>NC_066579.1:235403102-235713461 GCF_024323335.1 Lathyrus oleraceus
TCAAAGCAAGATACAGTTGCTGATTCTACAACCGAGGCCAAGTATATTGCTGCCTCAAGTGCAGCAAAGGAAGTTGTTTGGATCAAAAAGTTAATTAGTGAACTTGACATAGTTCCTAGCATTGTGGATCCTATTGGTCTCTATTGTGATAACAATGGTGCTATCGCACAAGCTAAGGAGCCTAGATCTCACCAACGATCCAAACACATACTTAGGCGTTATCATCTCATTCGAGAGATAATAGATAGAGGAGATGTGAAAATATACAGAGTACCTACACTTGACAATATTGCTGACCCACTGACAAAGCCTCTTGCGCAACAGAAGCATGACGGCCATACTAGATCAATGGGCATTAGGGGTATGCCTGATTGGCTCTAGTGCTAGTGGGAGATTGTTGGTGTAATCCCTAGAGGCCAATACTTTTGGTACTTGTATCGAATTATTTATTAATAATAAAAAGCTTTTTCTTTATTACGTTTGTTTAATAAAGTCCCTAGAATAGCTAGTCCGTTTAATGTATCAAGTATGGCTTAATCATGAGATCACATTAAACATAAGGACACTATTCTTAAAGTATCCGTAGTCGAGCTTTATTGTGAAGTGGGATAACATTAAAGCATGAAGACTATTATGTTTGTAGATTGATGATCACATCTCATGGATCATGGATAAGGAGTTATCAAGTCTTAAACATAAGTATGAATATTAAGAGTAATATTTATACCGGATTGACCCGCTATGAGAATACTGTATAGAAAGTTATGCAAAGTGTCATAAGTTATTCTCATGGTGATAATGATGTATACCACTCTTCGACCTGAAACCACTATGGACCCTAGATGTGGAGTCGAGTGCTTTATTGCTGATCCAACGTTGTCCGTAACTGGATAACCATAAAGACAATTGATGGGTACTCCACAAAGCATGCTGAGGGACATGAGTGTCCTAGATGAAATTTGACCATCCTGCGTAACAGGATAAATGTCTATGGACCTAATATTGAACTGGGCAAGGATGACACGGTCTATGCCTTGTGTTCAATATAGACATAAGGGCAAAGGGGTAATTATACACATAATTATTATCACAGAAGGATTTGTCAGATCACATGACATTTTCGTGACTTGGGTAGCAGTGATGTGTTGCTAGATACCGCTCACTGTTTATTATGTTAAATGCGTGATTTAATATAATTGCCAACGTCGCGAAAACCTACAGGGTCACACACAAAGGACGGATTGATGAGAGATAGAGTAATTAAGGAACACCGTAAGGTACCGTGCACTTAAATGGTAAGGTACCACATGCTTAAGTGATTTTGGGCATATTATAAGATATGGGCCAAAATACACTTAAGTGGGCTTTTTAGCTTGAAGCCCACACAAATGATTCTATAAATAGAACCCTTGGGTAGAAGCATTATCACTCTAATTGGAATTTCGTTTCCCCCTCTCTCTCTCTCTCACTCAAAGCCTTCATTCGTGGCAGCTAGCACTGAGATTGAAGGAATTCGTTCGTGTGGACTGAGTAGAGACGTTGTCATCGTTCAACGTTCGTGATCGCCACAAGAGGTAACGATTCTATCACTGATCATGCCCATTCGTAAGGATCACTAAATGGAGAAATTTTTAAATCCCGCTGCGCCTTTCGATGGCAATTCTCCTACACTAATTTATTAGACTTTATACTACAACTAATTGTAACTAATATATTTCCAATCTTTTCAACCTAGGTGGTCAGTTAAAAGGATGAACTACAACAGATGTCCCAAACACGCTCTAGTAGTCTATCACAATCTTTTAGACCACATTGGACCAAACAATGTAATACTATTACACAACTGTACATTTGATTTTAAAAAAATTATCCAATTATATATCCTCTAATCATGTCATATTCTTGTACAGTTTATCTGGAGGCCATATCTGGGTTTTGACCATCAAGTTAACCATGATGATACTGCAGTTTGGACATCAAAAACATCAATTATCCGGTTCACTACTATGGAGATGCATCAAAGTGATCGTATAAAACTGCAGTTCGCCATGCAACAACAAATTCCAGAATCTCCTACGTGTTTGGGAGATTGACATCAATAAATAGTCGATGGGCAATGAGATTATTCCGATTTGAGAGACTTCGCAAAAAAGATGTGTCGTCATTGGAGGAATCAACGACAACACATCTTAAACGAATCAGTCATATATGGTGCTAGACCAACTCAACATTATATGGCAAGGTTTAGGTCGGTCACAACGCCACCGTTTGTGTCTGAGCCAAAGTATTTGATTGATCCACACCAACGAGCTTCGTCCTCAAACGCCCAACAACAAATCCCCGCCCAAGAACAATGTCAACCTACCAAAACCCAACGACCAACCTTACACCATCACCTTACCATATACACCCAGCCATCAAACACCCAACCTCGCAACCAATTCATGTCACACACCTAAACTCAAAATCAGGAATCAAACCCTAACCACCAACAACCATACACAACCACCACAATAGTATATAGCCTAGATGATTCATACGATTCAACGTCATGTCATCGTAGCCCCCACTAGTGAACACCCAAATATCCCATCGCCACAACACCCAACCATTGTTTAACTTTAGTACACCACATGAACCATTGTTTCATTTTCAAAACTATTCAATGTCCCAATTTGGGCAACCATACCATCCACAATCCACCCAACTACAACGATCCAACTATGACAACATGGACACCAAACTCAATTACGGAAGCGCCGTTGGCGACAACCCCCTAGCTATTGGGGACAAATGATGACGAATCTATCAAATACCGCTGGACCTTCCACCAAACCTTCATACTAGCCACCATTGCATCATGTCAACACTCAAAGACCCAAAATACCTCAGGAAAATCGTGGTAGACCTCGAAGACAGACTAACGCACCTGGATATGGAATATGGGGCGTTTCAATCGGGTGGATAATTGATTTTCTTGTCAATTTTATGTATTTTTACTTTATAATAAAATATATTTTTTAATTTAAGTATTTAATTTAATTAATTATAAATATAAAATATATATATATATAAAAAGGAAAGTGCATGTGCCACATGCATTGATGCATACACTGAGACATACATGCGCCAAAGACATTGTCGCCTCTTCCTATTTGCTTCCCACGCAAGCGTCAATGAGGTGCCTCCTTTCAATATCAAATAGATGCGTCAGTTCAACTAACGCATAAGTAAAAAAATATAATTATTTCGATTATTAATTTAAAAAATAGATTAATTAAGTATTTAAATCGAAAAAAAGTGATTATTAAAAAAAATTGTTTTATTATAATAAAGATAAAGATAAAAATAAAAATAAAGATAATGAATTTTCCAAACATCTAATTTTCTTATACATCTAAATTTTTATTTATCACGCTTCAATTTTATAAATCAAAGAAATAATCGGAGTTTGTGACCCTGGCAACCGTCAAACCGCACTCCACCCCACTTCAACACTGCTCCCTCCGTTTAACCGCATACTGAAGTGACAAAGAAAGAGCGAGCTCTCATCTTGCAGATTTGCGATTCCATTCTTGAGCCCTAGCCACACTCAATCACGGTCGCCGTCGGAGATTCGCTGTTTCAACAGTTTAGCATCCTGTAAGTTCACTTTATCAAGCTGAGAGTGGGAAATAGGGATTTATCGGTTAAATTATGTAATTAAGCATTTCGTATATCACTTGTTTGTTCAAATGTCTTAATGAATCTCAAACTATGTCAACTTCTTCTCATGTTTGTTCTAATGTCTTAATGATCTCACATGTTTATCACAGTTTTGTTATTATTTTCATCTCCTAATTTGATTTGCTCGGGGCCTCCATTTTGACATGCACAAGGTGGAAAGCAAGAGACATCAACATGGGAACATCTGTGCAAGTAAAACCACTTTGTGGAGTGTACAATGAAAACCCTCTCTCTTACTTGGTTTCCATTGATGGCTTCAACTTCCTTATCGACTGTGGTTGGAATGACCACTTTGACTCTTCCCTCCTTCAACCCCTATCCAGGTTACTCCCTTTATTGTTTGTTGTTAGGCACAGACAAGGTTTTAAATTGTGGTTCTGGTTACCCTGCAAATGTTTATATCGAGGTACAACACAAACAAATGCGTCGTGATGCTATTGCCAATACCTCTTTAACCATTATATTACGACCGTAATTGCAGTTGGCACAAGAAGTAGATGGAGGGAGAATTTTTTTTTTGTGTGCAGATGTTAAAGGAATTGATGTTTAATATATATGTTTGTGGTTCTATTGGTTTTGTTTTCTTATTGAGGTTGTGTGGCTAACATGCAGGGTAGCGTCAACTATAGATGCCGTTTTACTTTCACATCCCGACACACTTCACCTTGGTGCCTTACCCTATGCCATGAAGCAGCTTGGACTCTCTGCTCCTGTTTATTCAACTGAGCCTGTCTATAGAATGGGACTTCTCACTATGTATGACCAGTTCCTCTCAAGAAAGGTGAAATTACATTCTGGTTTGTTGTTCTGGTGTCCTCGTCTGTAAGCTTGCAGATTTAGAATTTTGGAAAATGTACATGTTATTCAGCCAAGTGGTTTGACTGATAAATCTAATTCTCTTGCAGCAAGTATCGGAATTTGATTTGTTCACTCTAGATGATATTGATTCTGCTTTCCAAAGAGTAACAAGGCTAACATACTCTCAGAATCATCACCTCTCTGGTAAGCATTTAAAGGTGATATATTTAGGCGGTGGTATGCATTTGTTTCACTCTTTTACCTCTATAATATTCCCCCCTCCCCTCTGTGTACAAATATACATTACTTTCTGAACCCTTGATCCCGATAAAATCATCATAATTAAGTTCTCTACTCATGCTTTCTTTTCATGAAAACCATTACGAAATCCATTGTTACCTTGGATATCTCATAGGTTAGTCCTGGAGGAAAACGATTATCAGGGAGACCAAGTTAAAAAGGGTTCTTGGCCCCACGTGGGTAGTTTTAGAGGGTTAATATTCCAAAATTGAAGCCATACAGGGTAGATTCCTAGAGTACCAATATTGAAGGGGTTATTTACCATGCCACATGATGGAAACATATTTTTCCCTTCATCATTAGTGGTAGGGCCCCGAATGGATACAGCTTTCCATACCATCTATGTTTTGTGCCAAGAAATATTTGTGTAAGCATTGGAT
The DNA here is from genome assembly GCF_024323335.1 of Lathyrus oleraceus. Lineage (NCBI taxonomy): Eukaryota > Viridiplantae > Streptophyta > Magnoliopsida > Fabales > Fabaceae > Lathyrus > Lathyrus oleraceus. The sequence continues at coordinate 235,408,307 of NC_066579.1, forward strand.
TTTTTTTATCAAGGCTAGAATGATTAAATTTGAAAATAACTTTATTTATAATCAGTCTTGAATTTAATTTTTATTTGGAACTTTGTAATAAATTTTATAAATATATGAATCCACTAATTCAAAGTATCTTCCTAGTTTAAAATTTAAAATCCAGAACACCATTATCACATTTTTGCATATAGTTTGTGTTATCTAAACAGTTTCCTCTATATGAAATACACCCTGGTCCTATTCATATGAAAAAAGTTTACTTTTTAGATTCATTGAATAAGCAGTGTATATAGACTAGACACATTGGTTATTCAATGAATCGAAAAAGTAAATTTTTTCTTATAAATAGTACCAAAGAGGGAGTATTTATCAATGCCTTAAAAGTTAGAATAATATAAATGTATAACATGATTGCTGCTTTGAAATTAAATTATGCATTGTCAGTGCGTAAAAAACTTATGAGAAAATGTTGTTGGATTTTTATGAAATAGGGACTAATGTTGCTTTGGTCTTTTCTGATTCTTTTGATACACTTTCGATTCCACCTTGTTGAACAATTTCGAAATAGCCCCCCTTACTTTATGCGTTTGTTACCTTCAATGGCATTTTAATTCCTACTAGGCAAGGGAGAGGGAATTGTGATTGCACCACATGTTGCTGGACATCTTTTGGGAGGCACGATATGGAAAATTACAAAGGATGGTGAGGACGTCATATATGCTGTTGATTTCAATCACAGGAAAGAAAGGTAAACCTTAACTTAAGTTGTCCAAATTTGATCTTATATATTCTTGGCAAACAGAAAGGAAGCTACTTATCAATCTAATTTTCATTAGGCATTTGAATGGAACTGTTCTAGGTTCTTTTGTGCGGCCAGCTGTTCTAATAACTGATGCCTATAATGCTTTGAACAATCAGCCTTACAGGCGTCAAAAGGACAAAGAATTTGGAGGTAATTAACTTTTAAATCATATAAGGGTAGCTCCGTGACAGAACAGAACTAAGATGGACTTTTTCAATTTTTGTTTTCTCAAATTACTGTTAAGAACATTAAAAAACGTGGGCATGCATGCCCTGAAAAATCTTGATCACGAAATGGGAAAACTGTCTCGACTATTTGTGTTTTCTTTCTTTTCTGATCATATATCTTATTGGTTATTTAGATATCTTAAAGAAGACTCTAAGGGCAGGTGGAAATGTATTGCTACCTGTTGACACCGCTGGACGAATATTGGAACTCGTTCTGATGTTGGAATCGGTTAGTACAGGAAAATATTTCTGCATTTATTCTTTCTTTCTTCTTCTTTCTTTTCTCCTGAATGTACGTGCGTAGGTTGACATCAGATCTTGGTGTTTGCAGTATTGGGCGGATGAAAACTTGAACTATCCTATATACTTTCTTACATATGTTGCATCCAGCACTATTGATTATGTGAAGAGTTTCCTTGAGTGGATGAGTGATTCCATAGCAAAGTCTTTTGAACAAACTCGTGAAAATATATTTCTTTTGAAGTAAGTGGCGTCTCCCTTAACTGATATTGGGACTAAGATATTCATATTTCAATTCTTGGGAATGCTACCATTCCTCCTTATTACCTGTCATTTCAAACTTACAATTACTATTAGTTTCTTGTTTCTGTTTAGTCATGGGTGAAAAATGAGCTTTAATAACCTGCAAGTTGGGACGCTGAGAGGATCTTTCTTACTTATTTATCAAACAAGTAGTGAATCTCCTCATATTTTAGTTACTATATTTATCTCGTGTTTAAAATAAACTGTAATGTTTACCTGCAGAAATATCACACTTCTGGTTAACAAGGCTGATCTTGACAATGCTCCTGAAGGTCCTAAGGTTGAATAATTTGTATGCTTATTTTTTTTTCATCAGACCTCCTGCCTTACTGAGTCTGATACATGTATATTTTATAGGTTGTTCTTGCATCCATGGCAAGTTTGGAAGCAGGTTTTTCACACGATATATTTGTTGATTGGGGAAATGATGTCAAAAATCTTGTGCTTTTTACTGAAAGAGGCCAGGTAGACTATACTCCTTAGAAAAAAATATTTCTCATGTATCTATGTGTTTTAGTATTCTTGTGATAGAGTTTCATTGGAAAAACTCCTACCCTAGTATAAGGGAACCCAGAGGGCAGGGAAGCAAGAGTGCTTACAACAAAATACTCTAGGGTTAGATATTACTCAACTAAATAAACAACTAACTCCTTATACATTTGGCCCCACTGTGTTGCTCACGTGGTTGAGGCCTTGAGCTGGGACATCCAGAAGAGTTAAGAGTAGCAGGTCTAAAGTTCAAACTCTTGCTACTAACATAACATACTAACAACTCCCAATAATGCACTCTTCTGAATCTAACGAACACTCTTTTCAATGACTCGATCGCTCAAATCTTCCTATTTCCCATATTTTTCATTTTTATTATCCGTGTTTTGACTTTTAGTACACTGTATCTTTTATCCCAGTGGCCCTGATTAATATTTCAATTTTTTTGATAAAAGAAATGCTATATATTTATGCAAATGATGCTTGAGAGTTTTGTTTAATTTTTTTCCGGGCAGTGAGAATGGAAAAAGGATCAATAGGTTGCCACTTATTTTTGTTTGTGATGTATTTTCTTTAAAGGATTAATTTTGATACAATGAAGTATAGACAAATCATGTTTTGTATAATTTTTTTTAGGTAGATACATTAAAATATTTTTAGTGATCCAACAATTATTATTGATTGGAAATGTAAAAGATATTTACAATGTCAATGCAAATCAATTAAATAATTTCTTTAGTGATCCGACAATTTTTATGTTTCAAATGTTCCTCAAATGTTTCAATGCATAGTTTGGCACGCTAGCTCGGATGCTTCAGGCTGATCCACCTCCAAAAGCTGTCAAAGTTACTGTGTCTGAACGGGTTCCTTTGGTTGGCGAAGAGCTAATTGCATATGAGGAAGAGCAAAACCGAATAAAGAAAGAAGAAGCTTTAAAAGCTAGTCTTATAAAAGAGGAAGAGTTGAAAGCCTCTCAAGGGGCTGATAATAATACTACTGACCCTATGGTCATTGATACCGGCAATAGTCAACCATTGCCAGAAGGTATGGATTATATAAATTGAAGTATTTTGGAGCTAATCTTCAGAAGTGTTTCCCTTTTCTTGTTTTGCTTTAACTACAAGATATGACAATATTTGTCAGGAATCCGAATCCCATATGAGAAATGTGGGCCAAATGGGCTGTTAGCATAGTAGCAAACCCCCAGTCCAGTATCCATCAGATTTATGCTAGAACTAGAAGGTATAGGAAAGATCAGAGTGCGTTTCCTGGGACTATCCACATGGCCGAGAGTGTGAGAGAAGTCACACGGGTAGAGTTATATAGTGACCGGAGGAGAGAGGAATAGTATCTTTGGAACATGATTTGGGTTAGATATGGACATTAGGATGTGGGACTTGGCTCTTTTGAATATTGTTCTGTGTAGGAATTTGGCTCTGGGGGCACTAGGATGTTCATCCTTTTGCAAGTTATGTTTCACTTTCAGAAATAATACACTCTTTTATTTTCATTATTGATATATTTTTCTCCGATTTACTGCTTTTGTAATCCAGATTCGCATCAAATTTGGTGTTGTTTTCATGCTATGCATTCACTTAGGCATTTAGAATCATCCGCATGCGTTTCCTCTTATCATAATAATTTTTTTGTTTTAACAGTCATTTTGGCTCATATATATTTGAAAATTTTCTACTATTATTAGCTGAATCTATTTATCTTGAACTGGATTTAAGTCTTGAGAAGTGCTACTTATTCTGAGTGCCAAAACAACTGAATTAATAACTTCATCTATGCCCTTGTGTTACAAAACAATACAACCACCTAAATCTATTAATTAAACCACTTCTATTTTTTGAGATTCCAAATTTCTGAGACAATTAACATTATTTTATGAACCTGCTAATGTAATATAATACTATGTCGAGAGTCCAACACTAGATAATATATGGTCTGAATATATGTTTATAAGTGGAGGAGTAATCCCTCCCCTTACAAGCCGGTTTTGTAAGGTTGTGTTAGGTCCAACACAATTCAAAGATGGTATCAGAGCCTGTTTCAAGATCCGTTGGCCATTTGTTGTAAGGTTTCCACTATGGGACCAACCATCATTTATATCCACGCACCAAGTCCGATGTGCTGGGTGTGTTAAGAGTCCCACATCGAACGATATATGACCTGCATATATGTCTCTAAGTCGGCGAAATTCTCACCTTACAAGCCGGTTTTGTAAGATTGTGTAACCATAATTCTAAGACAATGCAATTTGTATACTATAATCATGTTATATATATAATGCATCTCCCGAAAATGCTTTGGATTTTATTTATTTATTTTACACTGTTTATTTAAATCCCTTAAGTTGTTTAATTTACACCTGTAGTGGCTGTTGCAAAAAATGGAGGATACAGAGATGTATTTATTGATGGATTTGTCCCTCCTTCAACCAGTGTTGCCCCAATGTTTCCCTGTTATGAGAATGCATCAGAATGGGATGATTTTGGTGAAGTCATAAATCCAGATGGTTATGTAATTAAGGAGGAGGTCATGGATCAGACAACAAACAATGTAAGTTTTCTTTTAAAAATATAAACCTCGTGACCTCCTAGTTTCAATATAAATGTCTATTTCACCGATACATGTTGCATTAGTGTTTATATCATTTTTCTGTTCTGAGTTATCACATTTTAATAGATGGAATATGATGAATTTATTTATCATGTGAAGACTTTTCAAACACAATGGTTACCTATGAAGTCCGGACTTGGACACGGGACACGAGGACTACACTAATTTAAAAAACATAGGATACGGACACAACTATATATATTTTATATATTAATATAATAATCCAATTTATGAGCACAAAATTTAGAGTTTTAAATGATAAGCAAAATTTATGTTTATTTAAACATAGTATTTTCAATCAACGAAAAACACATAAAGCCACCAAAACAAAATGATACAAATCATATCATAGTCATTCCACGTTGAGAAAATTAGCCTCTAAACCTGACTTATCCAAAGACAAGTCAGTACCTTAAGAAATCTACTGTCATCTAATGTGTGTATAGCGCGGTGGCGAAGAATAAAAATCCAGAAACACCTAGAAAAATATTGTTGAAAAATATATTATTTTCAATTTTATTATTGTCTTTAATACTACCTTTATTTTTCTTTATTCTCCATTAAAGAGAAAATCAATTGTAATAATTGTATCCTCACTATATAAACCAGCCTAAGACTGACGAATAAAATATAATAGTTTTTACCTATTTTTTTTAATATAGTATCAAGAGCACTGGATTAGGGGTTACCGTAAAGCTTTTCTCAACCTATTGTTATTGAGTTAAGAGCACTGGATTAGGGATTACCATAAAGCTTTCCTCAACCTATTTTTGTTGGGTTAGGGGTTACCATAAAACTTTCCTTCTTTGAGTCTTTTTCTGTTTTGAATAATGAAGATGACAACATTATGGTATGGCATTTAAGATTAGGTTATCCTAGTTTTCGTTACTTAAAACACTTGTTTCCTAAGATATTTCACAATAAACACTTTTCTTCGTTTAAATGTGAAGCATGTGAGTTTGCAAAGCATCATCGTTCCTAGTTTTCAATACAACCTTATAAACCACCAAAACCTTTTTCTATTAATCATAGTGATGTTTGGGGCCCTAACCGTACAAGTACACTCTCTAAAAAAATGGTTTATCACATTTATAGATGACCATACAAGAGTATGTTGGACGTACTTGTTAAAGGGGAAATCAGATGTTTGTCAGGCTGTAAAGAATTTTTTTTCAATGGTGCAGAACCAATTTCAAACAAATATCCAAGTCTTTAGAAGTGATAATGGCAAAGAATATTTTAACACTATCCTGGGTGAATTTTTTCTAAAAAATTGGATTGTACATCAAAGTTCATGTCCTAATACTCCTCAACAAAATGGAGTGGCCGAAAGGAAAAATAGACATTTATTAGAGGTTGCTAGAGCTTTACTTTTTCAAATAAAGTACTAAATTATTTGTGGGGCGAAGCTGTTTTAACAGCTGCCTATTTAATTAATAGAATGCCTTCCAAAATTCTCAATTTTCAAACTCTTATTAATGTCTTCAAAGAATGTTTTCCTAGTACTCGTGTTTTAACTGATTTGACTTTAAAAATCTTTGGTTGCACAACCTTTGATCATGAACATTTGGGAAACTTGAGCCACATGCTATAAAATGTGTGTTTGTTGGATACTCCCCAACCAAAAAAGGATATTAATGTTTTGATACAAAAAATAAGAAAATGTTTGTCATTATGAATGTTACATTCTTTGAAAATAAACCGTTCTTTTATGACACTCATCTTTCTTTTATGACACTTATCTTTGCCAGTATCACAAAATTCTGAGATTTTTACACCTGCACCAACAGAAAATGACCATGATTCTTTATCTGACCCTAATCCTGTTATGAGTAAGGAACCTTATGAATCCGAGCCTACATTTTCTCTTGTAGAAAACAATGAGAATCCTGAAAACGATGATAATGATGATCTAATTGAAGTGCCACAAAATAATGAGTCACTTCAACAAAACAAATTTGAATTAGGAAACAGGACTTGGAAAGGAAAGGTTTTTGTGAAAAAGCACCATAAAGGAAACGACCAGTCCACCTCTCAACATTGTCAGGAATCTGAACCGGGGAATGAGCAATTTCCTAACATAAGAAAATGTAATATCTCTGTTTCTGAGAGTCGTATTTTGTATCCTGATATAGATGATTTTGTTGCCATTAGAAAACCTGTCAGATCTTGCACTAAACATCCCATGTCCAATTTTATATCATATTCAAATTTGTCTTCATCTATGTCTGCCTTCACTTCAATTTTGTCTAGTGTAGAAATTCCAAAAAGTGTACAGGTTGTTCTAGAAATTCCAAAGTGGAGGGAAGCTGTCCTTGAGGAGATGAAAGCTCTTGAAAAGAACAAAACTTGGAGTGTTATATCTATTAGAGTGAGATATGAGAGAGAAGAGATAGAAAGCTAAAAGAGAAAAGAGAGAAACTAATTCTGTTTGTTTTTATGTATATTATTGGAATGGAGCATGATGCTCTATTTATACAAGAGGAGTTGAACATTCAAGAGTTGAGTCATTCAAGCTCTACATTTAAGGATGACCTTAATTATTCTATAGTGCTGAACTATTCTTATTCTATTAAATTAAGGCTGGTCTTAATTATTCTATAGTGCTGATTTTTCATATCCTAAGATATAACTCTAATACTCCCCCACAAGCTCAAGGTGGCTGCAAAGGCTGACTTGAGGCAGACAGGTTGAGCTTGCTGCTGAGCTCCATAAATCTTGAACTTGAGAGAGGCTTGGTGAGGATGTCAGCCGTCTGGTCAACACCAGGAATGTGGCAGACAGTGAGAGACTTATTAAGGACCTTTTCTCTTACAAAAAAGAGATCAATTTCCATATGCTTTGTTCTCGCATGAAGAACAGGGTTATGAGCCATAGCAACTGTGCTCTGGTTGTCACAATAGATGGCTGGAGTTGTCAAGGGAATTTTTAGTTCAGCTAGCAAAGTTTGAACCCATAAAACTTCAGCTGTGGTGTGCGCCAAGCTGCGATATTCTGCCTCGGCACTAGAACGAGCAACAACAGTTTGCTTTTTAGACCACCAAGAGATCAAATTAGAGCCTAAGTACACAGCTGACCCAGAGGTGGATCTTCTATCATCTGGGTCAGCAGCCCAGTCAGCATCACAGTAGGCCTGCAGAGAGAACGGAACAGTGGAGGCAGGAGTGAACAATAAACCCGAGGTGATAGTGCCTTTTAGGTAGCGTAGAATACGCTTGACAGCTAGCCAATGGGACTCCAAGGGGTGTGCCATGAACTGACATACTTTGTTAACAGCATAGCAGATTTCTGGGCGTGTAATTGTTGCATACTGCAGGGCCCCTACAATGGACCTGTAGTGAGAGGCATCAGACAAGGCAGCAGACCCTGTTTTGATGAGTTTGGTGGTGGATGCCATAGGAGTAGCAACTGGATTGGAATTCTCCATATCAGTTTTGATTAGCAAGTCCCTTAGGTACTTAGATTGAGTGAGAAGGAGATTACCATTGGACAGTTTCTTCACCTCAAGGCCCAGAAAATAATCCAAGTCACCAAGTTGTTTGAGAGAAAACACATGATTTAGTTGTTGAGTAATTTGCTTGATGAGAGGAGGAGAGTTTCCTGTGATGATTATATCATCAACATAAACTAGCATATAAATGACAGCACTGTGATGCTTGTAGATGAACAATGAAGTATCACACTTGCTGTTCAGAAATCCAAAGGATAAAAGAGTGGTTTTCAGTCTTTCAAACCATTGCCTTGGGGCCTGTTTGAGGCCATACAAGGCCTTGTGCAAGTGACAAACCAGAGATGAATTAGGGGCAGTAAATCCAGGGGGTTGCATCATATAGACCTCCTCTTCAAGAATGCCATTCAAAAAGGCATTGTTTATATCCAATTGCTGTAGAGGCCAATTATAAGTAAGAGCAAGAGTCAAAATAATTCTAATTGTGACCGGTTTAATAACAGGGGAGAAAGTTTCATTAAAGTCAAATCCATGGACTTGATGGAACCCCTTAGCAACAAGCCTAGCTTTGTACTTATTTACTGTCCCATCAGCATTTTCCTTTACACGAAAAACCCACTTGCAGCCTATTGCTTTCCTGTTAGCAGGCAGTGGTACCAAAGACCAAGTGTTGTTCCTCATCAAGGCACCATACTCATCTTGCATAGCAGCAAACCACTTAGGATCTTGGAGAGCAGTTTTAACACTCTTAGGCTCAGAATTGACAAGAAAAATGGAAGGATTTAGACGAGGTAAGGGTACACCAGATTTAGTTCTAGTAGTCATAGGATGAGTATTGGTGGGGAGAGGTTGAAGGTTAGGATCCCTAGGAGTAGAAATAGAGGAGGAGGATGGTGAAGTGGTAGTAGTGGGCTGATTGTTGGCATTTGAAGAGGATGAAGGAGTAGGATTAGTGCTGGCTGTTTGGGTTATAGGGTTGGCTGACACAGAGGCAGTAGGTGTGTGGCTGGAATTGAATTGAGAAGAAGAAGAGGAGTGTGAGGTAGTGGAAGCAGTAGGAACGGGAAAAACATTAGGGAGAGCTTGTGTGTTAAGGGTTACTTTAGATGAAGAAGAGGATGGAATGGTTGATGAGGGGAGAGAAACATTAGGAGAGAAAATATCATTGTAAGGAAATTTGGACTCATTGAAAAGAACATCTTTAGAGATGAATATTCTACCACTTGGGGAGAGACATTTGTAACCTTTGTGAGCTGTAGAGTACCCTAGAAAAAGGCATTCATGGGATCTAAAATCAAATTTCTGAGAGTTGTATGGGCGAAGGAGAGGAAAACAAGCACACCCAAAGACTTTGAGGAATTTATAATCAGGATTTTGATTGAAAAGGACAACATATGGTATATGTTGATTGAGAGACATGGTTGGTAACCTATTTATTAGGTAGACAGCAGTTAAAAAGGCATGATCCCAAAATTTGAGAGGTAAAGAGGCATGACTCAAGAGAGTTAAACCAAGATCAACAATGTGTCTATGCTTCCTCTCCACTACACCATTTTGGTGATGAGTGTGAGGGCAAATTAGACGATGAATAATGCCAAGATCAGAAAGAAATTTTGTAAATGGGCGAAATTCACCACCCCAATCAGTTTGGACAGATTTAATAGGAAATCCAAATTGTAATTCAGCCATGACTTTGAATTGTTTAAAGATAGTTAAGGCTTCAGATTTATTTTTGAGCAAATAGATCCAAGTAAATCTAGTGTATGCATCAACAAAGGTGATGTAGTAGGTAAAGTTTTGAGAAGATTTGACTGGGGCAGGACCCCATAGGTCACTGAAAATTAATTCAAGAGGAGAGTGATATTGAGTTTGTGATTGAGGGGAGTGCAGCCTATGTGCCTTTCCCATACAGCAGGCAGAACAAAAGACCGATTCAGCTTTATTAGAATAAGGAATATTACATTGAGCTAAAACAAGTCTCATAGTATTAGGATTTGGATGACCAAGGCGTAAATGCCAAGTATGTTGAGAATTATATGAGTTATTAGCTGATACATTTTGATTAGAAACTGAAACCTTATCACTAGTGCTGGAATCAGATCTTGAAACAGGAGCATTAGAGTCTAAGGTGAGACATGAGACTTGACTTGTTGAAGGAGACTTAAGAAGCTGAAGGTGGGAAAATTGGTACAGGCCATCACTTCCTACACGACCTTGGAGCAGAATTTCATTGGTAGCCTGAGATTTGACATAACACATATCAGCATGAAACTCAAAGAAAACTTTATTATCAAGACAGAATTTGCTGACACTTATCAGGTTCTTTGTAATAGAAGGAACAAGCAGTAAATTATGAAGAGCTAATGGAGTGTTGGGTTTAGAATGAGAGGCAAAATAAGAAGATCCTGAAGAGTGAATGTGCAAACCTTGACCATTACCAATGAAGATCTGATCAGGACCTTCAAAAGGTGTGGTCTGCTGTATGTTTTGAGAGGCATTGGTAACATGATAAGAAGCTCCTGAGTCTGGGAACCAGGCACTGCTTGGAACTGAAGCTGTGTTAGCAATCATAGCATTGGGAGTGATCTGTGATTGAGGAACAGGGAGAGGAGCAAGTCTTGGTTGATAGTTTGGGCGTGACCAAGTGTTAACCATGGGCTGAGCAAACTGAGGTCCACCAATTGGTTGATACGGATTGTAGAAATTTTGTAGGTTCATTGTTTGAAAATCAGCAGGTATGTTAGGTTGAAACTGTTGATTGAACCTGTGATAGCAGTTAGCAGCAAGGTGACCATATTTGAAGCAAACTTGACATTGAATGTTGCTGAACCTACCTCTCCCACGGCCGCGTCCACCACCACGGCCAGATGCACGACCTCCTCTTGAATAGGTTGGATTAAAGGTTGAATTCACAGCTTGTTCACTGTTCTTGTTATTGGAGTTATCAGTTTCAGGTTGAGAATTAGCTTGAGTGAGATTCACTGTGGCAGCCACCTCCATTTGAGAGTGTTTCTTATACTTGTTGAATCTCATCTCATGAGCAAGAAGAAGAGCTTCAACTTCTTCAAGTTCTACTGAATCAAACTTGCTTTCAATGACTGAAATAACAGAGGCAAAGTCTTGAGGAAGACCTTCAAGAATCACATCAATGTGCTGCTGATCTGGAACTGGATCTCCGACTGAAGCAAGCGCATCAACAAGAACTTTGATACGAACCAGGTAATCACCAACAGATTTGTCTTCAAGTGTTGTAGATCTAAGTTCCGCTCGTAGTTGTCTTGCTTTCGCACGTGTAAGCTTTTGAAAATGCGCAAGAATACGTTCCCAGAGCTCGTAGGAATGAACGCATCCAAGAACACGTGAAAGAATCGAAGGTGAAAGCGTGGATTGAAGCCACGTCATAAGCCACTGATCTTGCGTAATCCAGGTGCGATACGCAGGATTCTCACGAGCAGCTTCACGATCTTCATCAGTTAGATATTGATTCGGTATGTCACGAAGGTAAAGGTAGTTTTGAAGATTATTCGCGTTAACGAAAGGATCTACTTGTTGGCGCCAAAGTAGGAAATTCTTCTCATCAAGTTTTTCTGTGATTTTGAGTTGGAATGACATAGATGTTGCGGTGGCCGGAGCTGTAGTTACCGGAGTCGCTGCCATGGATAGAACCGAAGCTCTATGATACCATATTAGAGTGAGATATGAGAGAGAAGAGATAGAAAGCTAAAAGAGAAAAGAGAGAAACTAATTCTGTTTGTTTTTATGTATATTATTGGAATGGAGCATGATGCTCTATTTATACAAGAGGAGTTGAACATTCAAGAGTTGAGTCATTCAAGCTCTACATTTAAGGATGACCTTAATTATTCTATAGTGCTGAACTATTCTTATTCTATTAAATTAAGGCTGGTCTTAATTATTCTATAGTGCTGATTTTTCATATCCTAAGATATAACTCTAATAATATCACTATTAGATGGCAAGAAGACAGTTGGATGCAAATGGATGTTTACTGTGAAGTATAATTCAGATGGGTCAATTGAAAGGTACAACGCTCGCTTGGTGGCTAATGGATTTACTCAGACCTATCGTATAGCTTACTCAAAGACATTTTCTCCTGTTGCAAAAATGAACATTGTCAGAATTCTTTTGTTTCTTGCGGCTAACATGGATTGGCCTTTGCATCAGTTAGATGTTAAAAATGCATTTCTTAATGGCGATCTAGAAGAAGTATATATGGACATTCCTCCTGGCTTTGAAAACAAATTTGGATCAAATGTGTGCAAACTAAATAAGTCCTTGTATGAATTAAAGCAGTCCCCTAGAGCTTGGTTTGAAAAATTATGAAAAAACAAAGGTACATCCAAGGACAGACCGATCACACCTTGTTCACAAAATTCTCCCACGATGGGAGAGTTGCTGTCCTGATTGTTTATGTTGATGATATTGTCCTTACTAGAGACGATACATTGGAAATGGCAAGAGTAAAAGAGAAATTGGCAGTAGACTTTGAAATCAAGGACCTGGGATTCATGAGATATTTTCTAGGTATGGAGGTTGCTCGGTCAAAAAATGGTATTGTGGTTTCACCACAGAAATACATTATAGACTTGTTGAAAGAAACAGGAATGAGTGGATGTCGTCCTGCAGATACCCCTATGGATCCTAATGCTAAACTGTAGGGAGAAGGTAATGTTTCTGTCGATACTGAGAGATATCAGAGATTGGTTGGAAAACTGATTTATTTGTCACACACCCTACATGATATTGCTTTCTCAGTTAGTGTAGTGATTCAGTTTATGCATTCTCCTTTCGAGGAACATCTTGAGGCAGTCTATAGGATACTGAGATATTTGAAGGGAAATTCTGGAAAAGGATTATTTTTTAAGAAGACTAGTGAAAGAAATGTGTCTATCTTCACCGATGCCGATTGAACAGGTTCAATTACAGATAGAAGATCAATCTCTGGATATTGTACCTATGTTTGGGGTAATCTTGTGACATGGAGGAGCAAGAAACAAGGAGTTGTAGCGAGGAGTTGTGCAGAGACCGAGTTTGGAGCTATGTCTCAAGGTATTTGTGAAGGATTATGGATCCTTAGAGTCCTAGAAGAAATTAAGATGAAAATTGAGCTTCCATTGAAATTGTACCCTGACAATAAAACTGCTATTAGCATAACTCATAGTTCAGTTTAACATGACAGAACCAAGCATATCGAGATCGATCGACACTTCATAAAGGAGAAGTTAGATGCGGGAATCATATGTCTACCCTTCGTGACTTCAAGTCATCAAACTGCGGATATCCTGACCAAAAGTTTGACAATACCTACTTTTGAGTATTTGATAGACAAGCTGGGCATGATAGATATCTATGCACATACTTGAGGTGGGTGTTGGAAGATATATTATTTTCGATTTTATTATTGCCTTTAAGACTACCTTTATTTTTCTTTATTCTCCATTAAGGAGAAAATCAATTGTAATAATTGTATCCTCACTATATAAACCATCCTAAGGCTGACGAATAAAATATATCAGCTTTTACCTATTTTTTCCAATAAATATAATAAAAATTTATAATAGAAGATGGAGAACATAAAAAAACCCCGTGAAGACTGAAGCATCGGTGTGCGGTGAAGATAAAAAATGTTAAGAGTCCCACCTCGGACAATATATGGCCTGAACATGAGTTTATAAATGGGGTCAATCCTCACTCTATCAACCGATTTTGTAGGGATGAGTTATGCCCAATCACACTTCTTTTCATGGTATCAGAGTCTCGTTTAAGATCCGGTGGGCCACCTATTATGGTTTTCGCTATCGAGTCACCCACAATTTATTTCCACGCTCCAGATGTCCAGTCCTGGGCGTGAGGGGGTGTGTTAAGAGTCCCACATCGGACAATATATGGTTTGAACATGAGTTTATAAATGGGGGCAATCATCACTCTATCAACCGGTTTTGTAGGGTTGAGTTAGGCCCAACCACACTTAACAAAAAAAGATTAAAAAAAAACCTTGTAGAGAGAGACAGAAGAGTGGAATATGAAAAAATATAACGAATTCTAATTGTGTTGTTTTGATAGCAGGAAGTGGAATATGAAAGGTAAAAAATCTTTTTTTTTTAAATTCTGAAAATTTGTGTTGCTTTTTTTTTTAAATTCATTTTTTGAGATGAACCTTATCCTTTATTTGAAATAAGGTGTGTCGTATCCGTGTTTGCTGCGATTCAATTTTTTTTTCATTTGACATTTCAAAAATGTGTTAGATACTTGTCGTACGCGTATCCGTGTCGGACACATGTCCGACACGCCGTGTGAATGGTGTGGCGGAGCTTCATAGATGGTTACTAACAAAAAAAAAACAAAAAAAAAACCATTGCTTTAAAACTTCCACCTTACTGGGTCCAAGAAAGAGTAGAGTCCATTATGACTCACTAGTCTATAGCAGACAATCTTATAAAGGTTAATGACATCATTGGATCAAAAAGGAGGAGGAAACCTTATTATGGAAAAGCTAGTCTTTAACTGTTTTTTCCATGACATTTTTATGGAATATGACACATTTGTTTTCTAACCATGCAAATATTTGCCGTAATCTTTTTTTTTTTAAATTCTGAAAATTTTTGTGTTGCTTTTTTTTTTAAATTCATTTTTTGAGATGAACCTTGTCCTTTATTTGAAATAAGGTGTCGTATCCGTGTTTGCTGCGATTCAATTTTTTTTTCATTTGACATTTCAAAAATGTGTCAGATACTCGTCGTACGCGTATCCGTGTCGGACACATGTCCGACACGCCGTGTGAATGGTGTGGCGGAGCTTCATAGATGGTTACTAACAAAAAAAACCATTGCTTTAAAACTTCCACCTTACTGGGTCCAAGAAAGAGTAGAGTCCATTATGACTCACTAGTCTATAGCAGACAATCTTATAAAGGTTAATGACATCATTGGATCAAAAAGGAGGAGGAAACCTTATAATGGATAAAATATGATACATTCTAGCTTTATGGAAAAGCTAGTCTTTAACTGTTTTTTCCATGACTTTTATATGGAATATGACACATTTGTTTTCTAACCATGCAAATATTTGCCGTAATCCAAGTTTTCTTATTGGTGACTGAAAACTTTTGCTGGTATTTGCATTTCAACCCTATTTTATGAATAATAATTGTTTATCATTTATCTACTTTTTCTATTAGTTAGGTGGTGATATAAATGGAAAGCTAGATGAAGGTGCTGCAAGTTTGATATTTGATACAAAGCCGTCAAAAGTTATATCTGATGAAAGGACCGTAAGCTTCAGTATCTTTTTCTTAAATTTTTATGTTTCCTGTTCTTATGATTAGTAACTTTAGGTAATTGCATTTGAATTTATTACTGTTGTATTCAGAAATTGATTGGATGGATGAAGTTGAGTCATTTTCAACCGTCTTTTCCATTTCTGGCCTTGTCACCAAACTTTATTACTTCCACATAAATTAAAAATCTTCCCATTTTTGATATTTTACGAAAGAGGCTATCTTTTTCTGACATTCGTATTAGTCCTGCAACTGATTTTTCCCAAGCCATTTATTTGCTCCTTAGTTAGATTATGGTCTCAGATGAAAGTTTATCTTACAATAGGCTACAGAGTTGGTACAATATTCATGATTTATCAGAATTCTAGTATAGTATCAAAGTCTATCGTAGATGTATTGGGCCACCCGCTATCAAGCCGCTTGGGTCACTGTCTAGATATCCAGTCTTGTGCGTGAGAGGGGTGTTGAGAGTCTCACATTAGATGAGATATGACCTACAAATATGTTTATAAATGGGAGATATCCCTCAACCTAATAAGTCGCATTTGTAGGGTCGACCCAAATTCTAAGACGTATTTAAATTTAAGTTTGCAAAACAAATTATACCGGAAGTATTATTATGGGGCCATGAAGCTTGTTTTGATTGTGAATTTACACTTGCATTTCTTGTATTTATAATGTTGAAGAGTCCCACATTGAAAAGGATACGGTCTCAATATATGTCTATAAATGGGGGCAATCCTCGCCTTACAAGCCTGTTTTGTAAGGTTGAGTTAAGCCCAACCACAATTCTTAAGATGGTATCAAAGGCTATCCAAAATCTGTTGGCCACCTGACATCTGATTTCTGCTATCAGGCCACTGATAGAAACCTGCTCTGAACAGAATAATTTAGAGAATATGAATACTTTTCTGATAATAATTTTGGTGGAAGTTCAAAGACCAGAATATTATGCTTACAATAGTTATAGGAAAATAGTACAAAATATTAGGACACACAAGATTCGAGAGCTTGGTTCTCTCCCTCCCAAGCGTCTAACACTCACAACTGCAGGATGATCAAAACACAATTCTGTTTTCTTTCTTACATTGCCTAAGTTCTGTAACTGTTCTTAATAATAATTGTTACTCTAGTAATAATAATAATTGCTGCCCCTTAGAATCTGTAACTGCTAAATTGACTGTTTATATGTATTCTTTATTGGACATCATTTATCTTGCTTTACTAGTGCCCCTTCCTCTTATAAGTATTCTTCATGAGAGGTCTAACAATACTCCCCCCTAAAAGAGACACCTTGTCCTTAAGGTGAAATGAAGGAAATTGCTCTTCGATGACTTTAACAGGTTCCCATGTAGCTTCAAATTCTGGTAGGTCCTGCCATTGAATAAGTACTTCAGCTGAGCCATTAGCATTGTTCCGGACAGCACTTACTGCAGCAGGTGATACTTGGAGTTCTAAATCCTCAGAAAGCATTGGCGGAAGAGGTTGTTGATTGCTTGTTGGAGCCAGGGCTTTCTTTAGTAAGGAAACGTGGAAAACCGGATGGATTTTGCTCTCTGGTGGTAAATCCAATTCGAATGCCACTGGTCCTATCTGTTTGATTATTTGATAAGGCCCATAGAACCTAGGACTTAGTTTCTCATTCCTCTTCTTAGCAATAGACTTCAACCTATAAGGTTGCAGCTTAAGATAAACCCAATCACCGGTAGACAGAGTAACTGGTCTTCTGGACTGATCTGCATATGTTTTCATCTGAACTTGGGCTTTCACTAGATTAGACTTTAACTCATGTAACATTTGATCCCTCTCTTGAGTTAACACATTAACTTCTTCCACAACTGAAGGAATGGTAGAGCCCTTGAGTAAATGGGGAGGGTCTCGACCATAGAGAGCTTTGAAAGGAGTCAATTTCAAGGAACTATTATAGTTGGTGTTGAACCAATATTCTGCCCACCCTAACCACTTTGTCCACTGCTTCGGTTGAGTCCCTGTGAGACACCTCAGATAGGTTTCCAAACACCGATTTACTACCTCGGTTTGACCATCAATTTGGGGATGATATGCGGAGCTGAATTTTAACTTGGTACCAGCCATTTTAAACAACTCTGACCAGAAATGGATGAGAAATATTTTATCCCTATCTGACACAATGGTTGATGGAAAACCATGTAACTTAACCACCTCTTTGATGAAAATTTCAGCAGCATCCTTAGCGGTAAAAGGGTGACTTAAAGCCATGAAATGAGCATATTTGGTAAGACGGTTTACTACCACCAAAATCACATTTTTGCCATGTGCTTTAGGTAACCCTTCTATAAAATCCATTGAAATATCAGCCCATACTTGAGTAGGAATTGGCAGTGGTTGCAATAGTCCAACATGAGACAAGGTTTGATATTTGTTCAATTGGCAAACTTCACAAGTGGCAACATATTGCTGAATATCTTTCCTCATTCCTTCCCAGTGTAGAATTGCTGAAATTCTTTTATAAGTTCTGAAAAATCCTGAGTGTCCTCCCGTGGCTGAATCATGGAATTCTTTTAAAAGCTTCGGAATTTTGGAAGACCCTTTAGGTAGCACTAGTCGTCCTTTAAAAAACAACTTCCGATCTCTAAAAGAATATCCAGGGTAAGAATGGCTATCCTTCAGCAAGTCTTGAATGATTTCTTGTAATTTTTTATCATTTTGAATTTCAGTCTCCCACTCCTCTAATTCGTCAAATTGGATTGTGGATAGAGCTGCATAACTCATTCTTCTAGAGAGTGCATCAGCCACTCTGTTTTGTTGTCCAGGCTTGTATTGAATTTCAAAATCAAATCCCATCAACTTAGAAGTCCACTTGAATTGTTCCTCTCCTAGAACTCTTTGGTCACAAAGAAATTTGAGGCTCTTTTGATCCGTAAGGATGATGAAATGCCTCCCCATCAAGTAATGTCTCCACTGGATGCAATTTCAACTCTGCCCTAATCTGTAAGGCCATTCAAGAAAATACCTTTCAAATAGGATGCTTCTGTGCATTTTAGAGGGCCAACATACATTTCAAATTGTTCTCGGTATTCCTCCACAGTCCCTGTTTGTTTGAAACCTTCTTAATATGGCAGTCCTAAAATCTTCCCAAGTGGGATTCTGAGACGAGAATTCCCACCATTGATACCACGCTAGTGCCTTGCCTTCCATAGCCACCATCACAACTTGTAATTTCTCGTTCTCACTCATCTTCTTCAAGTCAAAGTAACGTTCCACCCTATTCAACCAACCATAGGCGTCAGTGCCTTCAAAAACAGGTATCTCCAATTTTCTCCACCGTTCCTCACGTTTCGAGGATGGCTAGTGTGTACAGAAGCGTCGTCATCACTACCGTTCGGACTCCCCGGTGTTGTTCGCATTGTGCGACGCATCAGGGCGGTTAATTCTGCTACTTGCTGACTCGTTTCAACTCTTTCCTTGCGATCATCTTTGAGGATCTTTTACACATTTTCCCGCATGGCTAACAACCCTTCAAATCCACGTTCGAGAATTTCCAATCTGGCCTCCATTTCCCCTCGCTTAGATACCATGAAGCAGTCCCGGAAGGAAACTGCTCTGATACCAGTTGATAGAAATCGGCTCTAAACAGAATAATTTAGAGAATATGAATACTTTCCTGATAATAATTTTGGTGGAAGTTTAAAGACCAGAATATTATGCTTACAATAGTTATAGGAAAATAGTACAAAATATTAGGACACACACCAAGATTCGAGAGCTTGGTTCTCTCCCTCCCAAGCGTCTAACACTCACAACTGCAGGATGATCAAAACACATTTCTGTTTCCCTTCTTATATTGCCTAAGTTCTGTAACTGTTCTTAATAATAATTGTTACTCTAGTAATAATAATAATTGCTGCCCCTTAGAATTTGTAACTGCTAAAATGACTGTTTATAAGTATTCTTAAGATGGTATCAAAAGCTATCCAAAATCCGTTGGCCACCTGGCATATGGTTTCTGCTATCAGCCCACCTACCATTTATATCCATGCTCTAGATGTCCAATTCTGGGCGTGAGAGGGCGTGTTGAAATGTCCCACATTGAAAGGGATATGGTCTTAATATATGTTTATAAGTGAGGGAAATCCTCACCTTATTAGCCGGTTTTGTAAGATTGAGTTAGGCATAACCACACTTAAGATATAATAACTTAAGTAGTTATTACTCTACTTCTATGAATCTTAAATGTGCCAAATCAACTTATGATGGTGTTTGCTAAGATATGATTACTCTACTTCTATAAGTTAGGCCCAACTGCATAGTTCTTAAGATATAATAACTTTGTTGTTGTCCAGGTCCAAGTCAGGTGTTTGCTGGTTTACATGGATTTTGAAGGTCGTTCAGATGGAAGATCAATTAAGAACATTCTCTCCCATGTGGCTCCTCTTAAGCTGGTACGGATCAATTCAATTAACACGAGTACATAATAAATTTTCTATGAAGTACTTGTATTTGAGGAATAGAGCAAAACTCATAGGTTGCCATATTTTTCCACCATTAAAAACTATATGATATTGAGAATAACTTATTTTGATTTTTAATTGATATGCCAAAAAGTGCTGTTAATCACGAATTGAGGAAAATAGTAGTTTGTTCAAAAATTCCTCCTCTACACTACGGTTCTTCAGTGGTACCATAACACTATTTTTGACAACACTTTGTACTAAATCGCATATCGCAGAACAATAGCAGTTTGTTAAAATTCCACTACCATATAGCCGCTATTTGACAACACTAGTGCAATATTTTAGTCGAAGAATATTTTGACCACTTGGATACACTTTTCAGTAGGGGCAAGTACTTAGGAATTTAGCTAACTAGGGTTATGATTTATAAAGGCACTGTAATTAAAAAAATTTGCAAGATTGAAGGTCCTACTTAAAGTACAGAGCTGTATTCATATTCGTGCTATTGATTACTATGGGTTTATGTGTTGTCAAAAGCTTAAGTTGTGACAATTATGCATGCACACTATTGACATAAGTCTTTGTTTGTTTGTCTGCTTGCATCTTTTTTGAGCTGTGTTTTTTCTTCACGCTTCAATATTTGTATTTCTCTAATTTGCGCCTTTTTCCCCCTCATCGCCTTTAATCTTCGTTTACACATGCAATGTTTTCTATTCTTATCTATAAGTTCTATCAACTTTTATTCATTTCTAGTCACATTCCTATTAATTGTCTAGTATTTAATTTTGAGGAATAGTTTATTTAAATTGTTATTCATTGTGTAGTATAAATATTCATGTTCTTCGTTATAGCAGCCATCTGGATATAGCATTTTTGATATTGGCAGCTCCATTCTGAACAATCCGTGTGTTTTGTCCTGCTAAACCGATTTAAGATATTTTCATTGTATCATTTTCTTTGTTTTTAGTATCATGCATAATGATGAATTTCACTATTTTCCACCCCAAAGGTTTTGGTGCATGGGTCTGCTGAAGCTACAGACCATCTGAAGCAGCACTGCCTGAAGAATGTATGTCCTCATGTTTATGCCCCCCAAATTGAAGAGACTATTGATGTAACCTCTGATTTATGTGCTTATAAGGTACAATGACATCATTTTGTTCATTTTTTGAAAAATTGTCCGATATGTCAAAATTAATTATGCTTTGCTTTTCTGATTATAGGTTCAACTATCTGAGAAGTTAATGAGTAATGTACTCTTCAAAAAGGTATATAGTATACGCATGAACTTTTTCATGTTATATAACTGTCTGCCATTTATAATGTTGAATAACAATAACAACCAAACTTTATCTTGTTAGATAGGGAATTTATCATGTTGAACAATAATAAATATAAATTCAACTGCAGCTGGGAGAATATGAAATAGCTTGGGTTGATGCTGAAGTAGGGAAGACAGAGAATGATATGCTTTCGCTTCTCCCCATTTCTGGCGCACCTTGTCTGCATAAATCTGTTCTTGTTGGTGATTTGAAATTGGCAGATTTCAAGCAGTTTCTCTCAACCAAAGGCATTCCGGTAATTCTTCAGTTTTAGGCTCAATACTAACTCACTGGTTCCTTTTGTCCACCAATTTTTTCTTGGTAAATGGAGTGATTTCTACTTCATTTCCCTAACATTAACATGCCGGTAGTTGTTGTAGTCATGGTTATAAAATATATGAATGGGAAGAACTATTTTTTGGTTTGTGAATCAAATCTTTTTGTGAATCGGAAGACACACCACTAATAAAAATGACATTTGAAAGTAAAATCAAGGGACGCAGCAAAACTATAGGCTGATATATTATATATGAACCATAAAATAATTCAATTTCAAGTTATAGATCAAATGAGAAAAAAATCGAGTCTGGTTATACAAACAAGAGGTTGGCTACACAGTTTAGGTTATGATTCATTAGAATGAATTATGCTTCATCATAGTGAATCCGGATTGATCATAATAAAACGCGATTCAAGTGAGATTCATGTGCAAAATAGATACACACTAGGCATTCATATCTATTGAGTTCAGTTTTGTATCAAATCATGGTACAATTCATGTATTGTTAGATACTGATGACCACGGTTGTAATCCTCATGGGTGAAAGTGCTGGATACCATGTCTTTTGAAACTGAACTTGACTCAATAAAATAGTGCTACGCAGAATATTATCTACTTTATAGAAGTATGTACCATGACATGATAATTTTTGTAGGTGGAGTTTGCTGGCGGGGCTTTGCGTTGCGGTGAATACGTAACTGTTCGGAAGGTTGGGGATGCAACTCAGAAGGTAAGTTAATCTTCTGAACATCTGTGGATTTTACATTTTTCCTGGGAAAACGACTTTTGCAAAATTAAGCTGCGATTATATCCAGTTTTCCTAAAAAGATTCTGATCCATTATATATATATATATTTTAAAACAGGGTGCTGGTTCTGGTACTCAGCAAATTATTATTGAAGGTCCCCTTTGTGAAGATTACTATAAAATTCGCGATTATCTCTATTCACAGTTTTATTTGCTTTAGATTTTGTTGTACAAGTGCATAGGCTAATCATGAATGTCTTACCTTCCCTGCCCTATTTTGCGAAGAAGGCAGGCTATGTAGATGCTTGCAAACATGGTCAATTCTGTAACCATTCTAACAAATTCACAGGGGTTGTTATCTGATTTGAAAGCTTTCAATGAAGAAATCACTCTATTATTCTCAGTTTGTACCTCAATATCACATCAACTATCATAACATCCGGGGAGGGGGGATGTGGACTTTGCAAGTGCTTGTGCCTTATTTGTATTTCTAGAAAAGGAATTTAATTTGGTCCTATTGTCCTCTGTAAGCTTCACTGTCATGATTTTAATGGGCATGTGTCATTTCATTTTATCTGTACCACATGCAGTTTTAGACACTAACATTGAATTAGATAGAGATATATAACAAATCTGTGTAGGATAATTTCTTTTCATCCTGTGATAATTTGGTTGATATCATTAAGATGGACAATGTTAATTATTATTATTAGTTTTTTAGTTTTGGCTTAAACATTAATGACTGGTTTTAGGACGTCAAAGATTTATGACTTTTGATTGACAATATAGCTTTACATGTCTTCATATTCTCTCTAGGTTTAAACGAAATTTTAGTTGTCATATTTGAAAGAAAATGAAGTTTAAACCCTAATTTAAAAAACCACTTTTTTGTTCTTGCGATTTCAATTTTTCGTGAGTTTTGACCTCCAACTTTATTTAGAAGTCAATTTTGTTGACGGGATAATGTTTAAGTGGACAAATTTAATATTTTGTGGAATTTGGTTGAGGTGTCATATTAAAGGGTGTATCCCACACTTATGGAAACTCGAAAATACCATATATTTTTATTTTTTTTAAAAGAGTGCACTTCCATAAAGTTGTAAAAAAGTATAGTGGTTTTGAGAGATTAAACAATATTTGACCTTAAAATACAATGGGTTTCATTTTGTTGCCTAATCACCTTCTGTAAAAAAAAATTGTGGATTTGAGAGATTAATAGTTCAGTGTAAAAAAATTGCCATAAGGTTTTGGGGATGTGTATAGTATTTTGGGGGAAGTTGTATGAAATTACATTTTTTTAAGGGAAATTGTCGTCAAAGGAATTGCACTCTATTTTTGTATAACTTTTGTAAAAGATTTGTTGTTTCTAAAGAGAAAAGGAGAAAGAACATAGAGTTGAAGGCAGATTTTTAAAGGTGACATTTTACGGAAGTGATCTTCGGATGTTTTTGGAGATGTATTTTTCGACAAATTTTTTAGAAAAAATATGGGTGCTTTACATACTAAGCACTAAAATATGTGTATAAAATGGAGAAACATATTTGAATTTTAAAAATATTTTTTGATTTTTCATAGAGATGGAGGAGCACGGAAAGAGCAACCCTCTTAAAGTTGTCCAGAGACATGGCTGACCCAAAGGCCAAACAACTTAGCATAAGATTCAAATTTCAAAATTGACTCCAAAAAATATTACTTTATCCATTCTATTGGGTGCTAGTTCACCATAAATAAAAATCATAATTTTTTTTAAATTTTAAAGATACATCTTTGGACGCACTCAAATTATACACACTCAATATTTTAGTGAGTGAATCATTTATTTTTTTCTTTTTAAAATGTGTTTGAAGATACATCTCCGTCTTCATATTAAAGTTAATTCGGAGGTGCATCTTTGTAATAATCTTTGTTTGGTATTTTTTGTAGTCAAATGGGGCTAATTCGGAAATGCATATCTGGACTCGCCCCAGTGTTCGTACATAACCAGTTTTATGCATGGACAAAATTGTTACGAGCTTGAAAAAGAAAGTTTCCTTAAAATTGGCCAAAATTGTTATATGATTAATGTTGAATATACTTTAATACGTATCGAATGGTGTCAACGATCCATACAAAAAATGAGTCACCATTTAAATACATTGTAAGGTAAAAATTTAAAAGCATCAAAACATGTGTCATCACATAAATCTAGGTGGTGTCGGCTTTGACTTTTCCTTAATTGATTCTCTTTCAATCTGTCTCAACTTGGTGAACTCTTCTATCTTTTTTAAAAAGTGATTCGACCAAGTTCCAACTTCATTTGTGAAATGTGTCGTCCACTCTGATGATGTCTTTGGTATACGACACCGAGATTTCAAATAAACTTGAACAAAATATTGTGTGCTTTAAAAGCCACTTAATACATATAATGTGTGTAACACTCTTCTAAATCCAACATAGAATTATCGCATAATTCAATTAAAAGAGTGTCACACACATAAAAAACAAATCCTGCCCCGTAACACATGTTACATCAATTCACATTAAACCTGTCATCACATGCTCACTTCCATTTTAAAGTATCATCACAACAAAATCATTATCAAATCAATTAAAATATAATAATTTCAACTTTCACAATGCAATAAAAAGAGTTGTATAAACCAGCTCAATAACCACATCAATTATAATACTTCAACATAAACATGACATAAGAAGCTAAACAAGCGTTCCCAATCTGATACCACATAATCAAATCAAGAAACTTCTAATTAAACAATAAACTAAGATGTAACTCCAGGAGCTAGCTTCCACTTACTTCCGCGAGACCTACTCCTGAGTATCTGCATGATGCCCATGAAAAGGCAACATTCAAACATAAGGGGTGATAATTCATTTCAATAATAAACGAATAGAATGAATAATAGAGTATAACATCTACACAATCATACACAACAAATATCACATTCTCACACCCAATTCATCATCAACATCATACAGGACAACATCTCAATTATCATTAACATCATATGCAACACATCAACAACAATCAATACAAATGCAACACTTATGCAATGTACTCAACACCGATTCGACATGCATGTGGTACCAAATATGAACACACAAGTTCATTTTCCCCCCAATCCCAACCATATGATCAAATTCCCTCTTGGAACCAGAGCACACCAAATCGCTACCATTACCATAGGATCGCGGCTCACCAAAATAGGAATAAGCTACTCGCACCCGATCCATCACCATAGGATCGCGGCTCACCAAAATTCGTTACCATCACCATAGGTAACACTTCACTAATCCCCCATAATAGGAATTAGTTACTCATACCTGATCCATCACCATAGGATATAGGCTCACCAAAACTGGACCGAATCTAGTACACCATGATGCATGCCTCTCAAATAACATGCATTAAGACAACAAGGTTCACCATAAGAATCCCCATACACATCTCACCATGGACTCAACAACACTGTATCAGCCTTTAGTACTGTCAAACACCGTGAGCACATGTGTGTTAGCTTTGACAACTTCCTCTCTAATGAATTTCATTGAAGCATCACTGGACAACTGCCCAAAATGTAACACTGAATTCCATTTGGAACGTCTGGTCTCAAACAGCGCCTCTAGCCTGAAATGGGTTGCTTGCACTAAAACGGTTATAGGTAGGTTTCACATGCCTTTGAAGACAAAGTTAATTGATTCCACGAGATTTGTTGTTATGTGGCCCCAACGTTGGTCGTTGTCGTATGCCCGAGCCCACTTCTCAAATGGAATATTGTCGATCAACCGTACTGCATCTGCGTTTGACAATCTGATGTCTTTGCGGTAGTGTTTGAAAGAAGGTTTTGTTAATGCATACCCTGCGTTGACAACCTTCTTCCGCAATGTTTTATCTTTGATCTCCCGCGTGAAATTTTGAGCGATATGTCTAATGCAGTAGACATGCATCGACGGAGGGTCCTGCCAGCCATTATCAATGTTTTTGTAGGCACTCACTATTGAAGGGTGTCGGTCTGAGATCAAACATAAGTTAGGCTGAGGAGCAACATGCAATTGGAGTTTTTTTATGAAAAAACTCCATCCCTGAGCAGTTTCCCCTTCAACTAGGGCAAAGGCAATTGGAAATTTTTTGTTGTTGCCATCTTGTGACATTGTCATAAGTAGCGTTTTTTATATTTCACGTACAACCATATACCATCAATTTGTATAATATGTTTATAGAAAGCAAAACATTTGATGCATGGTTGATACACCTAGAAGAGTCGGTGGAATATTCCATTACCAATAGCATAAGTCCCGTCTGGGGTATACTCCGGCAAAGTTTCTAAATTGACAATAGTCTCTGAAGCATAATGTTTAAGAGCCACCAAGTATTTTGGAAGTTGTTTGTAAGACTCCTCCCAATTGCCAAACATTTTTTCAACCGCCTTAGTCCTAGTTATCCAAGCCTTCATGTATGATGGAGTATAGTTGTATTATGTTACAATATACGAGATTATTGTACTTACCTTTAATGATGGATTGTCGCTAATGATAGACAAAATTTCATCGCATATTAATTAAGAGCTGACTTTACGATGGCCTTGCACTGGATTCGTGATTAAGCATGTGTGAACTGGACCCATAGACCCAATCTCCCAAGAATCACTCCTCTTCCGGTAAGATGCTGACAACCGGAACAGGCAGAGCTCATTTTGATAATAAATTTTATACCTCATTGAATTAGTTCGATCAACCCTATAATCAGCTGATAATTCCATGTGATACTTTTTAATGGCTCTGACACAATCTTCTTTTGTGCGAAATATGTCTCCTTCTTTCAATGATCCTTGAATTTGCACATAAGAATTGTAAAATATATCTAACGAAGGTTCTATAGCGGTAAATTCATGATCATCAAGCTATGGATAAGCTAAAGATCAAATAACAAGAGTCGCCACCGCGCTTTTATTGTTTCCAAGGGAAAAGAGAAAAAGTACGAACAAAACCCAAAAGTAAGAAGTTTTCAAATCAAAACTAATAAAATGTCAGAGATTACAGGTAAGGGGGTTGGTTACACAGAGGGAAGGTGTTAGCACCCAAAGTGTCCTAGGTACTACTCCTAGGGAGCCCTTTTTGTGTGCATATGTATTTTGTACAAAAATGATGTTTACAAACAAATAGAATGGGGGATGAGAAAAGAATTCATTTGTCCAAGATCAAGCCAACAGTCCACACAAAAGTTTTTTAGGGTTTTTGTTGTTATTATGTACATTAATAGTCAAAGACCACACAAACGAGCAAAGTATATACAACACAAGATATATCACAAAATATGGTCCAAGTGGACAAAGTGAAAATTGCATTAACATAAACAATTAGGATGATATGAACAATGGCAAATGAATAAAGGCTAGAATTAAATAACATTAAAGTAAATGGCTTGAAATTAAAAGTTAGTTATTAATGAGTTAGAAGTTAGTATTGTTTTGCTTTTGCTTTTCATTTTAAGACATTCTTTGGAGAACACTCAACCCACTTATCACAAGCATGGATCCTTGAGCCAAAACATCTTCCAAAGGAAAGAAAAAGGCCAAGTTTCCACACAATACCATGAAAGAGGGGAGACTTACAATCTCACTAACTATAATGATATGCCTTTTATGTCACAAATTTAACGCTATGTTAAGCAATCGTAATTGGACTTATGTAGAAGTCACAACTATTTGAGACCGGGCAATAGAATTTTGGTGTTAATCCATGTTAGAGACATAGTATAATGGACTACGCTCATGAAACATACCACATACAAAAAGAGATATGCAAAAGAGGTGGCATAATCTCATCCATACTCATGTTAATTTTTCAATCAACTAGCTTTAGGACTTTGAGATATCATAGACCAAATGAGATGAATGCATAAAGAAGGGGAATGAGATGAAGAGGGAATGGAATGGATCAAAACTCAAATTGATCAAAGGAGGACTTTTACCAAATTAATATCATCCATTCATTTTGGAAGATGCAACAACGTACATTCCATCAATTCCCTAAATCCAATGATATTAACTTGACAAAGTCAAATCAATATTAACCAAGGCCCAACAACAAGAGTCAAACACAAACAAGTCATCACAATTGGTCAACAAAATTTATTTGGCATTTATTCAAATTAAAAATACTAAAATAAAGTATTTAAATTAAATATGGTTTGTCAAAATCCTAAAACCTCATCAAAACACCAAATAAATGGCCATGAGATTTATCATAGGTCAAACAATATCAAAGGACCTTGGAGAAAAAATTTCAGAATTTTTAAAGATTTAAAAGTATTTTTAAACAATTAAAAACAAATGCAAAATCAATTAAATCATGAAAAATATTAATAATGATCCAAAAAATAATTTTAATTCAGAATATGAAAGAGGAAATTATTTGATTTTTTTTTGGTGAAACTCTAATATTTTTTGGATCAATATTAAAATTAATATGAATTAATGAAAATAAAAGGAATAAAAGAAAATCAGTAAATAACAAAAAAACATGGACCACTTGATCTCCCTCATTAATTGAGGTGGCATATCAAGTGGTCATCAACGCGCTTTCCACCGTGGGCTTAAGTCAATGCGCCACAAGGATGGTAATCAGAACCAACGCGTGAGATTAAAACAATTTGAACAAGATCAATGGCTCTGAACACTTCCAGCGCATCACCGATGTCCAAAGGCCTGTCATCTTCTCCGGTGACCCTGGCCGGATTGGTTCACTCATCACCATCAAGAAAATGAAAAAGGAGGACATTATCTGAAAGAAAAAATGGCGTAGAGCACGAATCTGACCTCAATTTTAACTAACTCCACATATATAGAAAGATATAAGGGGTTGAATTTTGAGGTGTGTCAACTGAGTTGCTTCGATTTTACCTATAAGCAACTCAATCTTCTTGCCTACATTGGTAGGACTTCAGACAACCAAAGATCCAAGAGAATTGAGTGGAATTAAGAGAGAATCGAAGAGATGATTTTTTTTGGAAAATACCTTCAATGCAAGTCTGGATTCACTTGTTCTTGCTTTGGCCCGTGCTTGATCTTGCTTAGGATGCTTGCAAAAGTAGATTAGAATGCATAAAAGGTCTTGGATCCCTGGAGTTTTGAATCTCAAAACAGTGAGATTCAAACTCAATTTCCAAAGGAAATTCTCAGGATTATCCTCTCAAATGGAAGGGTTTGGTGTTTGGGATCAAAGCTGGCGCGAAGGAGTCCTTAATTCTGAGCATAGTGAGCTCTATTTATAGTTGAATCACATGATATTTGCACCTTACAATTGAGTTTCCAAAATTGGCAATGAGTGATGCATTTGTGAATGGGCATGTACAGGCCCATGAGATCATTCCATTTGGTCCATAATTGAGTGTGAACAAGTCTGAAATCAAATTGGAGTGTTAGGCAATTGTACATGGAAGCTTGAAGTTTGATCTTTGTCAAATGATGATACAATGTTCAAGCAATGTGTAGCCCTAGCAAATCATGTCCAAAATGGATGAAATCGAACTTTTTGGAAAGGCTAGATCAAAAGGAACAACTTTAATGTTCAACACTTTTTGGAGCTTGTAACATGGATAATTTTGAGGTGGAAGTTTGGAAATTTCAACATGTTGAAATATTTTCTAAGTGTCAAGCCATATATCTCAATATTCCACCTTGCTTAACTTTTTATGTGAGCTTCAAATGAGAAAAGTGTATTCATAAAAGTTGTAGCTCTTTAAAAGACATTAAAAATGGTCACAAATTTCATGTCATTTGGATTTAGAATGATAGAGTTATGCATTTTTGAAGTTTGGAAAAATCACTTGCTCAATGGTATAGGTCAAAAATGACCTATAGTGTAACCTCATATCACATGCTCATAAAAGTTGAATTTGCTCTCACTCGAAACATAAAAGTTGAATTAGACACCTTGAATTTGATTGTGAAACTTGGAAATCTTTCATCTCATAAAAATTGAGCAAGTTAAGGCCTTGGGAATTTGACTTTCAAATTAGGGTTTAGACAAAATGACCTATAATGTTTCAACATAGAAAATGATTTTCCAAGCAAACCTAGCTCTAGGTCTCAACATGAAAGTTGTTTGGAATGTCATTTAGAGTAACGTTTCTCTTGGAATCATTAATATATGGTGAAAATTGTAGGAGATGGGCTCTAGGGAGACCTAGTTTTTATCAGATGAGTTCATCTGGCCAACCACCATCAACCAACTTGCTAACCTTCAATTCTTTTGACTTTCTTTGCTCATGGTAGATCATATATGCATAATATGATGAATTTTGATGTGTCCCTTGAGAAATTTGATCAAATGGTGAGATAGCTTGTTGGAGAAGTTACCCAAGATACCAGGTCAAACTAGGGTTTCCAAGGCAAATCACCCTCAAACTCTTGAAGAAAACTTGATCAATATAACATGTAGGAATCAATGGAACTCATATATGATGCTCATAACCATTTTTGGATCAATTCATGGTTGTGCTCTTTGTCATGAGGGTCTCAAATCCTAGATATGAACTTGATGAATCAATGGTGATCATGCCCTTCCTAAAAGAGTTAGGCAAATGCAAAGACATATTTTTGTATTTTTGTTAGTAAAATAATAATATAGAAGTATGATACAATCACATGGTGCTTGGTGATCTTTCCCAAAACAAACCCAATGAAAGAGGGGTAAGGAGGATGCCAAGGTTTGATCCCAATGCTAATGCATATGATGAAATTGCATGAGGGATCTTAGGGTCAAAATTGGGGTCTTACATCTGCCCCTATTTAAGGACATTCTAACTGAGGAGGCAAAAGTTAAAATCTTCATGTCGACTCAGTAGAATGGGCTTAAATAATCAAAATATAGAAAAAAAAATTGGTCCCTAAGAGACCTCATGATGCATATGATATGAATGTAAAAGTTAAAGCTCTGTGGGGAAATATTGCCACAAAGGAAAAGAAATCGGAGAGACCAAAAGTCCGAAGGAGTATAACATATTCCGTAAGGAAAACTCACTGGGGAGACAGAGACTCTGGGAAAAAAGGAGTTATGCGTAGGCCAGGCTACGACTTAAAACTGCTGGGGGACTCGAGGAATTCCATACAAACATGGAAAGACTCAGTCGGGGAAACAACAATATCTACAGGGAATACGAGTAAGTTAGGATAAAACTGAAGTACTCGAGTCATGCAGGAAAAGCGATTTCACTAAGGAAATACGCACTCAACTCGATTGGGGAAGAAATAAACTTCAACACAGGAGGAACATAAATTTATTATCTACTACCTGTTACTGGGTGAGGAGATAATAGAGATCTGATACAGAGAACATCCGTCATCGGTTAGGATGAACATATCAAGGATGACTCGCTGAGAACCAACAGGAGGGCGTATTCATTACCGGTTACTGGGTAAGAATAGCCTTGCTGGGGAAAACTGCAGAAAATAGGATTTATAACTGCCAGTTACTAGGTAGAAAACCAAAGGTGAGAATATCCTTCATCGGTTAGGATGAACATATCAAGGATAAACTCGACAGGGAAGAAGATCCGTCATCGGTTAAGATGAACATATCAAGGATAGACTTGCCTGGGAAATGCCAATGAGGATACCCGTAAACAGTTAAGATGAACATATCAAGGATAAACCAACTGAACAAGAAGTAGGAATTACATCTATTGAATGTTGGATAGAAGACCATTAAAGAGAAAATCTGTCACCAGTTAAGATGAACATATCAAGGATAGACTCTGAGAGGGGAGAAAATAGGAATTACATCTATCGGTTACTTGATAGAATGCCATCAAAGAGAAAATTCGTCACCGGTTAAGATGAACATATCAAGGATAGACTATAAGAGGGGAGAAAATAGGAATTACATCTATGGGTTACTAGATAGAATACCATGAGAGAGTATCCGTCACCGGTTAAAGTGAACATATCAAGGATAGACTCTGTGGGAAAAAAGTAGGGTTTACAACTACCGGTTACTGGGTAGAATACCATCAAAGAGAAAATATGTCACCGGTTAAGATGAACATATCAAGGATTAACTCTGCGAAGGGGACAAAAGCATGATTTACAACTACCGGTTACTTGGTAGAAGACCGCAAAGAGAAGGAAACCCGTCATCAGTTAAGATGAACATATCAAGGATTAACTCTCTAGGGAACAAGAATAGGGATTACAACTACCTTTTTACTGGGTAGAATACCAAAGGTGAGAATATCCGTCATCGATTAGGATGAACATGTCAAGGATAAACTCAGGCAGGGGAGAGAAAGATATCCTTCATCAGTTATGATGAACATATCAAGGATATACTTTCTGGGGAATAGATCCACTAGGGACTCTACTGAGGAGAAAAACAGGGGTACTTTTGCCGGATATTGGGCAAGAAGTAACAAACTGCAAACTAAGAAGAATCTTACCAGTTACTGGGCAATAAATTCTTAGGAGACTCGAAGCATCTATCTAGGTAAAAGCTAGAGAGAAACAGTCAATCAAGACTCAACCCAATGAGCATATAACTCAAGGGGAGTGATTCCATCCAGATAAACAACTGGAAAGGAAACTGAAATAATCATCCACGAGGAGCAAACTCAGTGGGGAAGAGGAGAAAGGTTAAAGTCTTTCTGCCTAAGGGGCTGACGCTCTACAATTGAGGGAGGATAGACACCAAAATTTGTATGGGGATAAAGTACCGCCATACAGAGAATGAGAATCTCTAATCAAATATGATGATGCAAATATGCAAATTATGAAGTTATATGAATGTATATGTATATGTATATATATGATAATTATGCTGACAAAATGATCACAAAGGATATAAAGGTGTCGCAAAGAAAATGAATCATCAGTACAATCCTCGGTCAATCCATAAAAAGAGGGAGACAACTGCTGGAGAATAGAGAAATCAACATCCCAAAGGCTCAAACCTAGCCGAGGGAGGAGATCTGTTGAGGATAGGCGAAGTTATCGAGTCTGCAAGGAATTCTAGGTCTATGCCATATCAAATAGGAGACAACCATACAGAAGATAAACATAAAACAGCTGCTCAGAAACCATGAGGAAACTCTGACTGGGAGCGAGTCGGATGGTGACTGGTGGGGAAACCAATGCGATCTACTGGGAAAATGCCTTACTCTACTGAAGATCAACCCTGTCGGGGAAATACAAAAACACTTCCGGGGAAATAACATGCCGCAAGGTACTGAATCAACCAACTTAGCTGGGAAAAAGAATCGGAACTCCGCTAGGGAACAAACACTTCGCAGGGGAACCAGATCAACACAAACAACTAGGGATACCCGAAGGGTCAACTGCTTGGGGAACCTTTGATGCATAGCACTTAAGGACTTGCTGCTCTTTGAAGTGCTGTTGATACTTCTTTTTTAATTTGCTTTGAAAATTTCTTGTTTTTATATGTTTTAAGAAAAAGATTTTGATTAAAAAAATTTAAATTTTCAAAATGATCATAATAAAATTTAAACTATTGGCTAAAGTATATAAGAGTAGAAACAATTGGACAAAAGCTCAACTTTATTTAATGGGATGGTAGTCTGTAAATGACAAGACTCCATAGATTTTCACAAAGTTAAAAATGGTAATTTACATGGGTAAGGGTTACATTGAATACAAATGATCCTTAATCCTTCTACCAACTCTTGACATTCACTGTGCTCTTGTCCGCTGTTGGGATGATGAATCGACGTCAACCCTTGTGCTCAACAAAATCTCTCCAAAACTGGACGATCAGCAGACTGCAGTTACTTGCCACAATCCCTAATTTTTGCATAAGTTGCCCCAAGATGGGGTACTCAACTTATCGGGAAATTTTTCTGTTTTTTTATGTCTCTAACTTTTGCCTGGACCGTCCTTTCGGGTTTTCAATCCACCGAGACACTCATTTTTACCTAAACCTCCCTTTCGGGTTTTCAACTTAGCGAGCTGTTCTTTTCTTTTTAGGCGAAGTATTTCTTGACTGCATCTGCGTTCATGGGATGAGAGAACTCTTCACCATCCATAGTTGTAAGAATCAGAGCACCACCTGAAAAGGCTCTCTTAACAACATATGGGCCTTCATAATTAGGAGTCCATTTTCCCCTAGAGTCTGGTTTGAACGACAAGATCTTCTTGAGCACAAGGTCACCTTCTCTGAACACCCGAGGTCTGACCTTCTTATCAAAAGTTTTTTTCATCCTTTGCTGATATAACTGACCATGACACATGGCAGTCAATCTCTTCTCTTCAATCAAATTCAACTGATCAAACCTGGTGTCATACCCCAAAATTTGCCTGTTAATTTTTATACTTTCAACAGAGGTCTATTCATTTTTCAAAGGAACAAAGACCCCGCGCACAGGTTACCATATCCAGAAGATGACCTGAACTGGCATGCTCGCTAGGCGAGCAAAACCTTCGCTAGGCGAAACCCACGCTTTCTCCTTCGCTCCAGCAAACCTTGTTGATTTTGCTACTGGAATGCTCGCTACATGCTCGCTACCTGCTCGCCTAGCGAGTAAGTACTAGCTATGCTTTCATCCAAGTCTGGGAGCATTCGCTGGAACACTCGCTGAGTGTTCGCCTAGCGAACCCTTTGCTAGCTCACTCGCCTAGCAAAGCTTGCGGATATACAAAAATTCTGGGCCTGAATTGCCTTTAGTCTGAGCCCACCAAGACACAAAAAATCAGCTATAAATTCCAGAACTTCATTTGAAAAAGGAGAGACAACGGGAGATCAGAAAAACAAGGGAGAAAACCCTATAAGCTAATTCAGAGAACTCATCTGCACAAAGGTTAGCTCCACCAACCCTATCAGGCATAAACCCTAAGATTGCCCTGCAAACCCAACGGTGCAAATTCAATTTCATTTGATCCCTCCAATCTGGTTTGCCCTATTCCCACTACTCTATGCTCCCAATTTGAAATTTCTAAACGTATGAGGCATTATGGTTGAATTTGGAAAGGCGAATATCGTTAGGTTTTGCATGTGGGTTTATATGTGCATAAATGTGTAAAACAATACTTTGAATATTCGATCACGTAAATTCTGTAATGGATGCCATAGGGTTTGGGGTTTCCGAAATTGCACCAGTATCAAAGATGAACCCAGAATCCGCAGCCGTTCTCTAGCACCTCGCTAAGTGAACTTGTAGCGAGGGTTCGCCAGGCCCTCGCTAGGCGAGGCAGTAGCGAACATGACAATAGTTGTTTTTTTCTGTTTGCATTCTGATCTGTCTTGTATTTGTTCGACATGTTTTCTATTGCGTTTACACGCTGTTTGCCTGACACTATTATTGCTATGATTCTTTTGTTCGGTGCAACTCTTGATTGCGCCCCATCCCGTTATTCTAACATGTTTGCTGAGTTTTTGTAAGGGCTCCCATGATTCTTGAAGAGATAGCTCGATATTCCACTTTATTTGTGGGATACCATTGTGGAGATTTATTTTGATTACTTGGCTAATTACATTGCCTTCGAATGTAATTATCCCTCTTTTTATCGCCTTACGATATTACGGTCATGTCCCGCGAATGTGGGGATACCCTTAGAAAAGACCCTTTCGATTAAATCATCATCATCCCTAAACAGATAAGTCATAGTCCCTTCGATCAAAAGGTCAATGTCCCTACGAGATAAACCTTATCCCTCGAACGTTGCCTTCGAATATATGACTTTGTCCCTCGATGACCCTTCGTTGTAGCCTACGATTAAATGATGATCGTCCTTTCGAATGCTAAGGTATCCTTACAAATGTTGCCTTCAATGACCAATCGACGACCCCACGATGTCCCTTTACATCCAAAGGATAAGACTACTTACTTCTCAATAGTAAGGACAGTTTTACCCTCCTAAGGATAGGAAATACCTATAAAGACCTTAATTAGGTATAACTCTTAAATGCTTGCTCACAGCTTAAGATACTTTTCACCCCTCACACTTTTCAAAACATCTTTTAGAAAAATCACCACTTGGTATACATTCGCACCAGAATCATCGCCGAGTTATATTTTTCTAAACATCTTTCAAAATCAAACGAGATAAACACTTTGTATACATTCGTACAAGAATCATTACAAAGTTAAACTATCCTTTCAAAATATTTTCTAAACACACCACATTTCTCAAACACTTTCTCAAACAAGGAAAACATAAGTGAGTTAAGCAATTAAGAGCCCATGGATAACCATGGATACAAAGGGTGCTAACACCTTCCCTTTGTATAATGTACCTCCCGAACTCAAAATCTAATCAAGGTCTTTCCTGTTCTTTTCCGCCTTTCCTTATTGGATAAAAGAAAAGTCGGTGGCGACTCTTGCTATCCGCAACATTGCTTTTCAAAGCAAAAACACAAAGTCAGTTCACCGTATCACAGAACTGGCGACTCTGCTGGGGAATCTTAAAAAGAGAGGTTACCTTAAAGATAAGATCACTTATGTTTTCGAATTATTTCTTTGTCTGATTTACTTTTAAGGGATTGTTTGGGTATTCTATGCTTGAGTGAAAGATCCTACACCCGGATCTAGTGTACCTTAGGTAAGTAGCAAGAGATCATCGCGACTGTCCGTCGTATACTGGAATGGTTAAAATGATGGCTACGGTTAATGTGACACTTTGGATGTCCTGATGTTCCTCATGTTTACTTGAGGAAAAATTTGGCGTCTGCGTGGTGTCATCAAAGCATTAACCAGACCTTTAGAACCCTAATTGACTCATCCTAGCCATTAGAAAGTAGTGAGATAACTGACTTCGGTTTCGACTGGGGTTGGTTGATACTCGATACTACACTCTTTGAGATTGAACTTTAGGGAAATTTTGGTCAACCGCTTGGTGTTGCACTGAAG
Organism: Lathyrus oleraceus; assembly: GCF_024323335.1. Classification (NCBI taxonomy): domain Eukaryota; kingdom Viridiplantae; phylum Streptophyta; class Magnoliopsida; order Fabales; family Fabaceae; genus Lathyrus; species Lathyrus oleraceus. Next base: position 235,445,365 of record NC_066579.1, read on the forward strand.
TGGACTTAAGGAAAGGTCAATGATTTGAGATCCTTCTAGAACCCGGTTACTATTCTAGGACAGGTTAAACCAACCAAACTTCAGTGGGGAGGGTACTTACCTATGGAACTCATGCAAGCCTTAAAACCTAGGAATGATTATGGTGTGACTTGTTTGTGCTTGTTACTTACTTGACATCATAACATCATGACATCATGGCATTGTACTAACCATTTCGAGGACTTAGGGATTTAACTTTGCTTTATTTTGTAGGGCTATGGCTTCCAGGAAGACCATCCGGATCAATTTTGTAGCGACCTCTCCTCAACTCAAGGATTTAGTGTCGGAACTTCCCGATCATGCTCAGTTCATCAAGAAACATGGTTATCTCCTCAATTTAGTTACCACCGGTTTCAAGGAAGATATGATGAGAGTTCTATTCCAGTTCTTCGATCCTAAACATCATTGCTTGACCTTCCCAGATTATCAGTTGGTACCCACATTAGAAGAATTTTCCAGGTTGCTTGGGATACCTATCCTTGATCAAACACCTTTCAGTGGTTTAGAAAAGATTCTGAGGTCTGAAGAGGTTGTCGCGACTTTACACATGACAAAGTCCGACATTGAAACTAATTGGGTAACAAGAAGTGAAGTTAAGGGTTTACTTGCCAAATTTCTGATAAATAAGGCCCGAGAATTCCTAAAAGCTATGAGTGTCCATGCTTTCGAAGATGTTCTAACATTACTAATCTATGGTTTGGTGCTATTTCCTAATCCGGATCAATTCATAGACATGAATGCTATTAAGATATTTCTCACTCATAACCCTGTGCCCACCTTGCTTGGAGACATTTTGCATTCCCTTCACACTCGTACTATGAAAAGGCAAGGGACTCTCATGTGCTGCGTACCTTTATTATCTAGGTGGTTTATTTCGCACCTTCCTCAATCAGTCTTGAAGAATGAGCAAAATTTGAAATGGTCTCAAAGGATAATGTCGCTCTCCCATTCAGACATCCATTGGTGTCCCCAACCCAAAGAAAATGTTATCATCATTGACCGTTGTGGAGAATTTTCTAACGTACCACTCCTGGGGATAAGAGGAGGTATTACTTATAATCCTGCTTTAGCCCTACATCAGTTTGGTTATGCTCGAAGAGATGGTCCACATAAAATAATTATCCAAGGCACTGTGTTTGACTATGACAATGATTCTCAAGGTCTCCATCAAAGGTTTGTACGAGCTTGGGGCATGGTGAAAAGAAGTACTTTAGGACAGAAAAACTCTATTCCTATGGAACGTTATCTCAGATGGGTACGCGCCAGAGCTCGTGAGCTTATCATGCCATATCTTGCAATCGGACCTCTGATTGTTGAACCAAAAGTTGAAGGAGGTACCCCTCAGATCATTCCTTATCCAGATATGCCTACCAATGTTGAAGAATTGAAGAAATCTTGGATCCAATTGAGAGAGGAAAGGGATACTTTTGAAGCTCAGTTCTGTGCTGAAAGGAAGAAAGTATTAGAGCTCACCAGCCAGCTTAATGAGGAACGAAGTCTCAATGCATATCTCTGCCCAAAAAGAAGCCATCCCTGGGAGACTTGAGCTTTCATTTTTTCTTGTAATGAACATTGATTAAAGAAATTATTAATAAAAGTTCCCCTTTTTGGTGGTTTACGCAAAGTTAAATTCCAAAAGTCCTTGAAAACATTTCATACATTGCATAGCATAACATAACATTGCATAATAGGTACTCTAAAGGATCAATGTTCTCACGGTCTTCCTCTCAAACAGAAAAATGGCCCTCGAACAAACTATTAAGGATCTCCAGGCTCAGAATGCTCAATTCCAGGAGATGATCTTGAACTTATCCAAGGGGCAGGAGGAACTGAAGACTCTATTGCTCGAGAAGAAGAAAGACAAGAAATATGTGAGTTACATTAACCCGGGAAGAAGGCTTAAAGGACAGGCTCCAGGAGTCAAGATTGGAATTCCGAAGGATAAAGAAGATGAGACAGAAAATAATTCAGAAGATGAGAATGCTGATCCCTTCAACTCTGAGGACGACTATGAAAATTATGAAAATGAACAGTACTCTCCGAAAGATGATAAGTATAAGTTGCTGGAAGAACGTATGCTAGCTATGGAGGGTCAGAAGGCGCCCGGTCTGGATTCCGAAAGCTTAGGTCTGGTCTCTGATGTGGTCATTCCTCGCAAATTCAAGGTCCCCGCTTTCACTAAGTATGATGGTGCGTCTTGTCCTCAGATGCATCTGAGAGCTTATGTGAGAAAGATCCAGCCGTATACCACTGATAGGAAGCTATGGATCCATATCTTCCAAGAGAGTCTGTCTGGCACACAGTTAGAGTGGTATTATCAGCTCGAGAGCTCTAACATCCGCACCTGGACTGATTTAGCGACAGCTTTCTACAAGCACTACCATTATAATTCTGAATTAGCTCCTACTCGGCTACAGCTGCAGAATATGACTATGGGCTCTAAAGAAAGCTTCAAAGAATATGCTCAAAAATGGAGAGACTTGGCTAGCAGAGTCAAACCCCCTATGACTGATCGAGAATTAGTGGACATGTTCATGGGTACACTGACTAGCCCATTCTACAACCATCTATTGGGAAGTTCCTCATCGGGTTTCACTGAACTTATATTGACGAGTGAACGTGTTGAAAGCGACATTCGAAGTGGAAAGATACAGGCGGCTACCTCTGCAAGCACCAAAAAGTCCTATCAGGGGAAGAATGAATCAAATGTTGTGTACGGTCAAATGGGTCATAACAAGAAAAATCGTGACCATACTGTTGGAGCAGTTACGATTGCAGCACCGCCATCTCAAAACTTCCAACACAGACAAGACAGGCCAAGAAGGTAGTTTACCAAGATCAATATGACTTTAGCACAAGCGCTGCAGGGTATGCTAAAAGCAAATTTAATTACCCTCAGAGATCCTCCTGCAAATCCCAACACTACTTCTCCTCGTTATAATCCCAATGCCAGGTGTGCATATCACTCTGATAGCCCCGTGCATGATACAAACGATTGTTGGTTGTTGAAGAATAAGATTCAGGATATGATCGACGCTGGAGAAATTGAATTTGATCCTCTGGAGACTCCTAATGTCATCACTGCTCCTATGCCTAATCATGACAAGACTGTTAATGCTGTGGATGACAATTCTCACATTACTAATGCAGCTGACTTAGCATCTCCTCTCCTGATCATCAAGAAGAATTTATTGCAAGCTGGTTTATTTCCAGGTTGTGCTGAAAATTGCGATCTCTGTATACTCCGACCCAATGATTGCTTGAAGTTGAGGAATGGTATTCAACGGCTGATGGATGATCGTACAATTCTCTTTGAAAAGATTCCTAAGGTGGAAAACCCTATTGAAGAAATATCTGTGATTGCTAGGTCCAAAGTTCCAATGAAGATTATCGCTACTAGAGTGCCTGTGAAGATTACTGCTGAGCCCAAGGTAGCTCCCCTAATTATTACTGCACCTGGCCCAATATCGTATTCCTCAAGCAAAGCCATTCCGTGGAATTATGGAGGTGATGTTTACATCCACGACATAAAGCAAGATGATAATTCTGCTAATCCTAATGACGTGACATTGTTGGGACTAGTAAAATTACTCGAAGTGGAAGGATCTTCTCTCCAGAAATCTCACCTCCCGCCCCTGAAACTCGAGGAAAGGGACCAGTAATCAATCCTTCTCAGTTAAAGACACCAGTCGAAGTTACTACCGAAGATGTTGCCAAGCAGGAAATGGAAGAAATGCTGAAAATCATCCGTAACAGTGATTTTGATGTGGTAGAGCAGCTGGGGCATACTCCGTCTAAAATTCCGATGTTATCCTTGTTGTTATCTTCTGAATCTCATGCCAATGTGTTGATAAAATTCTTGAAGACCGTTCATGTACCTCAGGAGACATTTGTCGATCAGTTAGAAAATTATGTTGCTTTTCTGATGCTGACCTGACACCAGCAAGAAAGAATCACAATAAAGCTCTGCATATCTCCATTGAGTGTAAGGGGATCACCTTGTCTCATGTGTTGATCGATAATGGCTCTTCTTTGAATGTGCTACCGAAAGCTGTGCTCGATAAGCTTGACTGTAAAAGCATTGAACTGAAACCTAGTGACGTTGTGGTGCGTGCTTACGATGGTGTGAAGAGTGTTGTCCATGGTGAAGTGGCTCTCCCTATCAAGATAGGACCTCAAGTCTTCAACACTACCTTTTACGTAATGAACATTCGTCCTGCCTATTCCTGCTTGCTGGGACGCCCTTGGGTCCATGGGGCAAGTGATGTAGCTTCGTCTCTCCATCAAAAGTTAAGGTATCCAATAGAGGGCAAGATTGTCACTGTGTGTGGAGAAGAAGAGTATATTGTCAGTAGTGTGCATACCTTCAGATACATCGAGATGGATGGTGAATTCTTTGAGACTCCTTCTCAGTCATTTGAAGTAGTTCCTCCGACCAGTCCTGTCCTTAAGCCAACTTCCCGTGTGCCCAAGGTTATTCGTGTTCCTCCTGCTATGATTTCTCTGAAAGATGCTCAAGCCGTGGTTGAAGATGGTGGTCGTACTGGTTGGGGTCAACTGATCGATGTACCGTACAAGTCTGATAAATTTGGCCTGGGGTTTAGCTCTAAAAAGATAGTCAAAGATCAGATTAATGCTGTAGAAGATGCTGATAGCGATTGCGACTTGGATAGCTGGATTTTCCCAACAATTGGTGACGGACTCAATAATTAGAAGGCTGAAGACACTATCCCGATTTCCTTTAGTTAGGAGTAATTGTTATTGCTTATTTTAGTGTTTCAAATTTTGTAATTTTTATTATGAACAATTGAACTTCTTAAAGCATTGTGTCTATGCCCGGGGCACAATAGCTAATTTGTTAAGGGTTTTGTCATTTTCATAAGCATATTCACATTCAATAAATCAATGGACTTTTTGCATTCAAATATTGCGCTCTTTATCTTTCCTGTCATCTTTCAAATAAGCTATGTTTTCTTACACACACTCACGTGATAAATTGCAGATCCATATCCACTCTGGATCCTGTTGATAATAATTCTGCTACTGTTAATTATGGCATTAAAAATCCGATCTACCAAGCCGAGGATGGAAGTGAGGAAGATTGCGAAGTGCCTGGAGAGCTTTCCAGACTGTTACTGCAAGAAGAAAAGACTATACAGCCGCATGAGGAATCAATTGAAATTGTAAATCTGGGTACTGAAGTAGACAAGAAAGAAGTCAAAATAGGAGCAGACTTGGAAAACAGTGTCAAAGAAAGATTGATTCAGATGTTACATGAATATGTAGAGATTTTTGCTTGGTCTTATGAAGACATGCCAGGACTGGATACTGATATAGTAGTACATCGTTTACCGATGAAGGAAGATTGTCATCCTGTTAAGCAAAAGGTTCGTCGCATGCGTCCTGAAATGTCTGAGAAAATCAAAGCCGAGGTTATGAAACAATTTAATGCAGGTTTTCTAGCTGTTACTTCTTATCCTCAATGGGTTGCTAATGTGGTACCGGTGCCAAAGAAGGATGGTAAGGTGCGAGTGTGTGTAGATTACAGAGATTTGAATAAAGCAAGTCCCAAAGATGACTTTCCACTTCCGCACATTGATGTTCTGGTAGATAACACCGCTCAACACAAGGTATTCTCATTCATGGATGGATTCTCAGGTTATAACCAGATTAAGATGGCACCTGAAGACATGGAGAAAACTACGTTTGTGACGCAATGGGGCACTTTCTGTTACAAAGTAATGCCATTCGATTTAAAGAATGCAGGGGCAACATACCAGTGTGCTATGGTGGTTTTGTTCCATGATATGATCCATCATGAAATAGAGGTATATGTGGATGACATGATAGCCAGAGCTCATACTGAATAAGAACATCTCGATCATTTATACAAACTGTTTGAGAGGTTGAAGAAATATAAATTGAGATTGAACCCGAACAAATGCACCTTTGGAGTAAGATCCAGTAAACTCTTGGGCTTTATTGTCAATGGTAAAGGAATTGAGGTTGACCCGACTAAGGTGAGAGCTATTCAAGAAATGCCAGTTCCCCGTACAGATAAAGAAGTCAGAGGTTTCTTGGGATGCTTGAATTACATTGCCCGATTTATCTCCCATTTGACTGCTACTTGCAAACCCATCTTCAAATTACTGAGGAAAAATCAAGAGAAAATATGGAATGATGAATATCAAAAAGCTTTTGACAAAATCAAGAAGTATCTCCAAGAACCTCTGATTCTGATGCCACCAGTTGAAGGAAGACCTCTAATCATGTATTTGACCGTGTTAGAAAATTCAATGGGGTGTGTGCTGGGGCAACATGACGAGTCTGGTCGAAAAGAGCATGCAATATACTACCTTAGCAAAAAGGTTACCGACTGTGAAACAAGATACTCACTACTTGAGAAAACTTGATGTGCTTTGGCTTGGGCTGCTCGCCGACTAAGACAATATATGTTAAATCATACCACTTTATTGATTTCTAAGATGGATCCTATCAAATATATATTTGAGAAACCTGCTCTCTCCAGAAGAATAGCAAGATGGCAGATGATTTTAACAGAGTATGATATCCACTATACTACCCAGAAAGCAATCAAAGGAAGCGTGTTAGCTAATCATTTGGCTCATCAAGCAGTTGATGATTACCAATCTATGAATTTTGAGTTCCCTGATAAGGATGTTATGCTTGTTACTGATTATGAAGAACCTGGACCGGATGAAGGACCCGAACTGGGATCCCAATGGACTATGTGTCGCAACGCGAAAAACAACCGGCGGAAAAAAAACAATTTACAGAGCCGCCACCGATGCTATTCATCCTATGACGGAAAGGAAGCGCAGGACTAACCTAGGAAAGGGAAAGGAATGGTCTTACGACCAGAGATTGCAAGGTACGGGAGTCGGTTACGCAAGGGGAAGGTATTAGCACCCCTCACGTCCGCCGTACTCGACGGGATCCATGCTCAAAAGAATAGGAAAAGGTTGCTAATAAACTGCTCAAAGAAATGCACGCACTGGAATAGTAAAACAGGCAAAAAAAGATGGAGGAAGCGGACTCGGCAGGATGTCGCATCCTGGGCCTACGTAGTTTGTCAGAAACAAACATCAGAGTCAACGTAGTTCGGGGGAAAGGAGACATGCTCGCTAGGATATCGCATCCTATGCCTACGTATCTTCTCTATCCAGAGTAAGAATCAGAGCACTCGTAGCTCGGCTAACGCACACCGAAACAAAACACAAAAAAGGGACGCTGAGACGTCAAAAGAAACACTCAACAGGAAACAGAATGCCAATACATGGGCTTATATCCGACTCCAAACAAACAACACACACAAAAGGAAATAGAATGCCAATACATGGACTTACATCCGACTCCAAACAGACAACACAAACAAGGAAACAGAATGCCAATACATGGACTTATATCCGACTCCAAACAAACAACACACACAAAAGGAAACAGAATGCCAATACATGGACTTACATCCGACTCCAAACAGACAACACAAACAAGGAAACAGAATGCCAATACATGGACTTATATCCGACTCCAAACAAACAACACACACAAAAGAAAACAGAATGCCAATACATGGACTTACATCCGACTCCAAATAGACAACACAAACAAGGAAACAGAATGCCAATACATGGACTTACATCCGACTCCAAACAAATAGCACACGCTAACCAGCGAACACCAAAGAAAAAGGTTATCAGATTGACAAACTAATAGGGAGTCTGGAACTCGAGCCTAATAGTTGTCACACAAACACAAAGAGACGCTGAGGCGTCAAAAGAAATAAAAAGGTTGACACACACAAGACAAAAGGGTGAACAACAAACTAATAGGGAGTCTAGAACTCGGGCCTAATAGTTGCCACACAAAAAAAAAAGGTTGCCCGTGTAGGAGAATTGCGGTCCAAAACGCAGCGGAAATTAAAATTTTCTCCTTTAGAGATCCTTACGAATGGTCATGATCAGTGATAGAATATTTACCTCTTGTGATGATTGAAACCTTTGGTGCAGATCTCTTGTGACGATCAAAACCTTTGATGCAGATCCACGAAGCGATCACGAACGTTGAACGATGACAACATCTCTACTCAGTCCACACGAACGGATTCCTTCAATCTCAGTGCTAGCTGGTACGAATGAAGGCTTTGAGTGAGAGAGAGAGAGAGAGAAAACGAAAATAATGCAACCGCCATGAATGCTTCTGCACAAGGGTTCTATTTATAGAACCACTTGTGTGGGCTTCAAGCTAAAAGGCCCACTTAAGTGTATTTTGGCCCATATCTTATAATATGCCCAAAATCACTTAAGCCCATGGTACCTTACCATATTTCGTATTCTACTCAAGTACACCGTACCTTACGATGTTCTATACTTCACTTAAGGGCACCGTACCTTACGGTATTCTTTGCTACTCTATCTCTCATCAATCCGTCCTTTGTGTGTGACCCTGTAGGTTTTCGTGACGTTGACAATTATATTAAATCACGCATTTAACATAATAAACAGTGAGCGGTATCTAGCAACACATCACTGCTACCCAAGACACGAAAATGTCATGTGATCTGACAAAACCTTCTGTGATAATAATTATGTGTATAATTACCCTTTTGCCCTTATGTCTATATTGAACACAAGGCATAGACCGTGTCATCCTTGTCTAGTTTAATATTGGGCCTATAGACATTTATCCTGTTATGCAGGATGGGCAAATTCCATCTAGGTCACTCATGTCCCTCATCATGCTTCGTGGAGTACCCATCAACTGCCTTTATGGTTATCCAGTTACGGACAACGTTGGATCGGCAATAAAGCACTCGACTCTACATCTAGGGTCCATAGTGGTTTCAGGTCGAAGAGTGGTATACACCATTATCACCATGAGAATAACTTATGACACTTTGCATAACTTTCTATATAATATTCTTATAGCGGGTCAATCCGGTATAAATATTACTCTTAACATTCATACCTATCTTTAAGACTTGATAACTCTTTATCCATGATCCATGAGATGTGATCATCAGTCTACAAACATAATAGTCTTAATGCTTTAATGTTATCCCACTTCACACTAAAGCTCGACTACGGATACTTTAAGAATAGTGTCCTTATGTTTAATGTGTTCTCATGATTAAGTCACACTTAATACATTAAACGGACTATCTATTCCAGGGACTTTATTAATCAACCATAATAAAGAAAATGCCTTTTATAATTAAAAAATAATTCGATACAAGTACCAAAAGGTATTGGCCTCTAGGGCTTACACCAACAATCTCCCACTAGCACTAGAGCCAATCAGGCATACCCCGTATGCCCATTGATCTAGTATGGCCATCATGCTTCTGCTGCGCAAGAGGCTTTGTCAGTGGGTCAGCTATATTGTCAAGTGTAGGTACTTTACATATTTTCACATCTCCTCTATCTATTATCTCTCGAATGAGATGATAACGCCTGAGTATGTATTTGGATCGTCGGTGAGATCTAGGCTCCTTAGCTTGTGCGATAGCACCATTGTTATCATAATAGAGACCAATGGGATCCACAATGCTAGGAACCACGCCAAGTTCACTAATGAACTTTTTGATCCAAACAGCTTCCTTTGCTGCACTTGAGGTAGCAATATACTCGGCCTCGATTGTAGAATCAGCAACCGTATCTTGCTTTGAACTTTTCTAACTCACAGCGCCACTATTTAAGCAAAACACATAACCATTGGAATCATGCATATTAAAGTGTCTCAGCATTTTGTCTATGTATGTACTTTGACTTAGGTCAAGCAGTTTTGTGATCTATCTCTATAGATTCTGATTCCTAATATATAGGTTGCTTCACCTAGGTCCTTCATAGAAAAGCATTTCCCCAACCAAGACTTTACTTGTTGTAAGGTAGGGATATCGTTTCCAATGAGTAATATGTCATCTACATATAATACCAGGAAAATGATCATGCTCCCACTAACCTTCTTGTAGACACAAGGCTCATATTCGTTCTTGATCCATGAGTGATACATCACCTTGATCAATTATGAGATATCCATATCTCTCAGGTAGGTGACGTATCCTGCCTGACCTACGTTGGTCTTGTTCTACTTGAGCAGGTTGCTCTTACACAACTACTTGTGTTTCCTGCTCTAATTCCTCCATAGGTGTATCAATGCTTTGTGATTCTTGAATTTCTTCAAGCTCTACTTTCCTCCCACTGATTCTTTTGGAAATAAAATCCTCTTCTAGGAAAACTCCAGTTCGAGCGACAAACACTTTTCCCTCAGAAGGATTGTAGAAGTAATACCCTCTTGTTTCTTTAGGATACCCCACAAATAAGCATTTGTCAGATTTGGGCTCAAGCTTAGTTGAAATTTTTCGTTTCACATAAACCTCGCAACCCCAAATCTTTATGTCAGACATATGTGGTTTCTTACCACTCCATATCTCATATGGTGTCTTCTCAACCCTTTTGGATGGAACACGGTTAAGGGTATAAGCTGCTGTTAATAGTGCATGTCCCCAAAAGGAGTTTGGAAGATCGGCGTGACTCATCATGGATCGGACCATGTCTAACAGGGTTCGATTTCTTCTCTCAGATACACCATTCCATTGGGGTGTTCCAGGAGGAGTAAGTTGGGATAGGATCCCACACTCTTTCAGATGGTCATCAAACTCTAGGCTTAAATACTCACCACCTCGATCTGATCGAAGAGTTTTAATATTCTTACCTAGTTGGTTTTAACTCGTTCGGTTTCACCCTTTTAGTATTAATGTTATTAATAGGCATTTCGAGATCAAGGACATATAGTCCATTGCTCATTTGTGCAGTAGCATAGAATATATCATTCAAATAAATTGAGCAACAATTGTTCTTTATTATAAATGAAAAAACCAAACTTGTCCAAACAAGAAATGGAAATAATATTCCTGCTAATTGCAGGTACATAATAACAATTCTCTAACTGAATTATTAAACCACTAGGTAAAGTTAATACATAAGTTCCTACGGCTAAAGCAGCAACCTTTGCTCCATTGCCAACTCGTAGGTCAACTTCACCTTTTGCCAAATCTCTACTTCTTTTCAGCCCCTGCACATTTGTACAAATGTGAGAACCACATCCAGTATCTAATACCCATGATGCAGAAGTAGATAAGTTATTTTAATAACAAAAATACCTGAAGTTGAAGTCTCTACTCCATTCTTCATATCTTCCAGGTACTTTGGGCAGTTTCTCTTCCAGTGTCCGGTCTTACCGCAATGGAAGCAGGTGCCTGCCTTTGCTATGCCTCCACTAGGCTTCAAAGCAGCAACAGTGGGTATGGGTTTGGCAACTTCCTTGCCTTTCCCTTTATCACCCTGCTTAGTGGGCCTTTTGTTCTATCTCTTTCCATTTCCGATCATCAGAATGGACTTCCCTTTTGACTTCAGATTCTGCTCGGCAGTTCTTAACATGGCGAGCAGTTCAGGAAGAGATTTGTCCATATCAATCATATTGAAATTTAGGACGAATTGACTGAAACTATCTGGCAACGATTGCAAGATCAAATCAGTCGCAAGTTCCTTTTCGAGGGGAAAACCCAATCTCTCAAGGTTTTCCACATACCCAATCATCTTGAGTACATGGGGACCTACAGGGGCTCCCTCAGCTAACTTGCCTTGAAAAAGGGCTTTTAAAACTTCAAACCTCTCATGCCTTGCTTGCTCTTGATAGAGCATCTTCAGGTGTTCGATCATATCGAACGCTATCATGTTCTCATGTTGCTTTTGCAATTCTGAGTTCATGGTAGCTAGCATGAGACAAGCAGTTTCATTGGCATCATCGACATGCTTCTTATAAGCATCTCTTTCTGCCTTAGGTGCAGAACTAGGAGGTTCCTCTTCAGGAACAGGTGTCTCCAAGACATACAACTTTTTATCATGTTTGAGGACAATCCTCAGGTTTCGGTGCCAATCCAGGAAATTTGTCCCAGACAATTTTTCCTTATCAAGGATTGATCGCAAGATGTTGTTAGAGGTGTTTGCTGTCATGGTTATCTACATAAGGATTAAGAAAATATAAGTATCATTGACATATTTAATTAGGCCTTTAATCAAATATGCTCCCTCTATTTTACTCAAAACAAATGACCCTCATCATTTGATTCGGAAAATCCCGTTGGAAGATTTTCCAGTGGGTCGAGATCCATATTTCACTTCGTTCTAAGTCCGCGTAGGCGGATTACACAAAACTAGGTTATTTAGGTAGGAACTCCTTCCAGTTGTATCTCATACAACTCTCGAAAATTTCAGTTGGGTGAATAACTCCTTATTCCAATCCATCATATGGATTATTCCCAACTCTTGCTTCTAAACATATATAATAAACTTATTATAATTTGTTTAGTTAAGTTTGACCCATTGTTTTAACAGTTGGATATTACAATTATCGCATCGCACCTTACTAATATATAGATCATGCACCTCGCGTAAGCGAAACCTACATTATCCATTACTAGTCTTGATGAGTGTTAAAACTTGGAAAGCATAAACTTAATATTTAATTTGAGGGAATTGCAATTGTTCTGATCTCACCGGCTTATTTATCATATAAATCGTCTCTCACATGCATCAACATATATTCACATGCATCAACATACATACACATGCATCAACATACATAATGAAACAGTTATGGCCCCTAGCGCAATTGTTCTCCCAAGTCAATGAAAGAACCTAAGTTAACCTAATAACGATCTAAGCTTCTCCAAGCAAGATCTTCAAGGTTGTCCTCCATTGATATTGAATTCTTCTCTTTCTTCATATCATTATTCTCCTTTGATATTGAATTCTTCTCTTTCTTCATATCATTACATTACAGAAGAAACTCGTTTTACATACGAGGGATTGAGATGAGAAAAGAAGTTACATTAAGAGATTAAAAGGAGAGGCACGACACACAGGTCGTATTTAGAAACCCAAAACAAAATAAAGGAGATTAATATTGGGCCTATAGACATTTATCCTGTTATGCAGGATGGGCAAATTCCATCTAGGTCACTCATGTCCCTCATCATGCTTCGTGGAGTACCCATCAACTTCCTTTATGGTTATCCAGTTACGGACAATGTTGGATCAGCAATAAAGCACTCGACTCTACATCTAGGGTCCATAGTGGTTTCAGGTCGAAGAGTGGTATACACCATTATCACCATGAGAATAACTTATGACACTTTGCATAACTTTCTATATAGTATTCTCATAGCGGGTCAATCCGGTATAAATATTACTCTTAACATTCATACCTATGTTTAAGACTTGATAACTCTTTATCCATGATCCATGAGATGTGATCATCAGTCTACAAACATAATAGTCTTAATGCTTTAATGTTATCCCACTTCACACTAAAGCTCGACTACGGATACTTTAAGAATAGTGTCCTTATGTTTAATGTGTTCTCATGATTAAGTCACACTTAATACATTAAACAGACTATCTATTCCAGGGACTTTATTAATCAACCATAATAAAGAAAATGCCTTTTATAATTAATAAATAATTTGATACAAGTACCAAAAGGTATTGGCCTCTAGGGCTTACACCAACAGCCCGGAGAGATCTCGCACGATCTCCTGCCTACGTATCTCATCTGGTATGAGAATCAGGGCGACGTAGTTCCCCTTAACAGGGGAGAAACTCTCTCCTAACCAGAGACCAGGGAAACAACAGACTAATAGGGAGACTAACTCGAGCCTAATAGTTGTCATGCAATCCACAATCCCTAAGTTGAGATCTCTAATCAGAACCTAACTCACACAGGAAGCAGATCAGCTCAAAACAGCAAATAAGCACCAATCACAAGTGAGCAAGCATCACACTCTATATACAAACAAGAGGCTCAGACAAATGGTTGGGCTTTAGTCAAGAAGGGTCATATCAACCTCGACAAACAAGCCAAAACTATAGGGGTATGCTGAAGCTCTTAACCACTAACATTGAGAGTTAGGGTGAAGCTGATGAAATATGGTAATGAGGATGAGACCTCATGCTCTTAACCCTGGCCTGGGTGAGCTCAAATCAAAGAAAGCGTGGGGATCCAGAAAGAGGGGCCCTATTCCACTTGACTGACTCTATACAGAGATCTTGGGTACATGTTCTAGAGCATCAGCACGTAGTGCGAGCATAAAGAACGACTCACTGAATAACAGGGGATTGATTGTTAATCCCTTATATCTGTCAATTGCCTCGTTTGGAGGTCTTATCAAGTAACATGCCTCACTTGGAGGTCTTTGGCACAAATGTAAACAACCACAAACAGTGCCTCTTAAGGAGGACTTCAGCCAAAATGTCTGCCAAAAAGATGACAGGACTTCCAGACTACATGGAGTAAGAAGGCTAAACTACCTCAGTGGTGTATCAACCGCACTCCAAAGCTTAAGCTCAAGCAAGAGCTAGCAACTAATGTACCTGTACAAAAGCCAAACAGTTAATATTGTATTCAGAAAACCAACAGACAACAACAATGGAACTTTCCAATATCTACACAATGCAAGTCATAAGTGCAAGCACTCAAGTGAGTTCATCACATCAATTGACCTACAACACAACCAGAGTTAGTAATCAAAGCAACTTGCATCTCAAATAATGAGACCATACCAACCATTAGTGCCAAATGCTCAAACTTGAAACACAAAGCTCAATTAGTATGTGCACAAACCACTAGTACAAAGACTAGGTTCAAAAGCAAGTCAAATAATCAAAACAGAAGTCAACCTTTTGCATAATGCACATTCAATCAATCAAGAAAATGTCCTCAAAAGGACCAAGATCAATTCACAAGGCAAGTGCTTCAAACAATTCATGTAAAGCAAAGGCAAACAATATGCACAAAATTGGACATCCAAATTAGAAAATCCAAATCAAAACAGAAACACATCCAATGGTCTTGAAATTTTTTATGTGAATTCCACATGTTATGAACAAGCAATGTGCAAAAAATTAGATCCAAAAGAGCTCAAATGATAGGTGAATGAAAATGCACAAATGCAAGGTCAAGAATGTGACACAAATTGTCACACTACATGTTCATGTGTCCAGAACAGTGATATCAAATGATAAAAATGCCAAACCAAAGCTCAAAAATCATATCACATGTGAGGAACAAGCATGCAAAATTTTAAGTCAATTGGATCAACAATGAACATTTCACAAACAAATGAATGCAACATATCAATTTGGCATGAGGTGCAATCAACAATTCACAATTAAAAATCCAGAATCACACAATTCATGAAATTAATGCTAAAAATACTAGACATTAAAACAAACTTATGAAAAAAAATTGGGATCAAATTGAAGCATCCTACTATTTTTTGTGATTTTTCAAAGTGAAGAAATAAAATGTGAAATAATGAAATAATATGAAAAATGAAATTTGAAAGAAATTGGCAACATGCATCAGCCAGGATTTGAACCCACGCGTGCCAGGTAAAAATGAGCGCTCAAAAATTTAATTTAGAAACAAGCTCGCCAAGAATCTAACCCGTGCCAGGCCAGGGAAAACAAATAAAAAACAAAACGCAAACGCTAAGGCTCGAACCCGCGCGCACCCGGTCCAAAAGTGCTTGAAACGCTGCGTTTCAGCACAAACCCTAGGCCACCAAACCAGACGCCGGAACAGTAGTTACGGTCGTCTTCTCCGACCGTGTCCACGGCGGAGCTCCAATTTTTTTTCCAGAAATTGGCAAAATGCATATGGTTCGAAAGCTCTTCTCATCAGGATCACAAATATCTTATTATCTAATCCTAACTCTTCCTAATTTTTCCAAATCGAGCAAGAACATTATTGAGATCCAAACTTTAAATCAACATAACCCCCTCATTTCTTTACCAAAATCAATTCTAAACATATCAGTATGATCACCTAAGTAAGATCTACATGATTATCACAAGAAATTGGCAAAAAAGAGAGGTCAAAAATTCACCTACTTGAATAGGCAGTGATGTGAATCCGTGTATTCAAGCTTCCAAATGATCCAGATCTTCTCCTATGCTTGTATCTTGAAGGTTTGATCACAAAGAAACATTCGAACACTCCTAGATCTGGCTGAATTTCAACAATCCATTAACATGAAGATGCATTCGATCTGCTTGAATATGGACAGAATTCTCCAAACCAAACGTTGAATTTTGCTCAGTGGTACTCCATGATCATGATTATGCAAGCAAATTCAAGAATTATATGAAGAATTTTGAGTTTTGAAGAGAGATAAAAATGGAGGGAAATGAAAATTCTAGATCTCAAAAGTTAGTTATGAGCAAATTCTGTTAGGGTTTGGCTTTTATATCATCCCTTAATCACACTGAAATTAGGATTAGACTTGGTGTTAAACATGATTAGTGAATTATGAAATGTTTTGCAAAATGCCAAAGTGAGCTTGCATGGCCATGTAGCACGTGCCAAATCTCATGCAATGCTTGGATTTCACTTAAAACCATTCAATAATCATCATGGAATTGGTAGCTTGCTTGTATCATCAACCAAATTTGAATTATCAATTTTCCCTCCAAAATGCACATGTGTGAATAGGTGAGCCTATGAGCTTATTTCATGCAAGGCAAGGCTTGATTTGGAAAGTATTGTTCAAGACAAGCATTTTGCAAAAAGAGTGGACCAATTTGAAGTTTTGGATCAAAAGTTATGGCATTTCGAACTTCCATGTACACTTTGTGATCATTTGGACATAACTTCTCAACCAATCATCAGATGGACATGATATAGGACTTTTTGAAAAGGGGATAGAAATATCTTCAACTTTCATGATCACCAAAAATCCATTTGAAGCTTCTTTGATGTTGGAAAATCAAGTTGAATATGGACCAAAAACTTGCCATTTTTGGAAACTTGAAATTACAGGTCACTTTCCATTTTTGGAAACTTTTGCCATGGCTTGAAAATCTTCAAGATAGATGTTTGAAATGACAAATGAACCTCTTTTGAACATGATTGAGGTGTCTCAACTCATTTCCCCACCTCATAGCCCTCAGTTGACTGCACAGTTGACTTGTTTGGTCCTTAGATGACCTTGAAATGCCCTGATCAGCTTGAGCCTCTACCACTTGATAAAAATGTTCAAAAATGAAACCCTAGCTCATGTAAGCTTAATATAATGATCATATGATCCTCATCCCATAAAAATACCTCATCTCCTTGAGAAACCCTAGCTGGAAGAATGCATTGATTAGAGTTGACCAGAGGTCAAAACCCTAATCCAAAGGAACTTGGGAATGCACTCTGAAACCCTTGATGATGATAGAACCATGATGATGGTAATATGTCCTTGAAAACAAGATGATGCTCAAAACCTTTGAAAGATCAAGAAACCCTGGTGACAAGCAAACCCTCAGATGGTTGATCATCAATTCATAGAAACCCTCAGGCTTGAATCATGCAACCTCTCCATCTTCTAAAAAGACTTGGGAGAATGACTTTCTTATTTTCATGATGATATGCAAAATGCAATGCCTAATGCCCTAAAATATGAAATGCAATGTGTCAAACTAGTCCAAAGAAGAGGAGGGCAAATTTTGAGGTGTTACAGCTGCCCCTATTCAATCCACTGTGAACCTGTTGATATGAACAGCCTCGACTTTCAGATGATCAGGGTGAAGAGTGATTGAATACCAAGAACAGATGAACAATTTGCGCTCCGCTGGGAAATAAATAACAATGCCTGTCAGAATCGGTAAAGAGGTGATCTTGAAGAAGAATCTGTTTGGTACGGTGAGAGTCGGTCTGAATACCGAAAAAGAATGCTAACCAAAATAAATGGCAACACAAGAATAACCATGGCCTGAATGCCGCTCATCAGTCTGAATACTGGAAATGACTTCGATCTGAGCATCAGAAGATATGAGATGACTAATATCAGTTTGAACATCGGAAAACCTGGCCTGCATGCCACAAGTGCTTCGACTTGAACGTCGAAAACTTCTTCGATCTGAATATCGGAAAAATTGGCCTGAATGCCACAAGTGCTTCGACCTGAACGTCGGAAACTTCTTCGATCTGAACATCGGAAAAACTTGGCCTGAATGCCACAAGTGCTTGGACCTGAACGTCGGAAACTTCTTCGATCTGAATATCGGAAAAACTTGGCCTGAATGCCACAAGTGCTTCGACCTGAACGTCGGAAACTTCTTCGATCTGAACATCGGAAAACTTGGCCTGAGTGCCACATCCGCTGGGGATTTTCTCCTTGTTGTTATTATTTTAGCTTTTCTTGGACCCCCAAAACTTCTTTGATTTTTACTGTCAAACAATGAACCCCGTTCTCCATTTGAACCCCGTTCTCCAGAAGACACTTTGCGTCTCCTTTCCTCCTGATGGACCCCAATCTCCGCGCTGATCGTGTAACGTTCTCCAATCTTCATTCCCATCTCTGCACGACGGAAATTTTCCTCCAATAGCACACTACTGGGGAATATTGCTAATTCAAAAATCATGATGCCAAACTCCTCAGAGTAACATCTTCACCAATCAATAAAACCAATTCTCAAACGGTAACCACGGCTCGAGACTAGTTTTATGCTTGCAATGCTGATGCATGAGTTTTTTTCTTTTTTACAGCGTAATGCTCCATAACCATGGAAATGCTATGCAATGAGTCATGCAATATGCTATGCTTTTCTAAATGATGAATGCATAAAAAGTATCCCCCTTAGGGGACTGCACGAGCAACTCGGCTGAGGAACCCGATATCGCTCCAATCTCCAACCCTGCTGGGGATAACATTGCTGCTGGGGAAAGGACAACCCTCACCAGGGATGACCTCCACTGAACCCGATCCGCTTGGGGATTTCGCTGGGGAAACAGCTACCAACGCACACCCCCGCTGGGGAAACAGCAATCTTCCAAACTGCTGGGGAAATAACAATCTCAACCCTGCTAGGGGAAATAACAGCCTTCAGGCCTGGCTGCCGAAGAAATACCGATCTCGAACCTGCTGGGGAGGTACGACACATTTGACACGGAACACCTATCGACTCGTCGACCGCCGGCATTCACCACCTAACCAACGTGTCAACTTTACACTTTTTTAGACTTTGAAGAGTCTTCTTGATTAATCCTCCAGGATCGTCGCAATTCTCTCGCCGTTTTTTTCACCATTCTTCAACCCCTTGTCCCTGATTGGACTCCACAGGAATCTTTTGTCAAAAAGCTTCACTTCACAACCTGCAAGTGAGTGAAAATATCTAGCAGCGCCTGCAAAAGAGGTCGTTAGATAAAAACGTGCCCCAGGCGTGCCAAAATTTCAACACCCAGGTCACTCAACCTTCCGAATAAGATTTCAAGTTTACAATCCTATAAACATGCATTGGAAGGGACCCCTATGTCTTAAAATGCAAAGATTCTTTATCAAAATAAACTGATGTTTTTGCAATCAAAGAGGTAATGAAAACAAAAACAAAATTATTTGACTGAATATGCATTTTATTGATTGAAAAAGGAGTGGCTCGTAACTGAGCAATACACAGGAAGCAATCCCTGAAAAGAGGTAATTGCGCACAAAAGGAAAATCTATCCTAATGGCAATGTGAACCCGTGATCTCATCGAGTTCCAATCCGGTTATAACCCATATGTCCTCAAGACTCTCCGCGCTTTCTGCCTTCTGAACAAAACGCTTCCGACCGATCCCTGTCGGGGATTATCCATGTGTCTTAACCAAAACACAAACGATCATGCTAGACGCAGTTGTTCGTTTCATTCCCTCTTATGCCTGGACCGCCCTTTCGGGTTTTCAGTCCACCGGGATACCCTTTTTTGCCCAAGTCGCCCTTGTGGGGTTTTCGACTTGCTGGGTGTACAGTTTTTCCTCTTTTTATCCCTAATTTTTGCCCGAACCTTTTTCTTTTTTTTTTGGTTCGCCGGGATGCCCATTTTTGCCTGGACTATTTTATTCTTTTCGTCCAGCGAGTCTCTTATACGAAGTATTTTTTAACTGCGTCGCATTCACAGGGGATGGAAAATCCTCACCATCCATGGTCGTTAACAACAAGGCTCCGCCATAGAAAACCTTCTTGACCACGAATGGACCTTCATAATTGGATGTCCACTTGCCCCGACGATCGTTCTGTGGAGGAAGGATCCTTTTCAACACCATATCTCCCACGTGATACACACAAGGTCGTACCTTTCGGTCAAAAGCACGCTTTATTCGCTGCTGGTACAACTGCCCATGATAAATGACCGCCAACCTCTTTTCCTCAATCAGGCTCAACTCTTCGTACCGAGTCCTTACCCAATCAGCTTCTTCTAATTTCACGTCCATCAGGACTCTCAACGACGGAATCTGGACCTCAACCGGTAACACGACTTCCATTCCATACACAAGCGAGAAAGGCGTTGCCCCAGTAGACGTACGCACCGAGGTTCGATATCCATGCAATGCAAACAGCAACATCTCGTGCCAATCCTTATCGGTCATGACCATCTTCTGCACAATCTTCTTAAATTCTTATTGGCCGCCTCGACCGCCCCATTCATCTTCGGACGATAAGGAGAAGAATTGTGATGCTCGATATTGAATTCCCGGCACAGTTCTGTCATCATCTTATTATTGAGATTAGAACTTTTATCAGTAATGATTCTTTCAGGCACCCCATATCTGCAAATGATGTCTCTCTTGAGGAACCTGGCAACAACCTGTTTCGTCACATTTGCATAAGACGCCGCTTCCACCCACTTGGTGAAGTAATCGATAGCCACTAATATGAACTGGTACCCATTCGAAGCCGTAGGCTCAATCTTCCCGATCATATCAATACCCCACATAGCAAACGGCCATGGGGACGACATCAAACTCAACAGGTTTGGAGGCACGTGCACCTTGTCAGCATAAATATGGCATTTATGACATTTCCGCACGAAGTTGAAACACTGAGCCTCCATTGTCATCCAGTAATAACCAGCCCGTAACAACTTTTTCACCATCGCATTCCCACTGGCATGGGTACCAAATGACCCCTCGTGCACTTCTTTCATCAATTGGCTCGCTTCTTTGTCATCGACACATCTAAGCAAAACCCAATCGAAATTCCGCTTGTATAGAACCCCATCTTTGTTCAGATAGAACACCATGGCCAACCTCCTCAGAGTCTTTCGGTCTTTCTTAGACGCTCCCTCGGGATACTCTTGGGTTTCCAGATAGCGCTTGATATCATAATACCACAACTTTTCATCATCAGGCACTGTGTCGACAGCAAACACATAAGCCGGTCTATCCAGTCGTCCCACCTCAACACTAGGGAACTGATTCCACCACTGCACCTTAATCAAGGCGGCCAGAGTAGCCAAAGCATCTGCCAAAGGATTTTCCTCTCTCGGCACATGGTGTAATTCCACCTTGGTGAAAAACGTCAACAATCTCCTCGTATAATCCCGGTATGGAACTAAATGAGATTGATGCGTATACCATTTCCCGTTAACCTGGTTCACAACCAAAGCTGAATCTCCATAAATGACAAGGTTCTTGATCCGCAAATCAATCGCCTCTTCAATACCCAAGATACAAGCTTCGTATTCAGCCACATTGTTGGTGCACTCAAATGTTAGCCGGGCAGCAAAAGGAATGTGGGATCCTTTCGGCGTAACCAAAACAGCACCAACTCCACTACCATTAACATTAACGGCCCCATCAAACATCAGAATCCATTCAGACTCAGGGTCAAGCCCCTCCTCCGGGATCGGTTCCTCACAATCTTTCGATTGAGAAACATGATATCCTCATCAGGGAATTCAAACTTCATCGATTGATAATCCTCAATGGGTTGCTGGGTGAGGTAATCAGACAATACACTCCCCTTGATTGCTTTCTGAGAGGTATACTGAATATCGTATTCAGTCAAAATCATTTGCCATCTCGCAACCCGTCCGGTCAATGCTGGCTTCTCAAGTATATACTTGATCGGATCCATCTTGGAAATCAACAAAGTGGTATGAACCAGCATATACTGTCTCAGTCGGCGAGCAACCCATACCAAAGCACAACAAGTTTTCTCGAGCAGTGAGTATCTTGTTTCACAGTTGATAAACTTTTTGCTAAGGTAGTAAATGGCATGCTCTTTTCGACCATACTCGTCAAACTGCCCCAGTACACACCCCATAGACCCCTCGAGGACTGTCAAGTACAGAATTAACGGTTGTCCCTCCATAGGAGGCATCAGAATCGGAGGCTCCTGCAAATATTCTTTTATTTTTTCAAATGCCGCTTGGCAATCATTATTCCACCTGACCGTTTGATCTTTTTTCAACAACTTAAATATGGGTTCACACGTGGCTGTTAGATGAGATATGAACCGTGAAATGTAGTTCAATCTACCTAAGAAACCACAAACCTCCTTTTCTGTTCTCGGTTCAGGCATTTCTTGTATCGCTTTTACTTTAGCAGGATCGACCTCGATTCCTCTTTCGCTTACAATAAACCCCAGCAACTTACCGGACCGCACTCCGAAAGTGCACTTATTCGGATTCAACCTCAGTCTGAATTGTCTTAATCGGTCAAACAACTTGGCCAGATCTACCAGATGCCCCTCTTGCATTTGGGACTTTGCTATCATGTCATCAACATAGCATTCGATTTCATGATGAATCATATCATGAAACAAAGTCACCATAGCCCTTTGATACGTGGCATCGGCGTTCTTGAGACCGAATGGCATCACCTTATAACAAAAAGTGCCCCACGGTGTGATGAACGTTGTTTTCTCCATATCATCTGGCGACATTTTAATTTGATTATAGCCAGAAAAGCCATCCATGAAGGAAAACACCGAGAATTGAGCTGTATTATCTACCAACACATCGATGTGAGGTAATGGGAAATCATCTTTCGGGCTTGCTCTGTTCAAATCCCGGTAGTCCACACACATCCTCACCTTTCCATCCTTCTTCGGCACCGACACAATATTCGCGACCCAAGGCGGATAATTGGTGACAGCGAGGAAACCAACATCCAACTGCTTCTGTACTTCCTCTTTGATTTTCATGGCCATCTCGGGTCGAGTTCTGCGCAACTTCTGCTTCACTGGAGGACAATCTGCTCTCAATGGTAATTTGTGTACAACGATATCGGTATCCAACCCTGGCATATCCTGATAAGACCAGGCGAAGATATCAACATACTCTTTCAACAAGGCTACCATTCTGCTCTTGACATTCACCTCCAAAGCAGCCTCAACTTTCACTTCCTTTCTAACCTCCTCGGTACCCAAATTCACAACCTCGACTTGCTCCTCGTGCGGTTGAATCACCTTCTCCTCTTGTTTCAACAACCTGGCTAATTCCTCCGGCAGTTCACAATCTTCTTCGCCTTCTTCTTCGGTATGATAGATCGGATTGTCGAAGTCATATGAGGGCGTAACAGGATTGTTATCAATGAGATCCAGAGAATGATCGCATCTGCATGAATGTTGATTCATGCATTGCTTTAGAGCCGGAACGAAGCAAATTAAAAGGAAAATGAAAACAAACATTGCCATTTTTTATCTTTTTTTATTAAACTGCAAAAATAAATGAAAAACAGGGAACACCGCTTTCAATGAAAAAACATCCTTTTATTGATGATGCAAATATTTCAAACTGAAACACATGAGGTGACCCTTACAATGAACCATTACGTTTCAGGCAAAATGCATGGTTTTCATGCAGACAGAATTGAAAAATAGAAATATTACTCTTCACGTAGAGTGACAGTGATGATCTTTTCGGCCTTCCAGTTCTGGATCTCCATCCCTGGTACGCACGGTTTTATCCACGAGTCGAGCTCGCAGTCACTATCGATCTCTTCACCCACCGCACAGACGTGATCTGGATCTAGCATTCCAGCACTGGTGAACGTGAACGGTTGACGACGTCCTCTATTCTGTCCAAACGAGCCTCGGCCCGGCTGATAACCAACCCCAAACCTATCTTCCTTTGCCGCGATGTCTATCATCCTTCCCCAACCCGGGACTTCTCCACTATTCACCACCTCAACGGCCTGTTTGTAAGAAGAAATGGGCGGCTTCTTCTCTTTTTTAGCAAAGATGGCATTCTCCACCTTAACGGTTTCAAACGCCTGACTCGGTGTTTCAAATATTTCACCGTCCATTTCAACGTACTTGAAGGATGACAAGTGGCTGACAAAAATATCCTCCTCCCCACAAACCGTTACGACCTGCCCGTCCCAGATATACTTTAATTTCTGGTGCAAAGTCGAAGTCACTGCCCCAGCAGCAAGTATCCATGGTCGACCCAACAAGCAACTGTATGTCGGCTGAATATCCATGACATAAAACACAGACTTGAACACCTCGGGCCCGATCTTTACAGGGAGCTCCACTTCCCCAAACACAACCCTCTTAGAGCCATCAAATGCTCTAACCACCAGGTCAGTAGGCCTCAACACTACTCCTTCGCAATCCAGCTTTGCTAGGGCCTTCTTTGGCAACACATTGAGTGACGAGCCGGTATCCACCAAAACGTGCGAGAGCACTGCTCCTTTACACTCCATTGAGATGTGTAATGCCTTATTATGATTACGCCCGTCCACCGTAAGATCCAAATTAGTGAAACCCAGCCCATGGCTGGCATTGACATTAGACACCACTGTCTCCAACTGATTGATCGTTATCTCCTGCGAGACATAGGCTCTCTTCAATATTTTCAACAAAGCCTATCTATGCCCTTCTGAGCTCAGCAGTAAGGATAAGATCGAAATCTTGGACAGAGTCTGCTGCAGATGGTCAACAAGCTTATACTCTGACTTCTTAATGATCTTCAGAAACTCCTCGGCTTCATCATCAAGTTCTTTTTCCGACCCAACAGGCGCCGATGTCGCTACGGGAGTACCCTCACTCACCACTTGCTTCCCTCTTGCCCTGGCTAAAGCCTCGGCCTTATCTCTCTTTTCTTTTTCCGCCTCCCCACTCCTCAATGTGTCAGGCACAAACAACCTCCCACTGCGAGTGAAACCACTAGGTCCGGCATTATCCACCTTTGAAACGGTGGTTTCACCTGCAGCCTGATCCTCCTGCTTCTCTCCATTGCAATATACCTCCCAACCATAATCCCACGGCACAACATCATCGCTTTCATATGGAATAGGCCCAGGCACCGTGATGGTAACCGGAGCTGCATCTGCCAGTGCTGACAAGTCGATCGGATCAAAATAAATGGTTATGGTGGAAACATCCTCCCTCTCCAAACCAACTCTCTCAAATCTGAGACTTCCCTCGTCCATCATTCTCTAGACATCCTCCCTCAATACAACACACCCATTGGTAGCGACCGTGCAAGCGGCACAACGATTATCACAACCCGGAGAAACTTCATTCTTCAACAACTGTCTCTTGACCTCAGCCAATGGAGTCCTTAATCGGTCCACGTTCATCAACCCAATTCTCCTCTCACCCTCCAAAATTGCATTCACCCCCATCTAACCATGCGCCGGCATGGGATTAGCAGTAACATTTGGAGATGGAGCAAAATTGATGGCCTTGGAGACTACCAAGTCCTGGACAACATGCTTGAACAGAAATGGAATTCGGTCTCACAATTCGGTCGAAACTTCATTCTTCAACAACATGCTTGATGGCCTTACAATTCTCCACATTGTGTCCAGGGGCACCAGAATGGAATTCGCACTTGGCGTTCTCATCATAGTTGGCAGGCCTCTGATCCGGTCTCAACGAAGCCAATGTTCTTAATTGAACCAACCCCAGATCTTTCAACTTCTTCAATAGAAATGAATATGTCACAGGCGGCCTATCAAACTGACGATCATTCATCCTCCCTCTCACTTGATACCCGGCCCGTTGTGTTCTCTGCTGAAACGGTTGTCATTGTTGTGGCTGTTGCTGCTGTTGTTGTTGTTGTGCAGGTTGATTATCAGCAGGAATTGTTACTGCAGCAGTGTGCTGGTAGTAACGATCCCTACCGTGTCCTCTCTGGGCATACACAGCACTCGTGTCACCCTCCTTCTTACGTTGACCATTACCAAAGGGCTTCTTCGACCCAGACGACAAAGCACTTCCCTGTATCTTCCCCATCTTCAGCCAGCTTTTAATTCTCTCCCCTGCCACCACAATGTATGTAAAACCAGTGACGGGATAACCCACCATTCTCTCGGTAAAAGTCCCCTGAAGGGTACCCATGAACAGATCGGACATTTCCCTATCCACTAACGGAGTTTGAAATCTGGAAGCCAACTCCCTCCACCTTTGTGTGTACTCTTTAAACCCTTCATTCGGCTTCTGAGACATACCCTGCAACTGGGTACGGCTAGGAGCCATGTCAGCATTGAATTGATACTGTTTAAAGAAAGCGTCTCCCAAGTCCTGCCAGCTCTTGATATCCGATGATCTCAACTTGGTATACCATTCCATAGACCCACCAGACAAGCTATCTTGGAAGAAGTACATCCAGAGCTTCTGATCCATGGTATAGGCAGATATTTTCCGGACAAAGGCCTGGAGATGAGTTTCCGGGCAAGAACTCCCATTATATTTATCAAACGTGGGCACTTTAAACTTCTGCGGGATCACAATCCCCTTAACTAGCCCCATGTTTGTCATGTTGATAGCCCCAGGAGTAGCATGGCTTTCTAGAGCCCTGATCTTCTCTGCTAGTGCCTGAATCTCCTTGTTTGGCAGTTGAACACCGTACTGACCAAACTGCTCGTTCAACACAGAGAACTGATCTTCTTCTTTATCCTCCATGGCCCCAAAGAAAGGAGGAAACTGATTATCCTTCAAATTGTTGCATACAAGACCTAGCCCTCCGCCTGTAGCAAAACCAAAACCACCACCATTATTGATCACTACTCCAGCAGTAGTTGCCTTCCTTCTGGGATCACCACCATCCCTAGAACCACCAAGACCATTATTGGAAACACCCTCTAGATTTTGCCACTATTGGCAGCCGAAGCCCGCTCAAGCTTTTCCACCTTCTCAACAAGTGCCTTCTGCCCCCAAGGCGAACCCTTGCATGACGTTGATCAGCTCTCCCATCTTCTCTTTCAGCTCGAGAATGTCTGCGTTGGATGGATCCATCAGTTTGGATTTGTTGCGCCTGGTAGGGTATCTGTGCGGACGAGCTACGTGCAAAGGAATGATTCTACGTGCGCGAGCAATGATTTCTGAAACATTCAAACACGTTAGAAACCGACACCTGCAAAATAGAAGACAAGTTATTATGATTCATGCATGAATGCAATGCCTATCCATGTGAGGAACACTCTGTCTTTCGATCCTGGTTTCCTTGAGACAGGATAACAAATTGATGGCAACATTCTGACATTAATCATCTGGTTTCACCATACAGATCAGAGAGTTATGACTTAGCAAAGATATCACCCGACCATGTGTGTGTTATGTGAGTGCGCACAGAAAAGCAAATAAAGCTTGAAGATCAATCACTGAATGATAATAACCCCTGCATATCAAAAGTGCACAACACGTGCAAGAGTCATACATCAGGCTGATACAAATCAAATACAATTCTCCAGAATCAGAAAGAAAATACAAGCAAGTGAATTCCGTCAACATGCATGACGGTAATCCAATCACAGGATAATAACCGCGATAAAAGTCTAAACTGAAGAAGGTCCCACAGAAGACTCTGCATCATCAACCATCTTGGTAAACTTCACGGCGAACCTGAGCTCAGTGTTCTCCTGCTGAAGTCTTCCCACCTCTTTCCGATGAATCTTCATCTGTCGGAAATAATGATCCCTCTCATCAAGATAATGATCTCTCTCAGAAATAGTCTTCACTTGCTCTTCTCCCTTAACCTTCAGCTTTGCTTCCCACTCGACAGTAAGGGCTTTGGCTCTAACTTCTCTCTGAGTCTTCACAAGGATTTGTCTTCTCTTCTCATCTTCAATGACCTTCAAAGCTCTATCCAACTTCTCCTTGGTAATGTCGTGCTCCTTCGTAGATGACTCTAAGGCTTGGCTGATCTTGCGGTAATAGGCGGTGTCTATCTCAAAGCGCTTCACCTCCAGAGCATGTCTCTTAGCCTGGTCTTCTGCTTTCCCCTTGATTTCCTGATTAGCCATTTGGATTCTAGCAACACTCATCTCCAACTCAGTCTTCTCTGCTTGCAGCTGATCTCTCTCCCTTTTCATCTCAAGGAACTCTTCCATACTGACAGAAGAATGGGATTCCTCAATCAACGGATACCAAGGATCACCCACAGGGAATGGTAGACGCGTGAGCTCAACCCTCTTTCTGAGCCAATCATCAAATGGAGGAAAAGACCTACTATTAACTCTACCAAAAGGAACCTTGCCCTTCCTCTGAATGTGGCGCCATGCTCCAGACACTTGCCTCAACAATGTATGATTACCCTCAGCCGGGAAGTAGAAAGACTCCTGAATTGCACATTCGAGGGGAGGAACTTCCATAGCAAATCCCATTTGTCTCTTGAGAAGCACCGGGTTGTAATTAATACAACCTTGAACTCCTATAAGAGGCACATTGGGAAAACTCCCACAACTGCAAATGAAATCTCGTCCAGCCACACCATTGTGAGTCCAAGCTATATCCTTGGCTCGCAAACCCATCAACTTGATTGCCCACTTGACAGTATGATCAAGAAAGACAAAAGCACCTCTGAAAGGCAAATATCCCATGAGCCATTTGTACAACAGTTGAGCACAACACCTAATCAATCCCCCACGCCGCTTCTTATTCCGATTATGGACCGAGTAATAGACATCTCCAACTAAAGTAGGAATAGGATTCCTCTGCACAAACACCCGGATGGCATTAATGTCCACAAAGTTCTTCTGATTAGGGAACAAGATGATTCCATAAATGCTCACAGCAAGCAGAGCACAAACAACCTTCCAATCACCCAAAACAGCATGCTCCTTGGCTTTAGCCTCCAAGAAACTCAGATGAAAACCGGGCAACTTTCCCTTCTCCTTCAAACCTCCCTTAGTCACTTCGGGGCTCAAATAAAGAGCACGGGAGATCTCGGCAACATCAGGTTCTTCCTTAGTGACATAGAAAGGAACCTGGTTTCTGATATGAATACCCAGGATACCGGCATAGTCCTCCATCAAAGGTCCTAACAAGTAATCCGGGAAGACAAAGCATCTCAAACCAGGATCATAAAACTGGAGAAAAGTATGGATGGCACTTCTATCCCCATCTGTAAGCCTGAAAACCATCTTCAGAATACCACCATAAGCCTCACGGAACATCCCCACATGGTCAGGTGTAATCAATGCTATCATATCTTTCAGCATACGAATCTCTGGATCAAAGAAACTGTAGACAACATCGTCCTTCAAGTCGGTCCTCATATCTGGAACAAGAATGTCTCTCAACCAGGATCTTAATCAAGAATGTCCCCTGCATATGGATAAACATGAGTTAGATGCGGATAAATGCAAAATGGGAATGATGCTGATGCATGAATGCAATGCACTGTGCCATCCTCCAAGTCATCTGAACATCAACTGTACTGGATTCCGATCTCTGAACTGATCACAACCATCTGAGGGAATGAGTAACCACAAATCCAACTCGGGGTTCCGAAATAAACGGAACAGAGGATACATCACCATCGTCATAGAAAAATCACCGAACGGATAACAATAAGATCCTCTGGACAAGCAACCCCAAATTCAACCCGGGGATCCGAAATAAACGGAACCCGCTGATAAATACCACGGACAGAACTCCGGCGTCTCAGAAATAAATATCCATGAATCCGACTGAACCAAAGTCACCATCACAGAGTCACCATCAGAACCTGTATCTGTAGGAATCAACCCCTCCCCTCACAGGTGAATTCTAATAAGGTCATCCTAAGGCGGATAATGGTCTCGACAATCGGACAAGATACTCAACGGGTTTGCCCTTTCGGGTGTGCCGTTGCAGCTCTCATAAGATTATCTAAACCAAAGATCTGGGAAAGAACGGTCACCGAAGTCAACAACTCAAAAGAGGTAACCCAACCATAGTGGATACTCCACGAGGAAGGGCTCTCTCAAAAGAACCTCGTCCGGCTGTGGTATGTCACGTCGCAACAACATGCTGATCCAACATGTGAGGAGACGTGAGACCACGTTAATCCTAGGTGTATACTCGGGCCTGGGTTTTAGCCCCACTCAGAACACCCACCCCAAATCATAGGAACCACACCTGTCCAGAATCCAGCACAGTGATAATATGATGCATGCAAATATATATGCAAATATATACACAGTATAATAATAAATGCAATAAATAAGCAGTAAAAGCAACCAAAACTACCCTAAAGAGCGCTAGGATTGACTCACTTAGGGAAGATGGACCAGCCAGAGGTCAACTTAGTCCCCAGCAGAGTCGCCAGCTGTCGCAACGCGAAAAACAACCGGCGGAAAAAAAACAATTTACAGAGCCGCCACTGACGTTATTCATCCTATGACGGAAAGGAAGCGCAGGACTAACCTAAGAAAGGGAAAGGAATGGTCTTACGACCAGAGATTGCAAGGTACGGGAGTCGGTTACGCAAGGGGAAGGTATTAGCACCCCTCACGTCCGCCGTACTCGACGGGATCCACGCTCAAAAGAATAGGAAAAGGTTGCTAATAAACTGCTCAAAGAAATGCACGCACTGGAATAGTAAAAAAGGCGAAAGAAGATGGAGGAAGCGGACTCGGCAGGATGTCGCATCCTGGGCCTACGTAGTTTGTCAGAAACAAACATCAGAGTCAACGTAGTTCGGGGGAAAGGAGACATGCTCGCTAGGATATCGCATCCTATGCCTACGTATCTTCTCTATCCAGAGTAAGAATCAGAGCACTCGTAGCTCGGCTAACGCACGTCGAAACATAACACAAAAAAGGGACGCTGAGACGTCAAAAGAAACACTCAACAGGAAACAGAATGCCAATACATGGGCTTATATCCGACTCCAAACAAACAACACACACAAAAGGAAACAGAATGCCAATACATGGACTTACATCGACTCCAAACAGACAACACAAACAAGGAAACAGAATGCCAATGCATGGACTTATATCCGACTCCAAACAAACAACACACACAAAAGGAAACAGAATGCCAATACATGGACTTACATCCGACTCCAAACAGACAACATAAACAAGGAAACAGAATGCCAATACATGGACTTATATCCGACTCCAAACAAACAACACACACAAAAGAAAACAGAATGCCAATACATGGACTTACATCCGACTCCAAACAGACAACATAAACAAGGAAATAGAATGCCAATACATGGACTTACATCCGACTCCAAACAAATAGCACACGCTAACCAGCGAACACCAAAGAAAAAGGTTATCAGATTGACAAACTAATAGGGAGTCTGGAACTCGAGCCTAATAGTTGTCACACAAACACAAAGAGACGCTGAGACGTCAAAAGAAACAAAAAGGTTGACACACACAAGACAAAAGGGTGAACAACAAACTAATAGGGAGTCTGGAACTCGGGCCTAATAGTTGTCACACACAAAAAAAAAGGTTGCCCGGAGAGATCTCGCACGATCTCCTGCCTACGTATCTCATATGGTATGAGAATCAGGGCGACGTAGTTCCCCTTAAAAGGGGAGAAACTCTCTCCTAACCAGAGACTAGGGAAACAACAGACTAATAGGGAGACTAACTCGAGCCTAATAGTTGTCATGCAATCCATAATCCCTAAGTTGAGATCTCTAATCAGAACCTAACTCACACAGGAAGCAGATCAGCTCAAAACAGCAAATAAGCACCAATCACAAGTGAGCAAGCATCACACTCTATATACAAACAAGAGGCTCAGACAAATGGTTGGGCTTTAGTCAAGAAGGGTCATATCAACCTCGACAAACAAGCCAAAACTGTAGGGGTATGCTGAAGCTCTTAACTACTAACATTGAGAGTTAGGGTGAAGCTGATGAAATATGGTAATGAGGATGAGACCTCATGCTCTTAACCCTGGCCTGGGTGAGCTCAAATCAAAGAAAGCATGGGGATCCAGAAAGAGGGGCCCTATTCCACTTGACTGACTCTATACAGAGATCTTGGGTACATGTTCTAGAGCATCAGCACGTAGTGCGAGCATAAAGAACGACTCACTGAATAACAGGGGATTGATTGTTAATCCCTTCTATCTGTCAATTGCCTCGTTTGGAGGTCTTATCAAGTAACATGCCTCACTTGGAGGTCTTTGGCACAAATGTAAACAACCACAAACAGTGCCTCTTAAGGAGGACTTCAGCCAAAATGTCTGCCAAAAAGGTGACAGGACTTCCAGACTACATGGAGTAAGAAGGCTAAACTACCTCAGTGGTGTATCAACCGCACTCCAAAGCTTAAGCTCAAGCAAGAGCTAGCAACTAATGTACCTGTACAAAAGCCAAACAATTAATATTGTATTCAGAAAACCAACAGACAACAACAATGGAACTTTCCAATATCTACACAATGCAAGTCATAAGTGCAAGCACTCAAGTGAGTTCATAACATCAATTGACCTACAACACAACCAGAGTTAGTAATCAAAGCAACTTGCATCTCAAATAATGAGACCATACCAACCATTAGTGCCAAATGCTCAAACTTGAAACACAAAGCTCAATTAGTATGTGCACAAACCACTAGTACAAAGACTAGGTTCAAAAGCAAGTCAAATAATCAAAACAGAAGTCAACCTTTTGCATAATGCACATTCAATCAATCAAGAAAATGTCCTCAAAAGGACCAAGATCAATTCACAAGGCAAGTGCTTCAAACAATTCATGTAAAGCAAAGGCAAACAATATGCACAAAATTGGACATCCAAATTAGAAAATCCAAATCAAAACAGAAACACATCCAATGGTCTTGAATTTTTTTATGTGAATTCCACATGTTGTGAACAAGCAATGTGCAAAAAATTAGATCCAAAAGAGCTCAAATGATAGGTGAATGAAAATGCACAAATGCAAGGTCAAGAATGTGACACAAATTGTCACACTACATGTTCATGTGTCCAAAACAGTGATATCAAATGATAAAAATGCCAAACCAAAGCTCAAAAATCATATCACATGTGAGGAACAAGCATGCAAAATTTTAAGTCAATTGGATCAACAATGAACATTTCACAAACAAATGAATGCAACATATTGCAATCAACAATTCACAATTAAAAATCCAGAATCACACAATTCATGAAATTAATGCTAAAAATACTAGACATTAAAACAAACTTATGAAAAAAAATTGGGATCAAATTGAAGCATCCTACTATTTTTTGTGATTTTTCAAAGTGAAGAAATAAAATGTGAAATAATGAAATAATATGAAAAATGAAATTTGAAAGAAATTGGCAACATGCATCAGCCAGGATTTGAACCCACGCGTGCCAGGTAAAAATGAGCGCTCAAAAATTTAATTCAGAAACAAGCTCGCCAAGAATCTAACCCGTGCCAGGCCAGGGAAAACAAATAAAAAACAAAACGCAAATGCCAAGGCTCGAACCCGCGCGCGCCCGGTCCAAAAGTGCTTGAAACGCTGCGTTTCAGCACAAACCCTAGGCCACCAAACCAGACGCCGGAACAGTAGTTCCGGTCGTCTTCTCCGACCGTGTCCACGGCGGAGCTCCAAATTTTTTTTCAGAAATTGGAAAAATGCATATGGTTCGAAAACTCTTCTCATCAGGATCACAAATATCTTATTATCTAATCCTAACTCTTCCTAATTTTTCCAAATCGAGCAAGAACATTATTGAGATCCAAACTTTAAATCAACATAACCCCCTCATTTCTTCACCAAAATCAATTCAAAACATATCAGCATGATCACCTAAGTAAGATCTACATGATTATCACAAGAAATTAGCAAAAAAGAGAGGTCGAAAATTCACCTACTTGAAATGGCAGTGATGTGAATCCGTGTATTCAAGCTTCCAAATGATCCAGATCTTCTCCTATGCTTGTATCTTGAAGCTTTGATCACAAAGAAACAGTCGAACACTCCTAGATCTGGCTGAATTTCAACAATCCATTAACATGAAGATGCATCCGATCTGCTTGAATATGGACAGAATTCTCCAAACCAAACGTTGAATCTTGCTCAGTGGTACTCCATGATCATGATTATGCAAGCAAATTCAAGAATTATGTGAAGAATTTTGAGTTTTGAAGAGAGAGAAAAATGGAGGGAAATGAAAATTCTAGATCTCAAAAGTTAGTTATGAGCAAATTTTGTTAGGGTTTGGCTTTTATATCATCCCTTAATCACACTGAAATTAGGATTAGACTTGGTGTTAAACATGATTAGTTGTCGCATCTCGAAAAATACGATTCCTCGCGATGGTCGCGGAAAAAAATCATGTTCGAACAGAGTCGCCACCGAATTTTATTGATCCCAACAAAGGGATAGGAAAATATCGATAAAACCTTTAGGAAATGGAATAATGGTCATCGCAACCATATTCGGGTTCGGGAGTGGATTACGTAAGGGGAAGGTATTAGCACCCCTTACGTCCGTTGTACTCAACGGGAACCTTTTAGTTCTAATTTGTGTTTCGAGTGTTAATTTATGTTTGTTTGTTATCTTTGGGTTATAAAATATTGAAAATAGAAATGGATGAGAACCTTAGAAAGGAGAAATGGGAGGTTTTTTATTAGTGTGCTCGCGAAGATACAGCAATCTCCTGCCTACGTATCCTTAAATAAGGAAATCAGAGCATTCGTAGTTCGGGGAAACTACGGTTGGTTGGTGTCTTTTAATGAACAACTGCTTAGATCGCATCCTAAAGGCTAAACATTGGCTTGTCTACTCTCGGCGGAGGCTTAAGCATTGGTTTGTTGTGCGCATTAGAAAGGATTAACAGTGTTCTTTCTGAAAAGAGTCTTGGATCTCGCGAGGGTGACAAGTTGAATTAATATGTTGGATATTTCGATTGGTTGAGATGTTTTTGGTTGGATGACGATTACTCGGATAGTAGAGTAAGACAACTCGTATCCTAATAGTCGGGAAAAGGAATAGAAGACTCTAGACCACTTTCTTTTTCATCCTTAATTATAGGAAAGATTTGATAATAGTTAAGGTGCTTTGGACGGATGACGAATACTCGGATAATCGAGTAAGACAACTCGTATCCTAATAATCGGGAAAGAGAATGGAAGACTCTAGACCGCTTTCTGTTTCATCTGAATATTTATGAAAATAAGGTTGTATAGTTGATGTTTTTAGAATAAATGACAAGTGCTCGAATGGCTAAGTAAGACAACTTATATCCAAGCATTTGAGAAGAGGAATTAAAAACTCAAGACCATCTCCTTTTTCGTATAACTTTGATTGATTTATTAAGTTGCGAAAAAATGACAATTGTTCGACTGACCGGGTAAGAGAACTCGTATTCAAACAGTTGAGAAGAGAAGTTGAAAACTCAAAGTCATCTCCCTTTTCATTTAGCTTATTGTGAAAATATTTCGATTTAATCGGGTTTGGAAGTTTGTAGAGGAACGACAATTATTCAACTAACCAAGTAAGAGAACTTGTATTCAAATAATCGAGGAGAAAAATTGAAGACTCAAAGTCATCTCCCTTTTCGTTTTTTTATTATAAAAGAATTTG
Organism: Lathyrus oleraceus; assembly: GCF_024323335.1. Classification (NCBI taxonomy): domain Eukaryota; kingdom Viridiplantae; phylum Streptophyta; class Magnoliopsida; order Fabales; family Fabaceae; genus Lathyrus; species Lathyrus oleraceus. The sequence continues at coordinate 235,481,007 of NC_066579.1, forward strand.
ATTTATTTATTCTTAAGTGAATTAGAAATGACGACCATTTGACTAACCGAGTAATAAAACTCGTATTCAAATAATCGAGGAGAGGAGTTGAAAACTCAAAACCATCCCCCTTTTCATTTTCAAATTAAGTGTCGTTTAGATGTGATTAAGTATTTTAATTTAACTTTCGATGTCGGATCGAGGTTTTAAAAATTGCATTCTTGTGAATGAATTGAATTTATTTAGTGAATGGTCTCATTGTAAGAAGGCCCAAGAGTAAGCCATGTGAGGTTGATGGCGATGCTTTTTCAAGCGATCGACTTACAAAGGCATTTAAAATGGACTCGACTTTGAATCGAGAAGTTCTATTTGTTTTAAAAATTGGTTTGAATTGATGGCATGGGAATTATAATCTTTTTGTATTTTTAAGTCTTTATTATTTTTAGGTTCATTTTAAGATGAGATGAAGAATGTACAATGATATAGCATAAAGCGAAGTAAAGTAAATACACAAAAATAAATAAATATTAGAAGCGGGATTTAAAAGAGTTAGATGTTAATTGCGGAAATTAAAAAAATAGAGTTAATCGTTAAATGTTAGGTGTTAGTTGAAATCAACATGAAATATCAAGAGAATTGTAATAAAATGTTAAATCTAAAACAAATAACTAAAGTTTAAACAATTAACAAAAGTATCATTAAATTAAAACTCAAAACAATATTAAACAATCGAAAATCTCAATTCTAAACTATTATCCCAAAATATTAATTTTAAAATACTAATAAAGATTAAATTCTAAAATCATTCTAAATTAAATTAAAATTCTAAAACAATTCTAAATCACCTTATAATTCTAATTAATTTACAATCATTTCTAAAAAAGAAAACTAATTAAATTCTAAAATATTAACAAAGATTAAATTTTAAAATCATTCTAAATTAAGTTAAAAAATCTAAAATAATTCTAAATCAACTTATAATTCTAATTAATCTACAATTAATTCTAAAGAAAAGGATCTAATTAAATTCTAAAATATTAAGAAAGATTAAAATCTAAAAATCATTCTAAATCAAATTAAAAATTCTAAAATAATTCTAAATCAACTTATAATTCTAATTAATCTACAATTATTTCTATAAAAAAATCTAATTAAATTCTAAAATATTAAGAAAGATTAAAATCTAAAATCATTCTAAATCAAATTAAAAATTCTAAAATAATTCTAAATCAACTTATAATTCTAATTAATCTACAATTATTTCTAAAAAAAATCTAATTAAAATTTTAAAATATTAACAAAGATTAAAATCTAAAATCATTCTAAATCAAATTAAAAATTCTAAAATAATTCTAAATCAATTTATAATTCTAATTAATCTACAATTATTTCTAAACTAAATTTAATATTTCTAATATTTCTAAATCCAACTCTTCAAAAAAACTTATAACCTAAATGTAAAAATTCTAATGGACCTAAATTCCTAATTATTTCTAATATTCCTAATACTATTTCTAATCCTAAATATATTTCTAATTAATCCTAATCATAACTAATTTAATCTAATTAATACCTAATCATCTAATTAAGTTAAGTAACCTACATTAACTAAACTTAATCAACTAGTAACCAAAAACAAAGAAATAAGCCCAAAGAAGTTGAGAATGGGCTCAACAAAGGATATCAGAGCCCAATCGGATGGGGTGCAGTAGCATTGAGAGAGTGTGCACGCAGGCCAAAATCTCTTGGGCCAAAGGCCCAAGTCTCACCAACACCATTAGGTTTCACAACAAAACTTCAGAGCGTACCTTCAAACTTTCCCCAGAATGAGCGATTGTGAGACCTCACAGACCAACGGAAGCCGCTCGCGTTAACCTCGTATCATTGACGCCGGTACATCATCGATGAGGGAGAAGAATCACCTTCAATCGGTAACGCATGGTCGACGTAGAGCAAGAATCAGCCTCAATCAAGGATCCACCGTCGGCGAAAAGCGAGAGTCAACCTTCAATCGAAAATGCGTTGTTGATGAAAATTGATCGTTGACGATGATTGGGGTGGAGCGATGCGTCGCCACTTGAAGTGGAACGCAGAACGACGATGCTCGAGTCGAAAGATGAAGAACGGAAGCGAACCAAATCCGAAAAGGTATCGTCGAGTTTTTTTGCTTCTCTCTTATGCTTCTGTTACTTCTTTTCTTTTCCAACTCTATCTCTCTTCTTCTCCTTTGTATACTGGTCGATTCATGAATCGTCGGTGAAGGATTACCGAGTGTCTCCGTTTCTGGTACTGTTGTTGTTGTGTTCTTTAGGTTTTTTTTGAAAAAAAATCTCTGTTGTTCTTGATGTGTTGTGTTCTGGTTTAAGGTTTTGAGAGAAATTGTTGTGTTATTCTTGATTAGGTTTTTTTGAGAAAAAATATTGTTACCGTATTGTTGATGTTCTTGCTGTATTTGTTGTTCTTGCTCGTGTTTGCTAGTTTAAGGTTTTTGTTTTTTTTTAGAAAAAAAAATGCTTTGTTGTGTTGTTGTTGTTAGGTTTTTTTTTAGAAGATCTCTTATTGTGTTCTGTCTCTCCCTGTTAACCTCTCCTCCTTCGTTTTTGAAGATCATATACAGTCTTTAAGAAACTCCTTGCTTTTTGAATTTCCCATCCCATATTATGTGGGATTTGGTTTATTTTGTTTTAAGCTAATGCCAAAAGTGCTTTTTGGATGTTTATGTTAACCTTATGGATAAAGCTTCAAACTGAGTAATTTGTTTAGTTATTTTTCAGTTTTTTAAGCGTTTTTGAAAAGTGCTTTTTGAATAAGCTGTTTTTTGATTTTGAATTGGTTTTTGCAGGTGAAGTGATGTTGATGCTGATTGATTGAAAAAGGGGCACTATTATTCAACAGGTTTTTTGGAAAAGTTCTGAAGAGTTGCTTTTGAATTGAGAACTTCCAAAAGAGCTTTTGGAAGAGTCTGTGAAATTTGCTGTCTTATTCCAATTTTTTAATAAAATTATTTCTGATGTAACAGAGACCTTTTAGATTATGAACTTAGGGATTGCTTGTAACATGTACAAACTTTAATTTGGAATTTCTCTTTTTGGCCAGTTATGCAATTGTTTTGGATTATTAGGAATTTTTTTGAATTAAATTTTAATTATGTAATTATCTTTTAAGCTTTTTTTTTAAAAAATTTAACTCAATATTTATTTATGCTAGTCAATTTCAACTTTTTTTAAAAAACAACAAATTTCCAACTTAAGTATAATGACTTAATTTTAAAAACAACAAATTTCTAATTTAAGTATAATGACTTAATTTTAAAAACAACAAATTTCTAATTTAAGTATAATGACTTAATTTAAAAAACAAATTTATAATTTAAGTATAATGACTTAAAAAAAAACACAATTCTATTTTAAATACAAAAAAATCTAAACATGAGACTTTTAATTTAAAAAAACATAATTCTATTTTAAATACAAAAAATCTAAACATGAGACTTTTAATTTAAAAAAAAACACAATTCTATTTTAAATACAAAAAATCTAAACATGGGACTTTTAAATTAAAAAAACACAATTCTATTTAAAATACAAAAAATCTAAACATGGGACTTTTAATTTAAAAGAAAAAAAAACACATACATGTTTCTAAAAAATGCAAATTCTAAATATGGGACTTTTGAAGCAAAGAAATCTCATGGATTAAACCAAAATGGCCGGACAAAATTGGGGTATGACATTAGTGAATTATGAAATGTTTTGCAAAATGCCAAAGTGAGCTTGCATGGCCATGTAGCACGTGCCAAATCTCATGCAATGCTTGGATTTCACTTAAAACCATTCAATAATCATCATGGAATTGGTAGCTTGCTTGTATCATCAACCAAATTTGAATTATCAATTTTCCCTCCAAAATGCACATGTGTGAATAGGTGAGCCTATGATCTTCTTTCATGCAAGGCAAGGCTTGATTTGGAAAGTATTGGTCAAGACAAGCATTTTGCAAAAAGAGTGGACCAATTTGGAGTTTTGGATCAAAAGTTATGGCATTTTGAACTTCAATGTACACTTTGTGATCATTTGGCCATAACTTCTCAACCAATCATCAGATGGACATGATATAGGACTTTTTGAAAATGGGAGAGAAAGATATTCAACTTTCATGTTCACCAAAAATCCATTTGAAGCTTCTTTGATGTTGGAAAGTCAAGTTGAATGTGGACCAAAAACTTGCCATTTTTGGAAACTTGAAATTACAGGTCACTTTCCATTTTTGGAAACTTTTACCATGGCTTCAAAATCTTCAAGATAGATGTTTGAAATGACAAATGAACCTCTTTTGAACATGATTGAGGTGTCTCAACTCATTTCCCCACCTCATAGCCCTCAGTTGACTGCACAGTTGACTTGTTTGGTCCTTAGATGACCTTGAAATGCCCTGATCAGCTTGAGCCTCTACCACTTGATAAAAATGCTCAAAAATGAAACCCTAGCTCATGTAAGCTTAATATAATGATCATATGATCCTCATCCCATAAAAATACCCCATCTCCTTGAGAAACCCTAGCTGGAAGAATGCATTGATTAGGGTTGACCAGAGGTCAAAACCCTAATCCAAAGGAACTTGGGAATGCACTCTGAAACCCTTGATGATGATAGAACCATGATGATGGTAATATATCCTTGCAAACACGATGATGCTCAAAACCTTTGAAAGATCAAGAAACCCTGGTGACAAGCAAACCCTCAGATGGTTGATCATCAATTCATAGAAACCCTCAGGCTTGAATCATGCAACCTCTCCATCTTCTGAAAAGACTTGGGATAATGACTTTCTTATTTTCATGATGATATGCAAAATGCAATGCCTAATGCCCTAAAATATGAAATGCAATGTGTCAAACTAGTCCCAAGAAGAGGAGGGCAAATTTTGAGGTGTTACACTATGGTTTTTGATGGTTCTTCTAATGCATTGGGCAATGGTGTTGGTGTTGTAATTATTTCTCCCAAGGGTTGTCATACGCCTTTCACTGCTAGACTATGTTTTGATTGTACCAATAATATGGCTCAGTATGAAGCATGTATTTTGGGACTCAGAGCTGCTATAGACCTGAGAATCAAGTTTTTGAGTGTGTACGGAGACTCGGCCTTAGTAATCAGTCAGATCAAAGGAGAATGGGTCACTAAACATCCGAATCTCATCCTTTATCGAGAGCGGGTGTTGACATTAATCCCATACTTTGAAGAGATTACATTCGAACATATTCCACGAGAAGAGAATCAGTTGGCAGACGCATTGGCTACCATGTCATCTATGTTTAGAGTCAGATGGGACAATGAAGCTCCCATGATCACCATTGAACGATTAGATGAACCAGCATATTGTTATGAACTTAATGCTGATGAAGTAGAAGAGAAACCTTGGTTCCACGAAGTAAAAAGATATTTAGAAACTCAAGAATACCCTGAAGGGGCATCCATCAATGACAGAAAATTTCTGAGGAAGTTCTCCGCTAAATTCTTTTTGAGTAATGGAGTATTATACAAACGTAATCATGATTCGACTTTGCTTCGCTGTGTGGATAAAAAGGAAGCAGAAAAGATTATGGAAGACATGCATGACGGTATTTTTGGGACTCATTCTAGTGGACATACGATGGCCAAGAAGATTCTGAGATCAGGGTATTATTGGTCTACCATGGAAGCTGATTGCCACCATCACTCCAGAACTTGTCACAAGTGCCAGATCTATGCGGACAAAGTACATGTACCTCCTGCTCCATTGAGCGTGTTGACAGCCCCTTGGCCCTTTGCAATGTGGGGCATTGATATGATTGGAGAGATTAAACCTACTGCTTCTAATGGACATCGTTTCATTCTTGTTGCTATTGATTACTTTATGAAGTGGGTAGAGGCAGCCTCATTTGCTTCTGTCACCAAGAATGTGGTGGCACGGTTCATCAAGAATAGTCTTATTTGTCGGTATGGCATCCCTGAAAGAGTTATCACTGATAATGGTACTAATTTGAACAACAAGATGATTACTGAACTCTACACGCAGTTCAAAATAAAACACCATAACTCTTCTCCGTACCGGCCAAAGATGAATGGCACCGTAGAAGCTGCTAATAAGAATATTAAGAAGATTATACAAAAGATGACAGTAACATACAAATACTGGCATGAGATGTTACCATTTTCTCTTCATGGTTATCGCACTTCAGTACGCACTTCGACAGGGGCAACTCCTTTCTCTTTAGTCTACGGAATGGAAGCCGTTTTACCAGTGGAAGTTCAGATTCCCTCTCTAAGAATTATGAAAGATGCAGGCTTAGATGAAGATGAATGGATTCAGACTCGACTCGATCAGATAAATTTGATTGATGAAAAGAGACTTGCGGTTGTTTGTCATGGACAAATATATCAGAAGCGCATGACCCAGGCATTTAATAAAAAAGTCAAGAGACAGGTGTATCAAATTGGCGACTTGGTGATAAAGCGTATCATTCTACCACAAGGTGATCCTAGAGGCAAATGGACTCCCACATACGAAGGGCCATTTGTAGTTAAGAAGGTATTCTCTGGTGGAGCCATGATGCTTGCTACACTGGATGGCGAAGATTTCCCGCATCCCGTGAACGCGGACATAGTTAAAAAATACTACGCATAAAAGAGACCTGCTAGGTCGACATATCTAGGCAAAAGTAAGGGCATCCCAGCGAACCAAAAGGGTTCGGGCAAAAATTAGGGATAAACATATAAAAATGTACACCCGGCAAGTCGAAAACCTGAAAAGGCGGCTTGGGCAAAAAAGGGTATCCTGGTGGACTGAAAACCTGAAAAGGCGGTCCAGGCAAAAATTAGGGATTAAAGCGTATGACTATGTCCCGTTCTCGGTCAGCTTCACCAAAGTCAAAGAGACTGAACGAGCCAATCACTTCTATCCGACAGCAAGAGATGAGATGCTTGAAGACATAATAGCAGTAGTAGAATTAAAATCAATAGGACTTTTTTTTCATAGCTGTTTTTTCTTTGCTTTCTTGACAATTACCTCTTACTAGGATTTCTGTCTCCTTGTATTAAAATTTCTTGTTTATAGGCCCTCTTTCAAAATCAATACAATTTTATTTCCAAAAAGGTACTTTTGTTTTACTTTCTCCGTTTTGTTTGCATAAACGTCCATTGATTTAATTCGAATTAATATATGCATTTGAATATGATTGATGTTTACCGAAAATACATGCATAAAATAGAAATAGCAATTACTAAAAGACTTTAGGATCAAGAATAAGGTTTAACCATGCGTTCCAACAAATCCGGTTGCAAATCCTGTTCCCCAGCAAAACCAGTTATTCCCCGAAGAAATTGGCACTACTAGATAGACTGGTCATCTTTGTTATCCCCAGTCAGGTTCTGTAGAATATTTCTACCATCAGACAGAAATCGAATATCCCCAGTTAAGAAAGGGTCATCAATACAAATATCTCCAACCAGAATATCGGGATTTATTTTCCCATGGCAAAAAATTTTAGACACATAATTCATTCATACATCATTTCACAGCATATGCATGCATGCAATGTTCGCATTTATTTTCAAGAGCATAAAACATCTCATGCATCATAACATGGCATGAAGCTAACTTTTTTTCAGGTTAATTATCCTCCTGATACAGTCAAAATAAAGATTCATTCAGACGGATCTTTATCAATTACATTCAAGATTCAGATACATTTTTCAGATATAATCCATATGAATATTCATTCTGACAAGCATTCTGATATTCTCCTAATGATGGCATCCTTGAGCCCATCCCAGACATTTATTGCCAAAGACAACATATACCAATATTATCAGATATAGCCTAATGCACGGCTCATTTTGATTCAGCCTAACATATGGCTCCTTCAACTGCTCCAATACAGTCTAGCGTACGACCCATTTGGATATTCATCCCCTCAGTACTACCTAGCGTACGGTACATTCTGAAATGTAGTTTAGCATATGACTACTTTTAATCTCAGATACAGCCTAATGGACGGCTCATTCTGCTACTCAGATACGATCTAGCGTACGATCCATTCTAATCTTTATTTCTCCAAATACAGCCTAATGGACGGCTCATTCTGCTGCTCAGATACGATCTAGCGTACGATCCATTCTGATCTTTATTTCTCCAGATACAGCCTAACGGACGGCTCATTCTGCTACTCAGATACGATCTAGCGTACGATCCATTCTGATCTTTATTTCTCCAGATACAGCCTAATGGACGGCTCATTCTGCTACTCAGATACTACCTAGTGTACGGTACATTCTGAAATGTAGACTAGCATACGACTACTCTTTATCTCAGATACAACCTAATTGACGGCTCATTCTGCTACTCAGATACGATCTAGAGTACGATCCATTCTGATCTTTATTTTTCCAGATACAGCCTAACGGACGGCTCATTCTGCGACTCTGATACGATCTAGCGTATGATCCATTCTGATCTTTCATCCCCAGTGAAGATATAGCCTAACAGACGGCTCATTCTACTACTCAGATGCTACCTAGCGTACGGTACATTCTGAAATATAGTCTAGTGTACGACTACTTTTTATCGTCAGATACAGCCTAACGGACGGCTCATTCTACTACTCGGATACGGTCTGGCGTATGACCCATTCTGATCCTTATCTCATCGGGTTCAACTCACCCTAATATCACCTAATGGATGACTCATTATACGGTCTAGCGTACGACCCAATGTGACACCCATGTCTTCAGATATGGTCTAATATACGACGCACTCTGAAGCTCTCATCATCAAACTTTCCGGATGGCATCTTTAAGCCCATCTCCATCAAGACTATCCTTTAATTAACAAGGGCAAATTTTCGGGGCATTCTAAGTGTTCAATAATCTTCCACCTCCAGATCACGAATGGTGTACATACCATTCTAATTCTCTCGGTTTAAGAATATTGAACATGGGCAGCTGTCATACCCCAAAATTTGCTTATTAGTTTTTATACTTTCAACAGAGGTCTATTCATTTTTCAAAGGAACAAAGACCCCGCGCACAGGTTACCAAATCCAGAAGATGACCTGAACTGGCATGCTCGCTAGGCGAGCAAAACCTTCGCTAGGCGAAGCCCACGCTTTCTCCTTCGCTCCAGCGAACCTTGTTGATTTTGCTACTGGAATGCTCGCTACCTGCTCGCTAGCTGCTCGCCTAGCGAGTAAGTACTAGCTATGATTTCATCCAAGTCTGGGAGCATTCGCTGGAACACTCGCTGAGTGTTCGCCTAGCGAACCCTTCGCTAGCTCACTCGCCTAGCGAAGCTTGCGGATATACAAAAATTTTGGGCCTGAATTGCCTTTAGTCTGAGCCCACCAAGACACAAAAAATCAGCTATAAATTCCAGAACTTCATTTGAAAAAGGAGAGACAACGGGAGATCAGAAAAACAAGGGAGAAAACCCTAGAAGCTAATTCAGAGAACTCATCTGCACAAAGGTTACCTCCACCAACCCTATCAGGCATAAACCCTAAGATTGCCCTGCAAACCCAACGGTGCAAATTCAATTTCATCCAATCTCTCCAATCAGGTTTGCCGTATTCCCACTACTCTATGCTCCCAATTTGAAATTTCTAAACGTATGAGGCATTATGGTTGAATTTGGAAAGGCGAATATCGTTAGGTTTTGCATGTGGGTTTATATGTGCATAAATGTGTAAAACAATACTTTGAATATTCGATCACGTAAATTCTGTAATGGATGCCATAGGATTTGGGGTTTCCGAAATCGCACCAGTATCAAAGAAGAACCCAGAACCCGCAGCCGTTCGCTAGCACCTCGCTAAGTGAACCTGTAGCGAGGGTTCGCCAGGCCCTCGCTAGGAGAGGCAGTAGCGAACATGACAGTAGTTGTTTTTTTTCTGTTTGCATTCTGATCTGTCTTGTATTTGTTCGACATGTTTTCTATTGCGTTTACACGCTGTTTGCCTGACACTATTATTGCTATGATTCTTTTGTTCGATGCAACTCTTGATTGCGCCCCATCCCATTATTCTAACATGTTTGCTGAGTTTTTGTAAGGGCTCCCATGATTCTTGAAGAGATAGCTCGGTATTCCACTTTATTTGTGGGATACCATTGTGGAGATTTATTTTGATTACTTGGCTAATTACATTGCCTTCGAATACGTGATCTTATCCCTCTTTTTATTGCCTTACGATATTACGGTCATGTCCCGCGAATGTGGGGATACCCTTAGCAAAGACCCTTTTGATTAAATCATCATCACCCCTAAACAGATAAGTCATAGTCCCTTCGATCAAAAGGTCAATGTCCCTACGAGATAAACCTTGTCCCTCGAACGTTGCCTTCGAATATATGACTTTGTCCCTCGATGACCCTTCGTTGTAGCCTACGATTAAATGATGATCGTCCCTTCGAATGCTAAGGTATCCTTACAAATGTTGCCTTCAATGACCAATCGACGACCCCACAATGTCCCTTTACATCCAAAGGATAAGACTACTTACTTCTCAATAGTAAGGGCAGTTTTACCATCCTAAGGATATGAAATACCTATAAAGACCTTGGTTAGGTATAACTCTTAAATGCTTGCTCACAGCTTAAGATACTTTTCACCCCTCACACTTTTCAAAACATCTTTTAGAAAAATCACCATTTGGTATACATTCGCACCAGAATCATCGCCGAGTTATATTTTTCTAAACATCTTTCAAAATCAAACGAGATAAACACTTTGTATACATTCGTACAAGAATCATTACAAAGTTAAACTCTCCTTTCAAAATATTTTCTAAACACACCACATTTCTCAAACACTTTCTCAAACAAGGAAAACATAAGTGAGTTAAGTAATTAAGAGCCCATGGATAACCATGGATACAAAGGGTGCTAACACCTTCCCTTTGTATAATGTACCTCCCGAACTCAAAATCTAATCAAGGTCTTTCCAGTTCTTTTCCGCCTTTCCTTATTGGATAAAAGAAAAGTCGGTGGCGACTCTTGCTATCCACAACATTGCTTTTCAAAGCAAAAACACAAAGTCAGTTCATCGTATCACACCTGGTTTGACACCATTCAGCCTCAGTCAACTTGGCTTCCATAAGCACGCGCAATGAAGGAATCTCAACCTCTACGGGGAGCATTGCTTCCATACTATACACAAGTGAGAAAGGGGTTGCCCCTGTTGAAGTGCGGACGGATGTACGATACCCATGCAAAGAAAATGGGAGCATCTCATGCCAATCCTTATACGTGACAAACATATTCTGAATAATCTTCTTGATGTTTTTGTTCGCATCTTCAATAGCCCCATTCATTTTGGGTCTGTAGGAAGAAGAATTACGATGTGCAATCTTGAAGTCTTTGCAAAGAGCTTCCACCATATTGTTATTCAAGTTCGATCCATTATCAGTAATGATCTTACTTGGCACACCATAACGACATATAATCTAATTCTTGATAAACCTTACAACAACTTGCTTGGTTACATTTGCATACAATGTCGCTTCAACCTATTTTATGAAGTAGTCAATTGCCACCAAAATGAAACGATGTCCATTCAAAGCTTTGGGTTCAATCATCCCAATCATATCAATTCCCCACATGGAGAAGGGCCACGGGGAAGAGATAACATTCAAAAGTGTCGGAGAAACATGAATCTTATCAGCATAAATTTGACATTTGTGACATTTCTTCACAAACTTGCAACAGTAAGATTCCATTGTCAGCCAATAGTAACCTGCTCGCAACATCTTCTTCTCCATTGCATGTCCATTGGAATGAGTACCAAAGGAACCTTCACGCACTTCAGTCATCAACAAGTTTGCTTCGTGTTTATCCACGCATATGAGCAGAACCATGTCGAAGTTTCTCTTGTACAGTATATCACCATTCAAGTAGAAATTACCGGCTAATCTTCTCAAAGTCTTCTTATCTTTCAAAGATGCCCCAGGCGGGTAAATCTGACTTTGGAGGAAACATTTGATGTCGTAATACCAAGACTTCTCGTCTTTGATTTCTTCAATAGCAAACACATGAGTTGGCCTATCAAGACGCATCACAGACAAATTGGGAACTTCATTCCAATACTTCACTATAATCATTGATGCCAATGTTGCAAGAGCATTTGCCATATGGTTTTCATCTCGAGGGATATGATGAAACTCAACTTTTGTATAGAAAGTTGAAATCCTCCTCGCATAATCTCTATATGCACTACAACAAACAAGACCTTAGACAGCGCTTTTTTTAGCCTTAGACAGCGCTTTAAAGCGCTGTCTAAACCTCCGCTGCTAAAGGTTTAGACAGCGCTTTTTTAAATCTTAAAAGCGCTGTCTAAGCCCCCCCCCTTAGACAGCGCTTTGGCCAAAAGCGCTTTATAAGACCCTCTTATTTTAAATTTTTTAGGTATACTTTAGACAGCGCTTTTGAAAAGCGCTGTCTAAGCCCCACCCCCTTAGACAGCGCTTTGGCCAAAAGCGCTTTCTAAGACCCTCCTATTTTAATTTTTTTAGATATACCTTAGACAGCGCTTTTCAAAAAGCGCTGTCTAAGCCCCCCCCCCCCCCCCCCCCCTTAGACAGCGCTTTGGCCAAAAGCGCTTTCTAAGACCCTCCTATTTTAATTTTTTTAGATATACCTTAGACAACGCTTTTCAAAAAGCGCTGTCTAAGCCCCCCCCTTAGACAGCGCTTTCTTTTAAAAGCGCTGTCTAAGATGCGCTTTTAAAAAACCTTTTTGGCGTAGTGATATATATATATATGACTTATATATATATATATATATATATATATATATATATATATATATATATATATATATATATATATATATATATATATATATATATATATATATATATATATATATATATATATATATATATATATATATATATATATATATATATTATATATATATATATATATATGACTTTGCAATAATAGATTGATAACAAAAAATTGTGGCCCAGTGGCTCACTTTAATTTGTACCAAAGAGCCATGACAATAGAAACATGTCATAGACATTGCACACCATTTAGCATATATAGGTCAATCAATCAACATGCATTATCTAAAATATGAAATATAGTATGCATGAAGAGTGCAAATCAAACAATCATTTCAACTGTATATCTTTTAATCTCTAAAACATTTACAGCTACCAGAATTTCTGCATCACCACTCAGTTGTTGTTACATAATAATATTACAATCCCCTAATAAGCCTAATTAATTTTAAAAGTATACCACAAATTCACAAATTCTAAGGACAATGCAGAGATCCTGATATTGTCAGCAATATCTTCATCCTAGCTACAAAGTCCATAGAAGAAGTTGTAATATCCATCTACTTGAAAACTATTCTTGTTCTTTACATTCATGATCCTGCAAGAGTAAACCTGTACATATAGGACATGACGGATCGCGTAGTTCTTCGAGGCTAGTTCTTTGCTCAAGACAATCCGCATGATAAACATGACCACATACTAAAACTGCTACAACTGCAAGTTCATTGCAAGATAGTGAATTCCCCATAAAATTAAATTTCTGTCTCAGTGGCTTCTCACATATCATGCAAACCGACTTCACGACGTCCGGTGATACTGAATCCGTTGAGAAAGAACTTGATCGGATTCTCTCTGGCCTAGAAAATGTCTTCTCTTTGTACTCTAAAATAAATCGAAAACAAACAAGAAAAGCTTGGATAATGAATAAGCAATCTTCCTAGTAAAATTCAATGCTAGTATCAATACACACCTGTATGTTCTCTGGGCTGTGAGTTCGGTTGAGGAGCCAACTTGAACGAAAGCCTGTCATCGAATGAGGAAGAACCCTTGCTACGAGACGAAGATGCATTGGCATGATTGGCTGAGTTACGTCGAGAATATTGGTGACCATAGTAATACCGAGATCGCTTCAAAAATATTGAACGACCAAGATTCTGAGAATGATGATGATGATGCACCATAGCAGGATGCGCATTAATTAGCTTCATGGATCCATCTGTTATATCCAATACAGATGGAAGAACGAGTGCACCTTGATCACCGGAATACGAAGGGTTCTGGAAAGAGATGGCAAATCATCATGTTACTTTTAAGCATTTAATTTATGATATTGAAGGAATATTTGAGGAATGAGAAAAGAAAGCCAACCTCGTCTGACAAGAGCTCCATCTTGGAAGAGCATCGAATGGCTTTTGTTTTGCAATATTGATAAAAAAGGAGAACCGCAATTGTTTAGCAATATGGCTTATCAATCAATAACACATTATTATTATTATTATTAAAGTTCCCATCCATAAACCCTTAGCATTTAGTTTTAGATGAAAACCTAATAACAAACCCAAAGGAATTCCAACTATATAGTATGCTCCAAGGTTCACATAAGCTCCCATTTCCTGAAATCCACCTCCTCTTGCAATCCCTATAATAATATTTGACACATTACTAATTCATAAATTAGCGTGATCAGAGTCATATCAATTGTTAGAAGACTCTGTGTAGATGCAAGAAGGGGTAAGTATTTGACTAACCTGAAAGTGCGCCGATTAAACTATCGGCGCTAACAGAAACACAGAGAAGTGGAACCATTTTCGCTATATAATTCACAACTTGTTCATCATTGCTATAAGCATATCCTAAAATATTTCGAAAACATAGGAAGAAGGTGCTGACAATAATTGCTTCTGCAATTCCAATAATAACAACAACTCGAACAGCTCCCTTAGCTGTCTTTGGATTCCCTGCTCCTAATTCGTTCGAAACACGAGTACTGCAAAACAAACAAACATTATCATCACATGGAGAGATCAACACAGAAAATCTTGCATTATCATCCCAGAAACCAGGAAGTTTAGGTATAGCATCAATGATCATGACAGCAATGAAAGTAGCAGTAATAGATCCCCAAATGACTGCATGAGTCACCCAATACCATCTAACAACATCCATAGCCAAGTGCAAATTCACCAAAATAACCACTGCCAAAGTCCAAAGGTCACCTATACTTGCTACATCAATGGTACTTTTCCAATATGCAAAAAGTGGAGGCCAAAATATAACCATGCTTTGCCACAAAGTATCTGCCATTGTTAACATAAACAATTTCTTGTTGTAAGCTTCGTTTCTTTGGCCAGCACTATAAAGCTGAGGATGCCTTAGGAGTGTGCTTCTACCGAGATCTTTGTCGAGAATTCCAACAATGATAGTTGGTAGTGCGCTGTAGACTATCAAAAATTGCATAACGAGTCGTGCAATGTGACTCGGCGAAGCCTGATACAGACACGGACACAACCCTGGTACTCATAATAGTTCAACTACATGTGTATGTGTCAGACACCATCCGCCATAGTCCTCCAGTAGGAACACAGTCGTGAATATGAAGACCATGAATTCAAATACAGAGAAAAAAAAACACTGGCTTGTGGAGCAAGCAAACAAACAAAAAAACACCAAATAGTTAAACCTTATCTCAAGATACATAAACATAAAAATTAAATAAAGCCGTTACATTATTAATTCATAAATCATTGAAATTTGTACAGATAAGAAACTATGCCAACTATTAATCCACATGATGAGTGAATATAATTGGAATTTTCTCTCAATTGCAACGGCTAATATTTTTGTCTTTACATGAAACATAAGATACATGGTGAATATGCTTTTTTGTCACTATTATGCTACTAGCATCACATGGTAAAAATTATTATACACTAAAAGAAATCATATATTAAAATATCCAGCAACAAAACAAAATTAATCACTTTTTTTTCATGATTATGGAAAAAAAATAGAGATGTACACGTAAGTACAGAACAGTTATAGAAAATAGGACAAGAACAAGGACAACATTTCTGTAGAACAGTTATAGAAAATAGCACCTGTAAACACATGCATATACATAATCAGACTAGTATATTACAGGAACTAGAACAAAATAATGGCGACAAAATGAACAAAAAATTTACTGACTAAAACGAAATCGAGAGAAGAATTCATACCGTCTCCAATGGCTAGTGTCATGTCAGATGTTCTCTTCTTCACAAGGGAAACAATACCGGCTTTTTGCAGAGGAGCAACTCGACAACAAAGAACAACGGAACACAAACTCGCAAGTTGAAATAACTGAACCAACACAAGTAGCCAAAATCAGTAAATAAAGCATCATCAAGAAATTCACTGTAAAGAGGTGTGTGTGTGTGTGTGTAAATAGTATCGGTAATTGAAAAAACATAATTGATACCGTATAAATAAGAGCCAAATGCAGAATAATCAGTGTGTGTGTGTGTGTAAAGAGGTGTCAAATGATTAATTATAACAAATTATAGATTATTTGAGTATCAAATGATCTTGCATCCATTAATTGCAACATACATCTTGACATCTTGCAAAAAAAAAACACTTTTTATTCCAGCAATGCTCTATCCTACTTACAGTTATGACTAGCCAGTGCCATCATGTGACAAGTGTAATTCCAGCAATGCTCAAAATGAAAGGGATACCTTTTCTCACAGAAAACTTATTATGGATTTGATTAACAATTTCCAAGCTAAACTGTGCATATCTACTCCAACCATAGGGCAAACTAGTTGAATCTGCGACATCCAAATACATGGACAAATAGTCCACATTGTTTCCTGTACCAAATGCCCTGCTGTCCATAGCCAAATACCCTCAATTCTGCAATGCATCACTCATTCCAACCAACCTTCACCATATTGCCATCACCAAATTTACAACAATGCATTCCAAAACATGCACAAACATCAAGCAAGGCAGGTCAACATACAAACCTGCAACAGACCTTCACAATTCAACCATGCATCAATTCAATTTCAGCCGCATCAAACTAGAACAAACCTGCAAAGTTCAGTGCAATTTCATATGAACAAACACACTTTCAATCCAATTCCATCAAGCTGCAAAAAGCCATAGCAAGCAAGCATCAATCCATGAGCACCCTGCACCAATTCAACTGTTGCAGCAAAACCCAACAAATACAAACAATTCCAAAAATACCTAACAACTTCATACCTGCAAGAAGACCAAGCATCCAATGCAACCTAACCATGTGCATATAAATGGACATAAAACTTGCAACAAATTCCAAACCATGCAACCAAAACCAACAGCAGTCCAAGTCAACAATAACAAGTCCAAGGCATCATAGCATTCACGCATTGGAAGCATAACTGCAATTCCACATTAATGTATAGTAAGCCAATTCCACTCAATTCACATTTTACTACAGTAAAGAAGTAACATTAACAAATGTAATATAGTAAAAAGAGCATAACAATCCAAAAGAAGCAGACAAGCAAGGTACAAGGGCGCAATGTTTTTTCAGAGCAAACATGCATTTGGAAAAACATGGTCTAGCATTTTCAATTCCATTCCCTTTTATAAATCAAAACCCAACAAAAATCCTTTACTCTTCAATATAAAAGAAGAGCACACTCAAAGTTGAAGGAGGGGAGACAACATCAGAGTTTGAAAAAACACACAACATCAAACACTATTCTCAAGCCCTAAACCTAAACAGTTGAAACACCAAACCTCAAAATCTCAAGTCTCGAGCTAGCCCAAAATCCCTCTCAACCCTCACTTATTTTTTTAATAGAGGAAGAAGAAGAGAAAGCATAGAAAAGTAAGAGAGGATACCTCGCCTGAAATCTTCGTCGTCGTTGCCCTCACTCTGGTCATCTTTTCCGACGAGGTAGTGACTCAAGTTCCTCGATTGACCTTTTTTTGTTCCCATCATGTAAAGCTCGCCTGATGGAGTCAAATCCCTATGGTTTGAGACTTTGACTCTCTCTCATGGCCATTTAATTTATCTTTAGGATTTTAGGGTTCATGATTTCTTCCTTTCGATTCTCCTGTTTGATTGAGAGTTAGGTCTTGGGGTGGTGGTCTTTATGCCTAGGAGGACAAGACGAAGGGTTTGAGTCATTTTGTTTCCTGGTTTGAGCTCCACCACCGTCGACGATGAGCTCTGGCACAACGGAACAAAAAATTTAAAGACAGCGCTTTTGGTTTTAATTTTTTTTTTAATTTAAAGACTTTAGACAGCGCTTTATCAAAAGCGCTGACTAAGGTCTATATTTAAAAGCGCTTTCTAAAAGTGCTGTCTAAGGGGGGGTCTTAGACAGCGCTTTTAGAAAGCGCTGTCTAATACCCCCCCTTAGACAGCGCTTTCATTATTTTTTTGGAACATTTTCCGTGTTTTATTTTAATTTTAACCTTAGACAGCGCTTTCTTTTAAAAGCGCTGTCTAAGATGCGCTGTTAAAAGTCATTTTTGGCGTAGTGATGGTATTAAACCGGGTTGATTTGTATCCCATTCACCTTTGATCTGATTCACAACCAAAGCTGAATCTCCAAAGACATACAAATACTTGATTCTGAGATTCATGGCCTCTTCGAGCCTCATAATGCAAGCTTCATATTCTGCCATATTGTTTGTACACTTGAAAGTCAATCTAGCTGTAAATGGTAGATATGTGCCTTGAGGAGTAATGATCACTGCCCCAATGTCATTTCCATATTGATTAACAACTCCATCAAATACCATGCCCCAACAAGAACCAGGTTCTGGCCTTTCTTCAAGCAATGGTTCATCACAATCTTTCATTTTCAAGTACAAAATCTCTTCATCAGGAAAGTCATATTGCACTGACTGGTAATCTTCAATTGGTTGGTGAGTCAAATGGTCAGCCAAGATACTACCTTTGATCGCTTTCTGATATCGGTATTCGATATCATACTCTGATAACATCTGCCAATGGGTAATACTCCCAATTAAAGCAGGCTTCTCAAATATATACTTGATTGAATCCATTTTGGATATCAACCAAGTGATATGATTCAACATATATTGACGCAGACGCTTAGCAGCCCAAGCCAATGCGCAACAAGTCTTCTAAAGCATAGAATACCGAGTCTCACAGTCGATGAACTTCTTACTGAGGTAGTAGATCACAAATTCTTTCTTTCCAGTCTCATCTTGCTGACCAAGGACATAACATATACTATCTTCAAGCACAGTCAGATACATGATCAACGGTCTTCCTTCGATAGGTGGAAACAAAATCGGAGGTTCAAGCAAATATTCTTTGGTACTGTCAAAAGTTTTCTAGCAGTCTTCGGTCCAATCACAAGACTGGTCTTTTCGAAGAAGCTTGAATATAGGCGCACATGTGGCAGTCATGTGGGAAATGAATCTGGAAATATAATTTAAGCGGCCGAGAAAACCTCTGACTTACTTCTCAGTTTTGGGCGCAAGCATCTCTTGTATTGCTTTGACCTTGGCAGGATTAACTTTAATACCCTTCTCGCTGACAATAAAGCCCAACAACTTACCATAACGAACACCAAAAGTACACTTATTTGGATTCAAGCGGAGTTTATACTTCCTCAAATGCTGGAATAGCTTCAACAAATGCTCAACGTGTTCCTTTTCATCAATTGATTTAGCAATCATGTCATTGAAATATACTTCGATCTCTTTATGCATCATATCATGAAAAAGAAAAGACTTTGAATTCTTTAGACCGAAAGGCATCACTTTATAACAGAATGTTCCCCAAGGTGTAATGAATGTGGTTTTCTCCATATCTTCGGGTGCCATCTTGATCTGATTATATCTGGAAAATCCATCCATAAACGAAAAGACTTTGAATTTAGCAGTGTTGTCTACCAACATATCAATATGTAGCAGGGGAAATCATCTTTCGGACTGGATTTACTCAAATCTCTATAGTCAACACACATTCGGACTTTTCCATCTTTCTTCGGCACAGGCACAATATTGGCCACCCATTGCGGATACTCAACGGTCACAAGGAAACCGGTGCCAATCTGCTTCTGCACTTCCTCTTTGATCTTCACAGCCATATCAGGATGCGTTCTTCTCAACTTCTGCTTGACTGGCGGGCATTATGGCTTCAATGACAATCTATGCTCCACAATCTCAGAATCCAAACTAGGCATGTCTTGATAGGACCAAGCAAACACATCTGAATACTCTCGAAGAAGATCAATCAACCCCTTCTTGACATTTGGACACATGCGAGACCCAATCTTGACTTCCTTCACATCATCCTCTGAACCCAAGTTGACAAGCTCAATCAGCTCTTCGAGCGACTAAATGGTTTTTTCATCTTGCTCAAGAAGACGAGATAATTCATCACTCACTTCTACATCACTTTCCTCATCGGCCTCAAACAAAGGGAACTCAAAATTTGGATAAGGAGAAGGATCATTGTATTCAATGGGGTTAGAAACCAACCTGCATAATGATTTGATATTTTGATTTTAGAGAAGGGAATTTGTGACCAAATATTATGCAGATGGACGATTATATTGTTTATTTATGTTTTTTGTGATTACCATTTTCAGAATAAAACAAAAAGTAAAAACAAGACATCATAGACGTGGATGAATAGAATTAATTTTTTTGATGATCAATTTGAAAATGCCCAACAATGTTCGCTTCTCCCTTAGGCATGGGAGAAGGATTTTAAAAACATATAAAAGCAATTACTTAGATCGATACAAAATAATAGGAACATCAACAGCAGTCCAATTGTTGCAAGTCTTTCCATGCGTCACAAAGTTGGTGCAGTCTTCCTCTTCGTCATCCTCTAGCACAACAGCTAAGTGTTGTTCATTGCCATGAATAAACCCTCCGCTACGAAAGCTAAGTTGCATATCTTCAGTCCTTGTAGTTGATGAACCTTTCTGGAACCCCAAACCGGTTTTGCCTTTGTTGTCGGAGACCTCTACCATGCGCCCCCACTGATCAATATTGCCTTCTTCCACAATCTTCTTAGCATCTTTCAACGAGGACATAGGTGCCCCAACCCTCTTTTCAGCAGCAATAGATAAGGCCTGGAACGGAGTTCCAACCTCATCCTCAGCTTCCACGTAAGAGAAAAATGACAAATGGCTAACCAACAACACCTTCTCTCCACCAACAATCATTAGCTTGTCATTTTTCACAAATTTGAGTTTCTGATGCAAAGTGGAGGTAACAGCTCCTGCCTCATGAATCCATGGCCTTTCCAACAAGCAACTATAGGTCGGTGGATATCCATTACTTGAAAAGTAATTTGAAAATCACTCAGACCTATCTTAAATGGAAGGTTCACTTCACCAATAACCGTCTTGCGCGAACCGTCAAAGGCCTTGACGATTACACCACTATACCTCATAGGCGCTCCTTGATATGACAACTTTGACAGAGTTGACTTTGGTAGTACATTCAGTGACGACCCAATGTCAACAAGCACATTTGACAAAGCATCCTCTTTTCAATTCATAGAAATGTGCAAAGCCAGATTATGATTTATGTCCTCCTCAGGGAGTTCTTCATCACATAAGCTGAGATTATTGCAAGAAGTGATGTTAGCCACAATATGATCGAATTGGTCTACTGTGACATCATGTTCTACAAAAGCTTATTCTAGAACTCTATGCAGTGCTTCTTTGTGCGCTTCAGAATTCATGAGCAGAGACAACACTGAGATTTTTGAAGGGGTTTGGAGCAGCTGCTCCACCACATTGAACTCACTCCTTTCGATTAACTGAAGTACCTCATCATCATCGTTAGCTTTCAAATTGTTGGATTCACCAGACTTACCCTTTGAAACACCAACTGGATCTTCAACAGGCACTTCCACCTTCTTACTCACAATTGATTCTTCCTTATCCTTTGGGAACACCGGCCCAAACACACGACCACTGCGGTCACCTTGGTAACATCAACAATGCTCACCACAGAGCTAGTCGTCGGCAACAGAACCTCTTGACCACCCTCTATCATTGTAGCATTATACTGATACGGAACAGCTTTATCAGATGAATACAATACTGGGCCCGCTAACCGTATAACCAACGACGATACTGATCTATTGTTGACGTTTCTATTGCTGCTGATGTCGTACTTGATTACCAATCTCTCTGGCTTCTTGAAAATAGGCACTATGACATTTACATTATAATCTACATGACGAGATTGAAGAATTTGAATCATGCCTTCATCCATCAGTCGCTGGATGTCCCTTTTCACAATTTCACAACCCCTCGGGTTAACACGACAAACAGCACAACCATCATGGTCATACTCACAATCACTCACTAAACAAACATCCTTATGCATCTGCACTAAGGACCTCCTGATAAAACGCACATTAAAAACTTTAAACTCGCCAGGACAACCGTCCAATATATTCACATAAGAGTTCCCATGGGCGGGCAACAAATTTGCTTTCACATTCGGCGCACGGTCCTCGAAGGACACCATTCCACTCTTCATCAGCTTTTGAACCTCATACTTGAGCGGATAACAGTTCTCGATATCATGTCCGGGTGCTCCTTGATGAAAAGCACAATGGAGCTCAGGCTTGTACCACCATGGAAGTGGTTTTGGAATCTGCGACGGGTTTCTCGGTTGGATTAGGTTTTTGAGAATCAAGGATGGATACAATTCTGCATAAGACATGGGAATTGGGTCGAAAGAGACATTCTTCCTCTCAAAGTTTTGTTGATGATGATTGTTGGTAGTATTGTTGTTGTAGGTGTTTGTTCGTTGTTGCGGTTGTTGTTGTTGACGTTGTGGTTGTTGAACTGGTGTTGATTGTTGATTAGAAAAAACCGGAATAACAGAAGATACTTGATGGTGATGTTGATAGGATGTTGGATTCCTTCTGATCTGAGGCCTCCTCTGCCTCCTACTGCTTATTGCATTCGCTTCATTGTCCTTTTTCTTGCTGGAACTGCTGCCATATCTCTTACTTGTCGATGCCTCATCTTTCGACAAACGTCCCTCTCAGACTCCTTCCTCAAGCCTCATCCCCATGTTTACCATTTCGGTAAAGTCACTGGGGGCACTAGCAATCATTCGTTCATAATAAAATAAACTCAGAGTTTTTAGAAAGATCTTTGTCATCTCTTTTTCCTCCAAAGAAGGAGTGATCAAGGCAGCCAAATCCCTTCATCTCTATGCATACTCTTTAAATGTCTCTTTATCTTTCTAAGACATAGACCTCAACTGGTCTCTATGAGGCGCCATGTCCATGTTGTACTTATACTGCTTGACAAAAGCCTCTCCCAAGTCATTGAAAGTATGAATGCTGGCACTATCCAACCTCATATACCAATGGAGCACAACACCGGTCAAATTGTCCTGGAAATAATGAATCAACAGTTGATCATTATCGGTCTAAGTAGACATCTTACGATCATACATCACTAGATGACTGAGCGGACAAATATTCCCCTTATACTTTTCAAAGTCAGGCACTTTGAACTTCACTGGGATCTTGACATTGGGCACTAGACACAACTTAGTAGCACTCTTTCCAAACAAATCATTACCTCTTAGCGTCTTCAATTCCTTGCGCAACTCAAGAAACTGATCTTTCATTTCATCCATTTTCTCATAGAAATCCGGACCCTCAGACGACTTGGAGTGATAAATGGTATCCTCTACACGAGGTAAGGTGTGCACAACAGGAGGTGGCACGGACATGACCGGGCTAGATGTCGGCATGGAAGCAAAAGTAGGCGCAAAGCCTTCAGGCATAAAGTTGGACGACATTCCCCACGGGAATCTGACAAGCATAGTAGGCATGAAATGAGCGGTAGCAGCAGGCATGGTAGAGGTAGCCACCTCTGAAATAATTGTCCTCGTAGGAGGAGTAGCAGGCGTTAGAGAAGATTGACTTTGAGCAGCAATAACTGACTCCATCATGGCAGACAGGCGGGCCACCAGTGTCAGGGAAAGGGAGACAGAGGAAGAAAACAGTAGCCTGACACGGCCACCCGTGTCAGTTGACACGGGCCGTGTCAGGCAGACTTACCCCCGTGTTAGGCATGCCAGGGGCGTGTCAGGCTAACCAGTAGGATGACACGGCCACCCGTGTCAGCTGACACGGGCCGTGTCAGCCCAAGCCCAATATTTCCAATTTTTCCGGGCTTTTCATTCTTCGGGCTTTGTGGAGACATCTTTGGACCTGTCCAACTGCTGTTGGGAACTTTCACTATAAAAAGAGGTCTTCTACCAAAGGAAAAATCATCCTGGAGTACAGCAAACCGCGGTATTGTGAAACAGTCAAGTATTACAGAGATCAAGGCATTTGGAGAGCTGAAGAGATTCATGAGCGGGAGCGATTGAAGATCAAAGTCATCCAAGTACTTGTAATGTGTAATTTTTATCTTGCATTGGTTTTAAACAATATGAGTAGCTAAACCCCCCAATGCTAGGGGTGTCCCTGATTTAGAATTGTAATGAATTTGAGTTTACATTTGCATTTATAATATTTTTACGGTAACCTTTTGATGTGTTTATTGCTTTCTCTTTCGGACCAATCGAGATTGATCTATGGTTATCACCTAGGCTGGACTGCCAGTGGTAAGGTTTTCATCAGGTTACTCTGCAGTAGATATCACCTAGGACTAGGGATACCCTGTATGAACCAGAACATTCTTGATATTATACAGCTTAACTTCACACTCATTGGCTATGGACATAGGAATGAGGGTAGATTGATTAAAGGTTTTCTCACTAAGGACTTGGGAGAAAATACCCTTGAGAACTGGTAGTAATTAATATTTGTTGATGCAATAGTAACTCAGAGTAATTACAAGGATAAATCATACACCTTCCCTGGCATTGTTCCTTTTTCTCTATAAACCCTTATTTTTATATTTCTTCATTATTTTCTTTTTACTCTCAAAAACCCAAATTAATTCCTTTTGTTTAATTGAATGATAATTTAAACTAAATATTAACGTGCAGTCCTTGAGATCGACATTCGGGGAATTTCCCCATTATTACTATAAAAGGCAAAATAGTACACTTGCTATTTTCCCGATCAAAGACTCATTGTCCATCACTAAGGATATAGGTGAGTATTACATCGTCCTCAAGGATAACTCAAACCTAATAGCTAAAGGTTATGAAAGGTTTTGATTAAGAAAGTGGCCATTGAAACCACAAAAAGACATTTGAATGGGTTATATTTACCAATGAAAAGTATGTACAAAAATGGTCAAAGTTGACTTAGAAGTTCAATTCAAAATAAGTGTTATGAAAAGAAAAGTTTGAAAATCAAAAGCATAAGGCTTAGGTTTCTAATTTTTGAAAAGAAATGTTAAATGTTTGCACAAAAGTTTTGGCTTGGGTTAGAGTGGAGAGAAGAAGAAGAATGGCTAAAGTCTTAAACATACAAGAGATAAGGGACAAGAAGCAAAACCACAAATGGAGTTCCTCTCTTGAGATCATATTAATGATCCAAGTAGCTCCCATCCTTTGGAATAAGCAATCTCATAAGCATAAACTCAAGCAATCATCAATCAAAAGAACTCTTGAAAAGCTCCCAAATGTATCTTGGATCTCTCTCTCTTAGAATCTCATGGCAATGGTTCCTCAATTTGAATCAAGGTGGAATCCCTAGCACAAGAACACACACATCAAAAGATTCTAGCAAAACAAACAAGGAATGGATAAGAAGAGTTTAGGAGTTGGTCCTTTCAAGGTCATCTTCAAGCTTTAAGCATTCTAAAGGCATGAGACCTAGTTGCTCTTTGACATTTTAAGAATTCTAAAGGCATGAGGCCTAGTTTCTCTTTGACTCCAAATTAGCATAGAGAAAGTCCTAAAGTCTAAGTCCATTTTTGTCCAATTCTTTGTATTTGGTCCACAACAATCAAAACAACACACAAGCACAATAGTATATACACAATTATGTGCTCAAGTAAGCAAAAGGCAAATTGCATTAACATAAAAATGTGCTCAAGTGAGCAAAGGAAAAAGCAAATGAATAATATGTACAAGAATAGTAAATTGCATAAATGTAAAGTGCAAAAAGTAAATGTTAATTGTTAATGGTTAGTGTTAGTAGTTAGTGTGCCATAAGGCAAATTTAGCGCTATGTTAAGCAATCGTAATTGGACTTATGTAGAAGTCACAACTATCTGAGGCCGGTCAATAATAATGTAGGCAACAACACAAGTTAGAAGTCTTGATTAGTGAACCAAGTTCCAACAACTTGCCATGCCAAAAAGAAGAAGAGAATTGATCTTGTATTGGTTTAAGTCCTTTGCATGATTTAAGAAGCAATATATCCTTTAATGCAAAGCCATTCACTTGATCAATTGATCAAGATGAATTAGATTTGAATCAAGGAAGATTAAACCTCCCTAATCAATACTAACTTATCAACCTTTAACTCATTGATCAAAAAAGAAAAAAGAAGAAGAAAAAGGAGATGAATAATGGATAATGAAAATGGAAAGAATAAAGTGCGTTAAATGAAATGGGATGTACCAATCAACAAGTGTTGACCAATGACATTGAGGATCATGGTCAAACAATCAAAAAAACAGAAGTGAGATGAAGATTGGAAGTCAAGAAATGAACAAAATATTTTTGGGCATTTTTAATATTTAAAATAAACTTGAATTAAAATATTAAAGAAAGGTCAAACTTCAAAATCACTTCAAATCAACTTTGAAAAGTCCAAGTGATTTATCCTAAGTTCAACCAGGTCAAACAAAGTTTGACAAATTTTTTTAGCATTTTTAAAAGTCAGAAAATATTTTTAAACAATTAAAAATGAATAAAAATAACCTAATTGAACTAAAATCTCCAATAAATCTCAAATCAATTAATAAATTGATGAGAATATTTTTCATAGATCCATCATCATTCAAATAGGTTGAGAAAATATTTTTGTATTTTTTGAATATCAAAAACTATTTAAAATGAATTAAAAATAACCAGAAAAGAGAAAATTCACAAAAAATATCAAATGATAAAATAAAAAAAATATAAATCATTTTTAGAAACTAGAATTAAAAAGAGAAATAATGCAATTGGTCCCATATTTTTTGGAATTAAAATGAAAGAGTTATGAATTTTTGAAGTTAAATGAAATAAAAGAAATAAAATGGAAATTGTAAAAATCAGAAAAAAAAAACCACAAGCGTCTGATCAAGCCTCATTAATTGACGTGGTTGATCAGAGGGCTCTCAAGCGCGCGCTTACCATGTACATGAGTCAAGCGCGTGGTACCGTGCATTAAATAAAGTCAAACATAACAAGGGCCAGGATTAGATCGTGGGAAATGCATCCAATGGTCCAGATTCAATCTGGCATGGTGGACGGTGGTGTACACCACCGTCTTCTCCGGCGAGCACACCAGCTCCGGCCAGAGTTGCAGGTTTGCAAAAGGTAACCAAAACTCACGATCCATATACCAAATTAAAGATGGGGTGATGTACATCACCCCTGTACCATTAGTTTCTCTTCTAGATCCCCATAGTAAGAGAAATCAGAAGGAGAAAAATATGGTGTTCATGTTGAACTTCATGGATTTCAAAAATTGAGCATATAGCAATGATGCCTCTATAGAGAGGACTTCAGACAACACAACATCAAGGCCAATAGATCAAAGAATAAGGAGTTTCGAAGAAAAAACCAGTTGATGCACACCTTGGAACTGTGGAGCTTTGAGTCCATTTCCTTGCTTCCTTTTGCCAAACAGAACTTCAATGGACTAGATGATGAAGGTTTAGGAACTTTAGATATGAAGATTCAACCAAATTCAATTGAATTTCATATCTGAAATTTTGAATAAAATATGAACTTAATTCCTTTGGTATGGTTGGGAATTGATTTTTGCAGAGCTTTAGGCGCCTTTAGGTTAGTTCATAATGAAGCATAGCACATGTATTTATAGCTGGAATTGGCTGAACAAGTGAGTTTGCTCGTGTGCATGGCAAATGGATTTTCCTTGCATGGGCTTGTGTGATCATGTGGAAGGCCCAAACTCAATTGTATTTGCATGTTGATGACCAAACAACTTGAAATGGATGTGTAGTTTGCAAGGCAATGGCTTGTGCATGAAGTTTCAACATGAATTCCATAATTGTGCCTAAAACTTCAACTCTTCAAAAATGCCAATTAGAAAATCCAAACATAAGCATGTGGGTAATGGTTGGAAAGCTATTGACATAAGGAACAAATGTTATGTTGAGCAAAAACTCATTTGAAGTGTGGAAGTTTATGAAAACAGGCCATGAAGTTCAAAGTGTAAAACATGCCTTTGAGAATTTTGTCAAATTGAACCAACTTCAAGCCCTTCTGTTTTGATGATTCAAGCCTCAAATGAAAAAACCTCCAACATCAAAGTTGTATATCTTTTCAAGAAAATCAAAATGGACTTAAATTTTGCATCATTTGTATTTTTGATGAAGAAGTTATGGGCACTTGAATTTGGACTTTTTTGCCTTTCAATGCATTTGGTCCAAAGTGACCTATAATGCTTTGCATTATCACATGTATTTATTTTGAGATTTTGAAATTTTGTTAAACATTACATTTGAAGTAGACATCTTAATATTTCCAATGCATTTTATCCCACCTCAAAATCATAAAAAATGAATTAGTTATGTTCTTGGGAAGTTGACCTAAAATTAGGGTTTCAGTCAAAATGATCTATAATGTCTTGAGATGAATGATGATCTTACGAGCTTCAAATCAATTTTTGATGAACATGAAAGTTGTTCATATTGTCCTTAAGAATATGTTTTCTCTTGGGATCATCTCCATTTGACCAACACACAAAAATTTAGGTCTTAGTGCATTTCAAAATAGTCAGATGAATTGACTGATCAACTTCTCAAGTCCACAACTCATATCTTGATGAATTGATGATTGAGGACACTCAAATAAGCTCAAATATGCATGAAATGATGAATTGAAGAACTTACCTTGATTGTATTTGATCATGGGATGAGGTTGCTTCATGAGCAAGGCATTATGGATGATCAGATGAATTAGGGTTCCTTGGGACACAAGCCTCAAACCCTTTGACTTGCTTTGATCAAATTGATGAATTGAGATGCTAGGGAGGCATATTTGATGGATGAGATCTTTGGGAACCATTGCCATGCTGGCCTTCATCTTCTCTTGGCCATATCATTGCACAAAGGATCACCTAGAAGCTTTTAGATCTTGTGATTGCTCAAGCTACAAACAAAAGATGTTAGTGACATATTTTTGTGCTTTTGGTTAGTAAACAAAATGAGAAAAGCAATAATATAATTCAAGCATGCTTGGTGATCTCAAACCACTCACAAGAGGTCCCACCCAAAGGCAAGGGGAACCAAGATGCTTATGATCCTTGAGGCTTTGCAAATGCAATGTTATGATGCCATGAGGGATCTTAGGGCCAGAATTGGGGTCTTACAGATGCCCCTATTTAAGGTCATTCTAGCCGGAGAAGTGAAGGTTAAAATCTTCGTCTCGACGAGGTAGAATGGGGTTAAATAATAACAAAGAGACAAATTTTGGTCCCTAAGAGACCTCATGATGCGAATGTATGTATGCAAATGGTAACACTCTGTGGGGGGATGTGTCCACAAAGAAAGAAAACAAAAACAATTGAAAATCCACTGGAGTAACACACTCATAAACGGGATAGAGACTCTAGGGACTTTAATGGGGAGCAAAGGGATAAAAATGCGTGAGCAGGTCACGACTTGAAACTTGCTGAGAGACACAAAGGAAATCCATGAAATAAATCAATAGAAAGACTCGAGATTACTCAAAGATGTATGTATTGGGGAATATGCCAAAACAGCAAAAACTTATCCGTAACGGATACTTCGGATAAAAATCCGGACCCGGGCTGGGAGAATCCACTAAGGGACCTCACTGGGAAAACACCCAAACAAAACTCCTCTGGGGAAGCAACGGGATGAGGTATTATCGGTTACTGGGTAATAAGCTCAAAGAGACATGTGATCCGAATACCGGTATAAGGGTGAGGGAACAACATGCTCGGGAGAATGAATATCTAAGACATGTATAAGGGTGAGAGATATCAAACATCCAAAATCATCTGAGGAAGACCTAAAAAGGTAAACTTCAGCTCAGGAAAATCTGACTCCGCGAGGGGACAAAAAGTCATAATAGGGAGCAGGGAGGAAGGAACACCAGGGATACCGGTTACTGGGCATATAATAGGTGACCAACTAAAGCATGAATTGGGGAATATTCCCAAGACACTCATCATCCAAAAGAGGGCTTACAAGCAAACTCGACTATAGGATGTACATTTGATTCCAATAAAAGGGATACGAATCTTACTCGACTGGGGAAGAGCAAAGGACTTCGACCAGGGAGTGCATGAGATATATTATCTATTACCGTCAGAACATAGATAATATACTCGCATGGAACTGTTGGTGTAAGCCCTAGAGGCCAATACTTTTGGTACTTGTATCGAATTATTTATTAATAATAAAAGGCATTTTCTTTATTAATGGTTGATTAATAAAGTCCCTGGAATAGATAGTCCATTTAATGTATTAAGTGTGACTTAATCATGAGAACACATTAAACATAAGGACACTATTCTTAAAGTATCCGTAGTCGAGCTTTAATGTGAAGTGGGATAACATTAAAGCATTAAGACTATTATGTTTGTAGACTGATGATCACACCTCATGGATCATGGATAAAGAGTTATCAAGTCTTAAACATAGGTATGAATATTAGGAGTAATATTTATACCGGATTGACCCGCTATGAGAATACTATATAGAAAGTTATGCAAAGTGTCATAAGTTATTCTCATGGTGATAATAGTGTATACCACTATTCGACCTGAAACCACTATGGATCCTAGATGTAGAGTTGAGTGCCTTATTACTGATCCAACGTTATTCGTAACTGGATGACCATAAAGACAGTTGATGAGTACTCCACGAAGCATGCTGAGGGACATGAGTGTCCTAGATGGAATTTGCCAATCCTGCGTAACAGGATAAATGTCTATGGGCCCAATATTGAACTGGACAAGGGTGACACGGTCTATACCTTGTGTTCAATATAGACATAAGGGCAAAGGGGTAATTATACACATAATTATTATCACAGGAGGTTTTGTCAGATCACATGACATTTTCGTGACTTGGGTAGCAGTGATGTGTTGCTAGATACCGCTCACTGTTTATTATGTTAAATGTGTGGTTTAATATAATTGCCAACGTCGCGAAAACCTATAGGGTCACACACAAAGGACGGATTGATGAGAGATAGAATAATTAAGGAACATCGTAAGGTACGGTGCACTTAAGTGGAAACGAAATATGGTAAGGTACCAAATACTTAAGTGATTTTGGCATATTATGAGATATGGGCAAAATACACTTAAGTGGGCTTTTTGGCTTGAAGCCCACACAAGTGGTTCTATAAATAGAACCCCTTGGGTAGAAGCATTGTCACTCCACTCAGACAGAAATTCAAGTAGAGACTTGGAATTTTGTTTCCCTCTTTCTCTCACTCAAAGCCTTCATTCATAACAGCTAGCACTGCGATTGAAGGAATCCGTTCGTGTGGACTGAGTAGAGACGTTGTCATCGTTCAACGTTCGTGATCGCCCCGTGGATCTGTATCAAAGGTTTTGATCATTATCAGAGATCTGCACCAAAGGTTTGAATCGCCACAAGAGGTAACGATTCTATCACTGATCATGCCCATTCGTAAGGATCACTAAATGGAGAAATTTTTAAATTCCGCTGCGCCTTGGATGGCAATTCTCCTACAGTGGTATCAGAGCCACTTACGAAACCATGAATCTGATAGCTGTTTTTGTTCTGTAATAATATGATTAAAACAGAATGAATCAAAGGTTAAATTGAGATCGATCAAGTTACATATATGTGATATATGTAACCCTGATGCAAAATACATTATATATGATATAATGTTCTTGTTTCGTTCATTCAAAACCTCGATGATTGTTTTCCTTTGAGCGATCAATGGTCGTTTGCTTCTTGATCCGACATTAGTATGGTGAAGCAATGACGTGTTGATCAATCATACTGAATTAACAATCGAGACGTGTTTGACGGTCTGAAATTGGTGCATTAGGGTTAGTGACGGCACAAGGGTTGTGTTGTCAGAGAGTTATGCGATTGGGGTTTGAACGCACAAGAGTTGTGCTTCCTAAACACTTTTTGGAACAGTGTTAACCGGTTAACGCGTATGGTTAACCGGTTAACGGAATGCGAAATAAAATTTTGAGATTTTTTTAACAGTGTTAACCGGTTAACGCATATGGTTAACCGGTTAACGCAAGGCGGAAAACAGTTTTCCAAGACATTTTCAAACAGTGTTAACCAGTTAACGCATTTGGTTAACCGGTTAACGCAAGGCAGAAAACAATTTTTTCAGATTTCAAAACAGTGTTAACCGGTTAACGCATATGGTTAACCGGTTAACGCAAGGAAATTTCGCCCATTCGGCTAACTCAGTGCTTTAAAAGTGTCAAGTGTTGATACGAAAAGCGACATCGATTTTAAATGAATTGCTCATTAAAATGTGATGATCGGTCGTCGAAATTTAATTTGATTTTAATTAATTAAAGGAATTAATTATAATAATAATAAAGTGTTTATTATTGTCTTGTGGTGATCGGTTATGGCCTTATTTTTCCTTTGTTTTATTTTGGGTTTTTAAAATACGACCTGCGTGTCGTGCCTCTCTCTTAATCTCCCAAATGTAACTTCTTTTCTCATCTCACTCCCTCGTATGTAAAACGAGTTTCTTTCATGTAATGTAATGATATGAAGAAAGCAAAGAAGTCAATGCCAAAGGAGGACAACCTTGAAGATCTTGCTTGGAGAAGCTTAGATCGTTGTAGGTTAGCTTAGGTTCTCTCATTGGCTTGGGAGAACAATTGCGCTAGGGGCCATAACTGTTTCATTTTGTATGTATGTATGTTGATGCATGTGAGAGACGGTTTATATGATAAACAAGCCGGTGAGATCAGAAAAATTGCAATTCCCTCAAATTAAATATTAAGTTTATGCTTTCCAAGTTTTAACACTCATCAAGACTAGTAATGGATAATGTAGGTTTCGCCTACGCGAGGTGCATGATCTATATATTAGTAAGGTGCGATGGGATAATTGTAATATCCAACTGTTAAAATAATGGGTCAAACTTAACTAAACAAATTATAATAAGATTATATATATGTTTAGAAGCAAGAGTTGGGAATAATCCATATGATGGATTGGAATAAGGAGTTATTCACCCAACTGTAATTTTCGAGAGTTGTATGAGATACAATTGGAAGGAGTTCCTACCTAAATAACCTAGTTTTGTGTAATCCGCCTACGCGGACTTAGAACGAAGTGAAATATGGATCTCGACCCACTAGAAAATCTTCCAACGGGATTTTCCGAATCAGATGATGAGGGTCATTTGTTTTGAGTAAAATAGTGGAAGCATGTTTAATTAAAGGCCTAATTGAATATGTCAATGATACTTATATTTTCATTAATCCTTATGTAGATTACCATGACAGCAAACACCTCTAACAACATCCTGCGATCAATCCTTGATAAGGAAAAATTGTCTGGGACAAATTTTCTGGATTGGCACCGAAACCTGAGGATTGTCCTCAAACATGATAAAAAGCTGTATGTCTTGGAGACACATGTTCCTGAAGAGGAACCTCCTAGTTCTGCACCTAAGGCAGAAAGAGATGCTTATAAGAAGCATGTCGATGATGCCAATGAAACTGCTTGTCTCATGCTGGCTACCATGAACTCAGAATTGCAAAAGCAACATGAGAACATGTCAGCGTTCGATATGATCGAACACCTGAAGTTGCTCTATCAAGAGCAAGCAAGGCATGAGAGGTTTGAAGTTTCAAAATCCCTTTTTCAAAGCAAGTTAGCTGAGGGAGCCCCTGTAGGTCCCCATGTACTCAAGATGGTTGGGTATGTGGAAAACCTTGAGAGATTTGGTTTTCCCCTCGAAAAGGAACTTGCAACTGATTTGATCTTGCAATCGTTGCCAGATAGTTTCAGTCAATTTGTCCTAAATTTCAATATGATTGATATGGACAAATCTCTTCCTGAACTGCTCGCCATGTTAAGAACTGCCGAGCAGAATCTGAAGTCAAAAGGGAAGTCCATTCTGATGATCGGAAATGGAAAGAGACAGAACAAAAGGCCCACTAAGCAGAGTGATAAGGGGAAGGGCAAGGAAGTTGCCAATCCCAGACCCACTGCTGCTTTGAAGCCTAGTGGAGGCATAGCAAAAGAAGGCACCTGCTTCCATTGCGGTAAGACCGGACACTGGAAAAGGAACTGCCCAAAGTACCTGGAAGATAAGAAGAATGGAGTAGAGACTTCAACTTCAGGTATTTTTGTTATTAATTTATCTACTTCTGCATCATGGGTATTAGATACTGAATGCAGTTCTCACATTTGTACAAATGTGCAGGAACTAAAAAGGAGTAGAGATTTGGCAAAAGGTAAAGTCGACCTACGAGTTGGCTGTGGAGCAAAGGTTGCTGCTTTAGCCGTAGGAACTTTTGTATTGACTTTACCTAGTGGTTCAATAATTCAGTTAGAGAACTGTTATTATGTACCTGCAATTAGCAGGAATATTATTTCCATTGCTTGTTTGGACAAGTTTGGTTTTTCATTTATAATAAAGAACAATTGTTGCTCAATTTATTTAAATGATATATTCTATGCTACTGCACAAATGAACAATGGACTATATGTCCTTGATCTTGAAATGCCTATTAATAACATTAATACAAAAGGGTGAAACCTAAC
Organism: Lathyrus oleraceus; assembly: GCF_024323335.1. Lineage (NCBI taxonomy): Eukaryota > Viridiplantae > Streptophyta > Magnoliopsida > Fabales > Fabaceae > Lathyrus > Lathyrus oleraceus. The sequence continues at coordinate 235,515,668 of NC_066579.1, forward strand.
GAGTTAAAACCAACTAGGTAATAACATTAAAACTCTTCGATCAGATCGAAGTGATGAGTATTTAATCCTAGAGTTTGATGACCATCTGAAAGAGTGTGGGATCTGTAACAACTCAAAATTTGCCCTCCTCTCTTGGGACTAGCTTAACATATTACATTGCATTTCTTAGGTCATTAGGCATTGCATATTTGCATATCATGTGGTTACATTGTGCAAGTCATCCTCCTAGGTCTTGATCAGAAGATAAGAGAGGTTAAGATTCAAGCTGAGGGTTCATTGGATTGATCATCAGCCATCTGAGGATGTGGGCTACAAATTAGGGTTTTATGATTCTCAAGGAGATTGATCTTTATCTTGGTTGCAATGATACATCATCATCATCATGGTCTTGTTATCATCCAAGAGGTTCAAGAGATTGATCAGATACCTTGGGATTAGGGTTTTGACCACTGGTCAACCCTAATCAGTTGCATTGGGCCAATCAGGGCTTGGCAAGGAGATGGGGTCTATAATGGATATGGGGATCATTTCATGGTTGTATTAAGCTTATGGAGGCTAGGGTATCATCCTTGAGCCATTTCATCAGAGAATTGGGGCTCAACTTGATCAGTGCACAGCCAAATTCATCTATCAACTGGAAAAGTCAACTGTGGTCAACTGTGCTTGATTTTATGGATTTGGAGGTGGGAGAGGGTTGGATACATTTCATTCATGTTGAAATAAGTTTCATTTGACATTTCAAACATCAAGAATGAAGAAAATAAAGTCAGGACAAAAATTGCCAAAAATAGAAAGTGACTTGTAATGGAAGTTTCCAAAAATGGAAAGTTTTTTACCACAAAATTACATGTCCAAAAAGGCTTCAAATGAAAATTTGTCCAACATGAAAGTTGTAGATCTTGATCTCAGCTTTCCAACAAGTCCAAGAACTTGAAATTCCAATGTATGGTTGACAAGTTATGGTCCATTCATTTTCCAAAAATGCCTATAATCAAAGTGGCATAACTTTCACATGGAATGTCCATTTGGGTGATCTTTTTGTGAGCAAACCCCATTTCACATGTACTTTCATGGTGTATGATCAAAATTCACCAAAAATGGTCAATGCAAAAAGTCAAATTTCAGGTGAATTCATGTGTATTTTTGGCATGGCATAGTGAAATTGAGAAATACAAGGCCTTTGGACATGAGACCACTTCCAACACATCACATATGACAATTGAAACTTGTTTGGACTGTCATGAGCTGTCACATTGCATTATTTGGCAAGGTCATTTTTGGACTTTCACCTAAATGCACATTTTCACTAATCAATTGGTTTTTGCTAATTATGATTAACAAAGTGATTAAGGAGATGGTATAAGTTTCTAATCCTAACAGAATTGTAATCACAATCACATTCTCCAAAGATCTGTAACTGAATTTCACCAAAACCTCTCAAAATTCTCAAAAAATCTTCATCACTTTTTTCAACAATTCTTCATCGATTCTGCATCATTTTGGACAATTCTTTTTGGATTCATCCTCCACAAACCTCATTGAAGGACTGTTTGCTGAATTCATGGCCAAAAGCATCAAGAATCGTGACTGTTCATAGCTTGCACATCAATGGAGTTTTGAGAATTCTCGCACCTGGAGCATGCTGGAGCTAAGGAACCTTTTCCAAACATCTTCTTGAACATTAAGCATCACCTGTTTGGACCTTTTGCACGTGGAAACATCAAGATCCTCATCTGCTTCATTCATAAGGTGCAAATTCGAGTTTCACCATTTCTTGAATTATGACATGCGTTTTGTAGTTTATTCATTGTAGATTAACATGATATGAATAGTTGTTGAATTGATTGAGTATTGAATGAGAAATCACGATTTGAAGTTTGTTGCTCGTTTCTATTTTCGATCGATCCGTTTAACATGCTTAGAGTTAGGTTAAATCAATTAGGTATTCGTAATGTGCATGTTCAGACGGTTCTTTTGGTATATCATTTGCCAATTTTTGTGGAGATTTGATGTTCTTGATTTTCTGCAATTTCTGGATTTGTTCTTGTTCAAGAACCTGATGAACACACGCGTTTGATCTTTGATGCCATGGCCTTGGTTCGAATTGGTGTTTGGCGCCATCTCTGGCCAATCAGAGCGCTCCAGCGCTTCTAAACGATACTACGTCGTTTTGGCCGCGTGCTTTAGTATTACAAAAATGCCACTGGTTCATTTAATTTAATATTATTTCATTTCTTTTTCATTTTCATTTTACATTTTGTTACATGAACTTCAAAAAATCCTAGAGGCTTCATTTTTCACCCAAATTGAGTGAGACTTTTTTCATGATGATCCTTGAGATGTGTAGAATTTAATCATGATTTTTATTATTTTTGTGCATGTGTGGAAAATTAATTGGCTTAGGGATTGTTTGATGTGTCACATTTGTACATGCCATGCCATATCCTTCATGAAATGATGATACTTTCAAATAAATGGATGAAATTTTTTGTGCATATTCTGGACTCTTTGATGGTGATTTTGATGTAGAGTTTGTGGTTTTTGGATACCTGGTTGTTGAGATATGAATTTTTGATTAGAGGTGTGACAATTTGTGTCACACCAAGCTTGATGAACTTCATGATTTTATTTGCCTGGCTTAGGGATGTTGAATTGAGCTGAAATTTTGCATAAATGAACATATGTATGTTGAGATCACATGTGATTTTTTCTGGAATATTTGCTTGAGTTTCCTAATTGATTGAGATTTTCTCTTCTGTTGAATCATTTTGTGAGTTTTTGTGACACATGATTGTATTTTGATTGTGAAATTCTCATGGTTAATTGGATAGATGTGAAATTTGACATGTGGATTGTAGACACATTATAGGTCATTGTGGTTTTGATCCCATTCATTTATCTTACATTGTCACTGTTTTATGATTTTTGGAAGTTGATGCTTGTGTTGATGCCTTGTTTTGGTTTGCTTGAAATTGTCTGAACTTCTTGATTTTCATTGACCTACTTCCTTTTGTCTAATTGAGCTGAAATTTGACATGCTATTCATTGAATGTGTCCTGTTCAGGTGTGAATTTTTGTGGAATTAATTGAAATGTTTTGGTATGCTTTTGATGGAGATAGTTCTGTTTGGTCTTTTGAAGTTGCAAATTGCATGTTTGATACTAAATTGTGCATGAAATGATAAGGGTGATTGATATGAGCATGGGACCAATTGCATTTGCTTTTAATTTGTTTGATTGTGATTTTGGATAATTTTCACTTGCTGTTTAGGATTTTTATCTCCTTTGGACCCTAGGCTTGGCCTAGTGGTCTTGTTTCTCATGGTTGGTTTGGATTTTCAGGTTGAAATGCAAAAGGCTTAAGGAGAAAATTGCAAGCTGATTAAATTGAGTTTTGTTTGATGTTGTAAACTAACAATGACTTTGTGTTGTAGGGTTTGATGCTTGAGTTTGAGCTCATGGCTTGCACTTGTGTGCGTTAACTTGTGTTTGACTGTACAGATTAACATTTGTTGTTTACTATTGGTTTGTCTGAGTACTGATGATACTTGATTGATTTCAGGTACATTAAGTCGCTTTAGTTCTTTAAGAACTTGCTGTGCTGCTGCTTGGTTGCATAAACCAGTTGAGGTAGACTCTCTTGTCTCCATGTAGTTTGGAAAACCTGGCTTGTTATTTAGCCAAGCAACTGTCTGAAGTCCTCCTTAAGAGGCGATGTTTGTGATTGTTTACTTTCGTCCCCAAGCAGGTAAAGACCTCTATGAGGCAATTGGCGGAACCCAAGGGATATGCAATCTATCCCCCGCTATTCTGTTGAGTCGTCCCTCTGCTCACACCACTGCGTTGATGCATTGGGACATTAACCCAAGATCTTGTGTTGTTGCACAGTCGAGTCAGAGTCTTGAGCGTAGAAGGGTCCCTCCATTCTGGACCCACACTCCTTTGTCTGAAGCTCTCCTTGGCCAGGGATAAGAGCTGTGAAGTCTAATCTTCACTCACCTTTCATCTGCTTCACCCTGACTCTCAATGTCAGGGTTAAGAGCTAACTCTACCCTTGTACAGATGACTTGCCTTGGCAGTCGAACCCTTTGTTTGAGCCCACTTCTGACTGGATATAGTGTGTGCTTTGTGAATATTTGCTTGAAATGTTTGTTTTATTTTGATTGATGCTTGCATGCTTGTTCTTCCTGGTTAGGATTAGCTTGCTGTTGTGCAAGTAGATAGAAACCATAACATAGGGCAATGATGCATGATAACACTATGCTCGAGTACAGCTCCCTGGTAGTGTGTCTCCCCTTGGTTTCTGGCTAGAATTTCTTTCCCTTTCAGGGGAACTACGTCGCCCTGATCCTCATACCAGATGAGGTACGTAGGCAGGAGACCGTGCGAGGTCTCTCCGGGCACTTTTTTTCTCTTTTTGTGTGTGTGCTTGACGGTTATAGGCTCGAGTTCCCGACTCCCTATTAACTTGTTTGGTTGTTATGTGCTTGGAAGCTGATGTAAGTCCATCGAGTGGCACTCGGGTTCCAGTGTGCGTGTGTTTGGTTCGGATGCCGATGTGAGTCCAGTGATTGGTGTTCGGGCTCCACGTTTGCCTTTTTGTGTGTGTTTTGGTTCGGATGCTGATGTAAGTCCAGTGGTTGGCATTCAGGCTCCATGTTTGTCTGTGTTTGTGTTTGCTTGTTTGGCGTGCGTGAGCCGAACTACGGCAGCTCTGATTCTCGTTCCAGACGAGATACGTAGGCATAGGATGCGATGTCCTAGCAAGCCCTCTTCCTCTTAACCCCACCTGTGTTGTTTTCGGTGCGTATGCGTGTGATGTCTGTTTGTTTAGCAACCTTTTCTTTCTTTTAGAGTGTGGATCCCGTCGAGTACGACGGACGTGAGGGGTGATAATACCTTCCCCTCGCGTAACCGACTCCCTTACCCTTTCTCTTTGGTCGCGAGACCATGCTTTTCCCAGGTTTACTCTGAGCGTTTCCTTTCCCTCTTTTGGGATAAATAACGCACGGTGGCGGCTCTATGTTGTTTTTTGTTTCAGCTCGCCGGTTGTTTTTCGCGGATGCGACAGCTGGCGACTCTGCTGGGGACCCTGAGATGTTGACCTGTGCTGGTCCATCTTCCCTAAGCGAGTCTCTCCTAGAGTTCTAGGGTAGTTTAGGTTGCTTGTGTTGTGTTATTTATTGCATTTATTATTCTGACTGTGTATATATTTGCATAAATATTTGCATGCATCATACTATCATGTTGCCGTCCTCTGTGCAGGTGGTTCCTCTGTTTTGGGGTGGGTGTTCTGAGTGGGGCTAAAACCCAGGCCTGAGTATACACCTAGGATTAGCGTGGTCTCACGTTCTTCACATGCTGGTTGGGCATGTTGTTGCGACGTGACATACCACAAGCCGGACGAGGTTCATCTGAGAGTGCTCTTCCTCAGTGGGGTTTTCCACTCTGGTTGGGTTACCTCTTTTGAACTATTGACTCTGGTGACCGATCATTTCCCGGATCTTTGGTTTAGACGGTCTTAAGGGAGCTACAATGGCACACCCGAAAGGGCAAACCCATTGAGTATCTCCGCCCGATTGTCGAGACTATTATCCGCCTTAGGATGACCTGATTAGAATTTACCTATGAGGGGAGGGTGTTTCTTTCAGATGCATGTTCAGATGGTGACTTTGATGGTAACTATTGGTTCCGTTGATCAGAGTCCTATTTATAAGTCGGATTTATGACCATTTATTTCTGAGACGCCGAAGTGTTGTCCGAGTTATTTATCAGTGGGGATCCGTTTATTTCAGGATTCCCCGGGCCGATTCAGAGGATTGTGGGTATCTGCTCAGAGATTGTCTAATGATGATGATGATGTACCTTTCAGTTCCGTTTATTTCGGAACCCCCAAGTCGGATTTGTGGTTACAGTACCTCAGATGGTTGTGATCAGTTAGGAGGCCGTAACTCAGTATAGTAAATGATCAGATGACTTGGAGGATGGCACAGTGCATGGCATTCATACATCTGCATCATTCCCGTTTTGCATTCATCTGCACCTAAATTACGTCTAGTCATATGGGGAGTATTATGGATTGAGAATCTGGTTGAGAGACATCCGGATGTCAGAATGTTATTGGTGAAATATTATCTGTCTCGATGAAACCAGAATCAAAGGACGGAATGTTCCTCATATGGATAGACGTTGCATTCATGCACATTAACCTGTTTGCTGTTTTGTAGGTGTCGGGTTCTAACGTGCTTGACTGTTTCAGGAACCATTGCTCGCGCTCGTAGAGTTGTACCCTTGCACTCAACCCGTCCTCACAGATACTTCACTCGCCGCAATACTCCCAGACTAATGGATCTCCCAAACACAGATATCCTCGAGCTGAAGGATAAGATGACTGAGCTGATCAACATCATGCAGGGTTTTGCAGTTGGTCAGAAAGCTCTGGCTGATAAGGTCGAGAAGCTTGAGCGAGCTTCAGCTGCTAACAATGTTGTTAACCTGGATGGTGTCTCCAACCAGGGGCTGGGTGGATCCAGAGATGGTGAAAAAAGAGCAACCGTAGGTATGGTGAACAACAATGCTGGTGGATTTGGTGTTGCTACTGGTGGTGGGCCCGGTCTGGGGCATAATCTGAAGGATAGTCTGTTCCCGCCTTTCTTTGGGGTTGATGACGACAGAGAGGAGGACCGAGAAGCTGATCAATTCTCCATGCATAACGAACCGTTCGGTCAGTATGGTGCCCAACCTCAGAATAAGGAGATTCAGTTGCTGGCTGAGAAGATCAGAGCCCTTGAAAGTTATGCCACTCCCGACGTGGTAAATATGTCAAACATGGGGCTAGTCGAGGGGATTGTGATCCCACAGAAGTTCAAAGCGCCTGCATTTGACAAATACAATGGGAGTTCTTGCCCGGAAACCCACCTCCAAGCTTTCGTTCGCAAGATTTTTGCCTATACGACGGATCAGAAGCTATGAATGTACTTCTTCCAGGACAGTCTGTCCGGAGGATCTCTGGAATGGTACACCAAGCTGAAGGCTGCTGACATCAAGAGTTGGCAAGATCTTGGGGATGCATTCTTTAAACAGTATCAGTTCAATGCTGATATGGCTCCGAGTCGTACCCAGCTGCAGGGTATGTCTCAGAAGAATAGTGAAGGGTTTAAAGAGTATGCACAGCGGTGGAGGGAGTTGGCTGCCAGAGTTCAACCTCCGCTAGTGGACAGAGAAATGTCTGATCTGCTCATGGGTACCCTGCAGGGGGTTTTTGCTGAAAGAATGGTTGGATGCCCGGTTACTAACTTTGCTGACATTGTGGTGGCCGGAGAAAGGATAGAGAGCTGGCTGAAGCTCGGGAAAATACAAGGTAATGCTTTGTCATCAGGATTAAAGAAGCCATTCGGAAATGGTCAGCGCAAGAATGAGGGTGAATCAAGTGCTGTGTATGCCCAGAGAGGACACGGTAGGGATCGTTACTACCAGCACACTGCTGCGGCAACCATCCATGCTGGTAATCAGTCAGTACGACAACAACGTCAGCCACCTCAACAGAGAGCTGGGTACCAGGTGAGGGGAAAAGGGGTTGATCGCCATTTTGACAAGCCGCCTGTGACATACGCTGTTCTGTTCAAAAAGCTGATGGATCTTGGGTTGGTGCAGCCGAGGGCGATGGTTCCGATGAGATCAGATCAGAGGCCTCCTAACTATGATGAAAATGCCCAGTGCGAATTTCATTCTGGAACACCGGGGCATAACATTGAGGGCTGTAGAGCATTCAAGAATGTTGTCCAGGATCTGGTAGACTCCAAGGCTATCAATTTTGCACCATCACCGAATGTTAATGCTAATCCCATGTCGGTGCATGGTCAGGCGATGGTAAGTGCAATTGCTGAAGATTCGGATCACGCTTGTGCGGTAGGTGAAAGGACTGACAGTGACTGCGAGTTTGATGGTTGGATAAAACCGTGCGTACCAGGGATGGAAATCCAGAACTGGAAGGCCTAAAAAGATCATCACTGTCACTCATCCGGAAGAGTAATAATTTCTGTTTTTCAGTTTTATCTGCATGAAAGCCATACGTTTTGCCCGAAACGTATTGGTCCATTGTAAGGGCCACCTCATGTTTCATTTTGCAACATTCTGCATCATAAATAAATGGATGTTTTTCAATTAAAAGCGGTGTCCCCTGTTTTTCATTTATTTTTGCAGTTTAAAAACAAATAAAAATGGCAATGTTTGTTTTCATTTTTTTCCTTTTTGATTTGTCTCGTTCCGACTTCGAAACAATATTCCTCCGGATCTCATTGATAACAAATCGGTTACACCTCTGTATGACTTCGACAATCCGATCTATCATGCCGAAGAAGAAGGCGAAGAAGATTGTGATCTGCTGGAATTAGCCAGGTTGTTGAAATAAGAGGAGAAGGTGATTCAGCCGCGTGAAGAGCGAGTTGAGCTTGTTAACCGGTATACTGTCGAGGTCAGAAAGGAAATGAAAATTGAGGCCGCTTCAGAGGCGAGTCGAGAGCAGAATGGTAGCCATGTTAAAAGAGCATGTGGACACCTTCACCTGGTCATGTCGGGATATGCCAGGGTCGGATACCGGTGTCGTTGTGCAGAAGCTGCCATGGAAAGAAGACTGTCCTCTAGACAAGCAGAACGCCAATGCCGTGTATCAGAGTGACTTTGTTTCATGATATGATTCATCATGAAATCGAATGCTATGTTGATGACATGATAGCAAAATCCCAAACAGAGTGGGGTATTTGGTAGATCTGGCCAAGCTGAGTGGACCAGTTGAGACAATTCGAACGGAGGTTTGGATTCAGATAAGTGCACTGTCAGAGTGCGGGCCGGTAAGTGTCGCATCCGCGAAAAAACAACCGGCGGGCTAAAACAAAAACAACACAGAGCCGCCACCGTGCGTTATTTATCCCAAAGAGGGAAAGGAAACGCTCAGAGTAAACCTGGGAAAAGCATGGTCTCGCGACCAAAGAGAAAGGGTAAGGGAGTCGGTTACGCAAGGGGAAGGTATTAGCACCCCTCACGTCCGTCGTACTCGACGGGATCCACGCTCTAAAAGAAAGAAAAGGTCGCTAAACAAACATCACACACACACACTGAAGACCACACAGGTGGGGTAAAAGAGGAGGGGGCTCGCTAGGACATCGCGTCCTATGCCTACGTATCTCTTCTGGAACGAGAATCAGAGTTGCCGTAGTTCGGCTCACGCACGCCAAACAAGCAAACACAAACACAGGCAAACTGGGAGCCTGAATGCCAATCACTGGACTTACATCAGCATCCGAACCAAAACACACACAAGAAGGCAAACGTGGAGCCCGAAAGCCAATCACTGGACTTACATCGGCATCCGAACCAAACACACGCACACTGGAACCCGAATGCCACTCGATGGACTTACATCAGCTTCCAAGCACACAACAACCAAACAAGTTAATAGGGAGTAAAGAACTCAAGCCTATAACTGTCAAGCATACACACAAAAAGAAAAAAAAGTGCCCGGAGAGACCTCGCACGGTCTCCTGCCTACGTACCTCATCTGGTATGAGGATCAGGGCGACGTAGTTCCCCTGAAAGGGAAAGAAATTCTAGCCAGAGACAAAGGGGAGACACACTACCAGGGAGCTGTACTCGAGCCTAGTGTTATCATGCATCATTGCCCTATGTTATGGTTTCTACCTACTTGCACAACAACAAGCTAATCCTATCCAGGAAAGACGCAAGCATACAAGCATACAAGCAAAACAAATCAAAGCAAACATTCCAAGTAGCACACACTATATCCAGTCAAGTGGGCTCAAACAAAGGGTTTGACTGCCGAAGCAAGTCATCTGTACAAGGTAGTGTTCGCTCTTAACCCTGACATTGAGAGTCAGGGTGAAGCAGATGAAAGGTGAGTGAAGATTAGACTTCACAGCTCTTATCCCTGGCCAGGGAGAGCTTCAGACAAAGGAGCGTGGGTCCAGAATGGAGGGACCCTTCTACGCTCAAGACTCTAACTCGACTGTGCAACAACACAAGATCTTGGGTTAATGTCCCAATGCGTCAACACAGTGGTGTGAGCAGAGGGACGACTCAACAGAATAGCGGGGGATAGATTGCATATCCCTTGGGTTCCGCCAATTGCCTCATAGAGGTCTTTACCTGCTTGGGGACAAAAGTAAACAATCACAAACATCGCCTCTTAAGGAGGACTTCAGACAGTTGCCTGGCTAAATAACAAGCCAGGTCTTCCAGACTACATGGAGACAAGAGAGTCTACCTCAACTGGTTTATACAACCAAGCAGCAGCAAGCAAGTTCTTAAAGAACTAAAGCGACTTAATGTACCTGAAATCAATCAAGTATCATCAGTACTCAAACAAACCAACAGTAAACAGCAAATGTTAATCTGTACAGTCAAACACAAATTAATGCACACAAGTGCAAGCTATGAGCCCAAGCTCAAGCATCAAACCCTACAACACAAAATCAATGTCAGTTGACAACATCAAACAAACTCAATTTGCAACTTTCATTTATCTCCTTAAGCCTTTTGCATTTCAACCTGAAAATCCAAACCAAACATGAGAAACTAGACCACTAGGCCAAGCCTAGGGTCCAAAGGAGATGAAAAAATCAAAGAAGCAAGTGAAAATTATCCAAAATCACATTCAAACAAATCAAAAGCAAATGCAATTGGTCCCATGCTCATATCAATCACCATTATCATTTTATGCACAATTTAATATCAAACATGCAACTTGCAACTTCAAAAGACCAAACAGAACTATCTCAACCAAAAGCATACCAAAACATTTCAATTAATTCCACAAAAATTCACACCTAAACAGGACACATTCAATGGATAGCATATCAAATTTTAGCTCAATTGGACAAAAGGAAGTAGGTCAATGAAAATCAAGAAGTTCAGACAATTTCAAATAAGCCAACACAAGGCATCAAAACAAGCATCAACTTCTATAAATCATAAAACAGTGACAACGATTAAGAAATGAATGGGATCAAAACCACAATGACCTATAAGGTGTCTACAATGCTCATACCAAATTTCACATTCATCCAATACACTATGAGAATTTCACAAGCAACATGCCAACATGTGTCACACAATGTCACCAAATGACCACACAAAGAAGAAAATTATCAATCAAATAGAAAATGATATCAAAAATTCCAGAAAAAAACACATGTTATCTCAACATTCATATGTTCAACCATGCAAAATTTCAGCTCAAATCAACATCCCTAAGCATTTTAAATAAAATCAGGAAGTTCATCAAGCTTGGTGTGACACAAATTGTCACACCTCTATTCAAAAATTCATATCTAATCAATCAAGTACCCAAAAATCACAAACTCTACATGAAAATCACCATCAAAGTGTCCAGAATAAGCACAAAAAATTTCATTCATTTCTTTGAAAGTATCATCATTTCATGAAAGATATGGCAAAACATGTACAAATGTGACAACATCCAACAAACCCTAGGCATTTTAATTTTCTACACATGCAAAAAATTTACAAAAAATCATGATTAAATTCTACACATCACAAGGAATATCATGCAAAAAATCTCACTCAAATTGGATGAAAAATGAAGTCTCTATGAAATTTATAAGTTCATGTAACAAAATGAAATAACAAATGAAAAAAGAAATAGAAATAATATATAATTAAATAGGCCAATGGCATTTTTGTAATACTAACGAACTAGGCCAAAACGGCGTAGTTTCGTTTAGAAGCCTGGGCGCGCTCTGATTGGCCAGAGCTGGCGCCAAACACCAATTCAAACCTGGCCACGCGAAATAATGGATCAAATGCACTGTTTCATCGTGTTCTTCACAAGAACACCTCCAGAAATCCCAGAAAATCATGAACAACGAATCTTAATGAAAATGCTCGTGCCATACATCATCGTGACCGTCTCTCCACATAGATTAAGGATATGTAAACGATTTAACCTAATTCTAAGCATAGCGACGGGATCGAGTGAAAAAAGAATCACATCCAAACATTCAAACTCAGATTTCTCATCCAATACTCAGTCAAATTAAAAACTATAAGCATCATGAAGATCTACATTGCAAGGCCTACAAAACGCATATCATGATTCACACAATTAAGGAAATCGAATTGGCACCTTATGATGATGGCAGCTGCGAATCTTGATGTTTCCACGCGTAATTCACCAAAACAGATGATGCTTATTGATGAGGAAGTGGAACGGAGTGATTAGGCTAGCTCGAAACAGCACCAATTGCAAGAATCTTCAAAACTCCATTGTTGTGCAAGCTTTGAACAGTCCACTTTCTTGAAGCTTTAGCCACGAATTCAGCAAAACAGTCACTCACAATTGCTTATGGAGTGTAGATCCGATGAACACGAGCAAGTTTGATGAAGAAATCCACAAGAATTGATGAAAAAGTGTGATGAAGTTTTGGAGAATTTGAGAGAATTGGAGGGAAATTCAATTACAAATCTTGGAGAATGAAATGTGGTTAACAATTTCTGTTATGATTAGTGATATATACCCCTGCTAATCCATTTCCTTAATCACATTTACCAAATTTGATTGGATTAGTGCTAATGCCACTTTAAGTGAAAGTCCAAAAAGGACCTTCTCCAATTGGCAATGAGACAGTAAAATGAATGTTCACACAAGTCACATTTGATATTTGGAGTGTGTTGGAAGTGGTTTCATGTGCCAATGCCTTGTAAATCTCAAATTCACTATGCCATGCCAAAAAATACACATGAATTCACTTGGAAAATGACTTTTTGCCTTGACCATTTTTGATGAATTTTGATTATACATCTTGAAAGTACATGTGAAATGGGGTTTGCTCAAAAAAAGATCACCCAAATTGGACATTCCATGTGAAAGTTATGCCCCTTTGATTTTAGGCATTTTTGGAAAATGAATGGATCATAACTCGTCAACCATGCATGGGAAATTCAAGCTCTTGGACTTTTTGGAAAGGTGAGAGCAAGATCTACAACTTTCATGTTGAACAAAAATCCATTTGAAGCTTTTTTGGACATGTAATTTTGTGGTGAAAAACTTTCCATTTTTGGAAACTTCCATTACAAGTCACCTTCTATTTTTGGAAATTTTTCTCCTGACTTTATTTTCTTCATTCTTGAGGTTTGGAATGTCAAATGAAGCTTGTTTCAACATGAATGAAGTGTATCCAACTCTCTCCCACCTCCAAATCCATAAAATCAAGCACAGTTGACCACAGTTGACTTTTTTAACTGATAGATGAATTTGGCAATGCACTGATCAAGTTGAAGCTCAATTCTCTGATGAAATGGCTCAAGGATGAAACCCTAGCCTCCATAAGCTCAATACAATCACATTATGATCCCCATATCCATTATAGACCCCATCTCCATGCCATGCCCTGATTGGCCCAACGCAGATGATTAGGGTTGACCAGTGGTCAAAACCCTAATCTCAAGGTATCTTATCAATCTTCTTGACCTTCTAGATGATAACAAGACCATGATGATGATGATGTATCATTCTAACCAAGATGAAGACCAATCTCCTTGAGAATCAAAACCCTAATTTGAATCACCACATCCTCAGATAGTTAATGATCAATCCAATGAACCCTCAGCTTGCATCTCAACCTCTTCATCTTCTGATCAAGACTTTTGAGGATGACTTGCACAATGTAACCACATGATATGCAATATGCAATGCCTAATGACCAAAAAATGCAATGCAATATGTTAAGCCAGTCCCAAGAGAGGAGGGCAAATTTTGAGGTGTTACAGTAAGATGTTGGGGTTCATTGTAAGGAAGGAATCGGGGTTGATCCTGCAAAAAAAAAAAAAAAAAAAAAAGAAAAGAAAAAAAAACCAAAAAAAAAAAACAAAACATTGCCTGAACCGAGAATAAAAAAGAGAGGTTTGTGGTCTCCTGGGTAGATTGAACTACATGTCATGGTTCACATCTCACCTAACAGCCACGTGGGAACCCATTCAAAAAAAAAAGAGATCAAACAGTCAGGTGAAATAATGATTGCCAAGGGGCATTGAAAAAATAAAAGATTGAGTTGCAGGAGCCTCTGATTCTGATGCCTCCCATGGAAGGAACAACTGTTAGTCTGGTACTTGACAGCCCTCGAGGGGTCTATGAGGTGCGTATTGTGTCAGCATGACGAGTCTTGTCGAAAAGAGCATGCAATTTACCTTAGCAAAAATTTTACCGACTGTGAAACAATACATTCACTGTTCGAGAAAACTTGATGTACTTTGGCATAGGCTGCTCGCCGACTGAGACGGTATATGCTGGTTCATACCACTTTGTGGATTTCCGAGATGGATCTGATCAAGTACATATCTGAAGAGCCAGCAGTGACCGGACGGGTTGCAAGAGAGCAAATGATTTAGATACGATATTCAGTACACCGCTCAGAAAACAATCAAGGGGAGTGTATTGTCTGATTACCTCGCCCAACAACCCGTGGAGAATTATCAACCGATGAGGTTTGAGTTCCCTGATGAGGACATCTCGAGGTGCTCCAATCGAAAGATTAAGAGTGACCGATCCCGGAGGAGGGGTCTGACCCTGAATCCGAACGGATTCTGATGTCTGATTGGGCCATTAACATGAATGGAAGCGGAGTTGGTGCTGCTTTGGTTATGCCAAAGAGATTCCCACATTCCTTGTGCTGCCTGACTAGCATTTGAATGCGCCGACGATGTGGTAAGAATGAAGCTGGTATCCTGGGTATCGAACCTCGGTGAGTGCATCTACTGGGGCAAAAGCTTTTCTAACTGTGTATGGGATGGAAGTCGTGCTACCGGTTGAGGTCCAGATTCCCTCTTTGAGAGTTCTGATGGACGTGAAATTACAAGAGGCTGAATGGGTGAGGACCCGGTATGAGGAGTTGAGCCTGATTGAGGAAAAGAGGCTGGCAGCCATCTGTCATGGGCAGTTGTATCAGCAGCGGATGAAGCGTGCTTTTGACCGAAAGGTGCGACCTCGGGTATATCACATGTGAGATGTGGTGCTGAAAAGGATCCTTCCTCCTCAAAACGATCGTAGGGGCAAATGGACACCCAATTATGAAGGTCCGTTCGTGGTCAAGAAGGTTTTCTCTGGCGGAGCCTTGTTGTTAACGACCATGGATGGCGAGGATTTTCCATCCCCTGTGAATGCGGACGCGGTTAAAAAATACTTCGTATGAAGAGACCCGCTGGACGAAAAGAATAAAATAGTCCAGGCAAAAAGGGGCGTCCCGGCGAACCAAAAACAGAATGAAAAGGTTCGGGCAAAAATTAGGGATAAGAAAGAAAAATGTACACCCGGCAAGTCGAAAACCTGAAAAGGCGACTTGGGCAAAAAAGGGTATCCCGGTGGACTGAAAACCCGAAAGGGCGGTCCAGGCAAAAGAGGGATTGAAACGAACAACTGCGTCTAGCATGATCGTTTGCGCTTTGGTTAAAGCATCATGGATAATACCCGGTAGGGATCGATCAGAAGCGTCTTATTCAGAAGGCAGAAAACGGAGAGTCTGAGGACATATGGGGTGTAACCGAGTTGGAACTCGATGAGATCACGGGTTTCACATTGCCATTAGGATAGATTTTTCCTTTTGTGCGCGATTACCTCTTTTCAGGAATTGCTTCCTTTGTATTGCTCATTTGAGCCACACTTTTTTTCAATCAATAAAATGCATATTCAGTCAAATAATTTTGTTTTTGTTTTTCATTACCGCTTTGATTGCAAAAACATCCAGATATTTTTGATAAAGAATCTTGCATTTTAAGATATACAGGTCCCTTCCAATGCATGTTTATAAGATTGAAAGCTTGAAATCTTATTCGGAAGGTTGGGTGACCCAAGTGTTGAAATCTTGACACGCCTGGGGTACGGTTTTATCTAACGATCTTTTTTGCAGGTATTGTTAGATATTTTTCCCTCACTTGCAGGTGGTGATGTGGAAGCTGTTGATAAAACAAATCCCCATGGAGTCCGGTCAGGGACGAATGAATGGGAGAATGGTGAAAAAGACGACGAAGGACGTACGACGGTCCTTGAGATTAATCAAGAAGACTCTTCAAAGTCGGAAAATTGAAAATCTGTATAAGTCCCAGGAGTTCGCTCTCCGCCGAGTACGGAGCGGTTTGGAATACAAGATGATGGAGCAGAAAAGGTCCAGACGAGTAGGGATGTATATCCCCAAGCAGAATTAGAGGACTAACTCCCCAGCAAATCCAAGGTCTATGGTTCCCCTAGCCGAGTCAGGATGGTTATCCCCGGCAGGTTGAAAACGGTGTTTCCTCAGCAGCCAGGCCCGAAGGTTGCTCTCCCCGAGTGGAGCGGGTTTCAATGAAATATATCTTCAGCAGTGTATCCCACGTATGGATTGGATGGGTCGTCCCCAGCGGAGTAGCATTCGTTTCCCTAGCAGGGTTAGGATGGTTATTCCCAGCAGGTGTCAGATCGATGCTTCTCCAGTCGCCAGGTCTGGAGGTTGCTGTTTCCCAGTGGAGCTATCTGTGAGTGTAACACCCTTCTAAATACCCCAAATGATTTAATTAAAATAATAACATGTTAAACAGAGTAATTATGCCCCGAAGGGTGTCACACAGTCATTTCACAAACATTTATCAAAACATCCTGTCATGCGCATTTATTTGTCAAATAAAACAGTTGCATAATACGCAGCGGATACAAAACATCAACATTCAAAGCATGTACTACATTACATGTAAAGTTGATCAACAACTAAATTAAAACATAGTCAAACATCCCCTCCCGATGTTACATCTACCAGAGCATGACCCACTAAGGACGACACTAGACTCCATAGCACTAGCTTCTACTCAACTCACTGCTCGTTACCTGAAAAATAGTTGTAAGGGTGAGTTCTTCAATCAATATAATAAGCATTATAGAACAACATGTAATGCTAAGTAAATAACACATTAATTCACCCAAATCAAACTACGCACTCAGCAACGTCAATATCCATCCAACCATCATATTCAACAGTAAAAATCTCAATCATATTTAACATTAACAACACAACACACAACACACATATGATACTGGAATGCATCCATTCATATCATATGCCATACATTCATTGTGCAATGAGACTCTTATGCATGCGGTACCGACTATGTTGTGAACATATAGTTCAACCTCACCGTCCAAATCCAGGCACGGCTACCAAGCTCACTAGTCCCACTCATTTGAGACATAGTGACTCACTCACTAATTCCTCACCATGGGAATTAGCTACCACCCCAAATGGGCCATGATATGCACGCTAATCACCTAGCATGCAAACAACAACAACAACGATCAACATGATTTACTCACTAATTCCTCACCATGGGAATTAGCTACCACCCGAAGGCCACAATACGCATGCTAATCACCTAGCAATGCAACATCAACGATAATCAAGAATAGACACAAGCTCACACTCTAAGCCATAAAATAGTCTATTCACAAATGCACACATTCACAACATCATGTATACCATTCCACATTATCAACACAATTTATCACAAAAGCATATTATATCATTCCAAACAACAACCACAATATTAGCACACTCCACTAATATCTATACTGCCCAAAACAGCGGGAATTAATCTCTATTACATCATAGGCCAACATAGGCCAACCCTCAATTAGGCACACAACATTAAAATTAACATTTTTCCACTCTGCAACAGCGTTAACCGGTTAACGCCCTGGGTTAACCGGTTAACGCAGCACAACACGCCTTCTGTCTCAAAATTTAACAGTGTTAACCGGTTAACGCCCTGGGTTAACCGGTTAACGCAGCACAAACAGCCAAATATCAGAAATTACAACAGTGTTAACCGGTTAACACCCTGGGTTAACCGGTTAACGCAGACAAAACAGCACATATTCATAATCCAACACAGTGTTAACCGGTTAACACCCTGGGTTAACCGGTTAACGCAAGACAGAAGCTGTTCCTGCGCTAACTCAAGGCAGAATGCAGAATTCTCCGCATTTTCCGCCATTGGAGGACTTCCGGACCTCCGAATCCGATTCCGTAAAAAGCCATACGATCGGGATATTACAACAGACTCAATTACCGACTAAATTTCAACTCCTAACACGGTTCATCCAACAAAATTTCAGCATTCACAATTCCCAATTAGGGTCAATCAACAGCTTATCACTACCCATGACATATTATCCCATAATACCCGTTAATTGACGATAACCCCCCTTACCTGAGTTAATCCGGCGAATCTCTAAGCTCAAGCCCTTCCTTCTTCAACCTTCAGCCCTCGCTCTGTCTCTTTGCCCTTTTCCTCTTCTTTCACGATCGTTCTCTGTTTCACGTAAAACCTTTTCTTACCAAATGGGATATTTCCTTAAGTCCCACTTATATATTTTCCAAAATAATAATCCAATAATAATAATAACAAAATTTCCAATTATTTAATTAAATTAATAAATAAATTATTAACTCAATTCAAATAATTATTTTATTATTATCGGGGTGTTACAACTCTCCCCCACTAAAAGAGTTTTCGTCCTCGAAAACATACCTCAAGCGAATAACTCCGGATAAGACTCTTTCATCTGACTCTCAAGTTCCCAAGTCACATTGCCACCTGCTGGTCCTCCCCAAGCTACCTTCACCAAGGCAATCTCTTTACCCCGCAACTGCTTCAACTCTCGATCCTCAATCCTCATAGGTGATGTTTCAACAGTCAGGTTATCTCTCACCTGTACATCATCTACTTGGACTACATGCGACGGGTCATGAATGTACCTCCTCAACTGAGACACATGAAAAACGTCATGCAAATTCGCAAGCGACGGCGGTAAAGCGATACGATAGGCTACTCCCCCTATCCTCTCCAAAATCTGATAAGGACCAATAAATCGAGGTGTCAACTTCTTCGACTTCAAGGCTCGACCAACACCAGTTATCGGAGTAACACGAAGAAACACATGATCTCCCTCTTGGAACTCAAGTGACTTCCTCCTCTTATCATGATAACTCTTCTGACGACTCTGAGCAATTCTCATCTTCTCCTGAATCATCTTAATCTTTTCCGTAGTTTGTTGAACAATCTTCGGTCCAACCACAGCACTCTCACCGGATTCATACCAACATAAAGGTGTCCGACATCTCCTACCATACAAAGCTTCAAACGGTGCCATACCAATGCTCGAATGAAAACTATTGTTGTAGGTGAACTCAATCAAAGGCAAATAACAATCCCAAGTACCTCCTTTTTCCAAAACACAAGCTCTCAAAAGATCTTCTAATGACTGAATCGTCCTCTCAGTCTGACCATCAGTCTGCGGATGATATGCAGAACTCAATCTCAGCTTAGTTCCCAAAGCCCTCTGCAAACCTTCCCAGAACTTCGATGTAAATCTAGGATCTCTGTCCGAAACAATACTAGACGGAATACCATGCAAACTTACAATCTTCTCAATATACAACTCAGTTAGTCTCTCTAACGGATAATCCATTCTGATCGGAATGAAATGAGCCGACTTTGTTAATCTGTCCACAATCACCCAAATAGCCTCAAAATTCTTATTTGTCCTTGGTAAACCAGAAACAAAATCCATACTGATACTATCCCACTTCCACTCTGGAATAGCCAACGGTTGCATTAGCCCAGACGGCTTCTGATGCTCAATCTTTGACTTCTGACAAGTCAAACAAGAATAAACAAAACTCGCAATTTCTCTTTTCATTCCCGGCCACCAAAATAACTTCTTCAAATCATGATACATCTTCGTAGCTCCAGGATGAATACTCAAGCCACTACGATGTCCTTCTTCCAGAATACTCTTCTTAAGTTCAGTAACATCCGGAATACACACCCGACTACCAAATTTCAAAATACCATTCTCATCAACTCTGAATTCACCACCTTGACCTTGATTTACTAACGTCAACTTATCAACCAAAAGCATATCGGATTTCTGACCCTCTCTGATCTCGTCCAGAATACCACTTGTTAACTTCAACATTCCCAATTTAACACTATTGTGAGTACTCTCACACACCAAACTCAAGTCTCTAAACTGCTCAATTAAATCCAACTCTTTAGCCATTAGCATAGACATATGCAATGATTTCCGACTCAATGCGTCAGCCACAACGTTTGCTTTACCCGGATGGTAATTCAAACCAAAATCATAATCCTTCAGAAATTCTAACCATCTCCTCTGTCTCATATTCAACTCTTTCTGATCAAACAAATACTTTAAACTCTTATGGTCACTGAAAACCTCAAATCTTGACCCGTACAAATAATGCCTCGATAACTTCAGAACAAATACCACAGCTGCCAACTCCAAATCATGCGTCGGATAGTTCCTCTCATGAACCCTTAGTTGTCTCGAAGCATAAGCTATAACCTGCTTATTCTGCATCAACACACCACCTAAACCCAACAATGAAGCATCACAGAAAACCTCAAATGGTTCCGACGAACTCGGTAATATCAGGATAGGAGCACTAGTTAACCTTTTCTTTAACTCTTGGAACCCTTCTTCACATTTTGAGTCCCAAACAAACGCTTGCCCCTTTCTGGTCAACATTGTCAACGGTAACGCCAACTTAGAGAATCCCTCAATAAACTTCCTATAGTAACCTGCAAGTCCAAGAAAACTTCTTATCTCAGAAACTGACTTCGGAGCTTCCCACTTAGACACCGCTTCTATCTTAGAAGGATCAACAGCAACACCACCTCTTGAAATCACATGACCAAGAAAACTAACCTCTCCTAACCAAAATTCACATTTAGAGAGTTTAGCAAATAACTTCTTTTCTCGGAGAACTTCTAAAACCACTCTCAAATGCTCAGCATGCTCTTCTTCAGATTTCGAATACACCAAAATGTCATCAATAAACACCACGACAAACTTGTCTAGGTACGGATGGAAAATCCTATTCATATACTCCATAAATACTCCAGGCGCATTAGTCACACCAAAAGGCATTACAGAATACTCATAATGTCCATACCTTGTTCTGAAAGCAGTCTTCTGAATATCTTCAGTTTTCACACGTATCTGATGATACCCAGATCTCAAATCTATCTTGCTGAACACACTCGCACCAACCAACTGATCCATCAAATCATCAATCCTCGGCAAAGGATACCGATTCTTGATCGTCACTTTATTCAGTTGCCTGTAGTCCACACACAACCTCATAGTACCTTCCTTCTTCTTAACCAACAACACTGGTGCACCCCACGGTGACACACTTGGACGAATAAACTTCTTATCCAACAAATCTTCCAACTGACTTTTCAATTCAGCTAACTCAACAGCAGACATACGGTACGGAGCCATCGATATCGGTCTAGTACCAGGTACCAATTCAATCGAGAACTCAACTTCACGCTCTGGCGGCAATTCATTCACCTCTTCCGGAAACACATCAGGAAAATCACACACCACAGCCAGATCACCAATCACCAGTTTATCTTTAGCTTCCAAGGTCGCTAACAGCATAAACAACTCTGCCCCATCTGCTACTTCCTCATTCACCTGCCTCGCTGATAGAAACAAACTCTTGCCTTCCTCAATCTCAGGAAATATCACAGTCTTATCAAAACAATTGATAGAAACCCGGTTAAACACCAACCAGTTCATACCCAAGATAACATCAATCTGCACTAATGGAAGACACACAAGGTCTATCCCAAAGTTCCTACCAAAAATACTCAAAGGACAACTTAAACAAATCGAAGTAGTAGTCACTGAACCCTTTGCAGGAGTATCAATCACCATACTTCCACGCATCTCAGATATCTCTAGCTTAAGCTTCACAGCACAATCCACAGATATAAAAGAATGGGTAGCACCTGTGTCAATAATAGCTATAAGGGGAAAGCCATTAATATAACACGTACCTCGGATCAAACGATCATCTGCAGAAGTCTCAGAACCCGATAAAGCAAAGACCTTGCCTCCTGACTGATTCTCTTTCTTTGGCTTAGAGCACTGTGGACTGATATGACCCACCTCTCCACAGTTGAAGCAAGTCACAGTCTTCAACCGGCAATCTGCAGCCAAATGACCACCTTTTCCACATTTGAAACACTTCTTCTCATTACTGGTACACTCATGGATACGATGTCCAGCCTGACCACATCTGTAACACTTAACAGGAGCACTAGAATCTCCCCCACTAGGCCTCTTCATCCCACTCTGTCTCTGGAAACCTTTGCCAGCTGCATACGGTTTCCCACGATCGATCTGATTCTTACCTTTCCTATCAACCCTTTGCTGATAGCTCTCTGCTCTAGCCTTGGAATCCTGTTCAAATATTCTGCAACAGTCAACCAAATCAGAAAACACTCTGATTCGCTGATATCCAATTGCCTGCTTGATCTCGGGACGCAACCCGTTCTCAAACTTCACACACTTAGAAAATTCTCCAGCAGCCTCAGCATAGGGAGTATAATACTTCGACAGCTCTGTGAACTTAGCAGCATACTCAGTAACAGACTTGTTACCCTGCTTCAATTCCAAGAACTCTATCTCTTTCTTCCCTCTGACATCCTCTGGAAAGTACTTCCTCAGAAATCTCTCTCTGAACACTGCCCAAGTAATCTCAGTATCTCCAGCAGTTTCCAACTCAGTGCGGGTAGCAACCCACCAATCATCAGCTTCTTCGGATAGCATATGCGTACCGAACCTGACCTTCTGGTTCTCGGCACACTCAGTTACTCGGAAGATTCTCTCGATCTCCTTCAACCACTTCTGAGCACCATCTGGATCGTATGCTCCCTTGAACATCGGAGGATTGTTCTTCTGGAACTCACTCAACTGACGAGCAGCTCCCATCCCCACAACATTCGGATTTCCTCCAAGTACTCCAGCTAGCATACCCAGAGCCTCAGCAATCGCAGCATCATCTCTACCTCTTCCAGCCATCTCTATTCTGAAACCCAAACAAGCTAAACAAATAAGTACTGATAGGGTTACACAACACCTATCCCGTACAGGGGAAACAGAATAATTACGACTCGACACGACCGACTATGCTCTGATACCACTAATGTAACACCCTTCTAAATACCCCAAATGATTTAATTAAAATAATAACATGTTAAACAGAGTAATTATGCCCCGAAGGGTGTCACACAGTCATTTCACAAACATTTATCAAAACATCCTGTCATGCGCATTTATTTGTCAAATAAAACAGTTGCATAATACGCAGCGGATACAAAACATCAACATTCAAAGCATGTACTACATTACATGTAAAGTTGATCAACAACTAAATTAAAACATAGTCAAACATCCCCTCCCGATGTTACATCTACCAGAGCATGACCCACTAAGGACGACACTAGACTCCATAGCACTAGCTTCTACTCAACTCACTGCTCGTTACCTGAAAAATAGTTGTAAGGGTGAGTTCTTCAATCAATATAATAAGCATTATAGAACAACATGTAATGCTAAGTAAATAACACATTAATTCACCCAAATCAAACTACGCACTCAGCAACGTCAATATCCATCCAACCATCATATTCAACAGTAAAAATCTCAATCATATTTAACATTAACAACACAACACACAACACACATATGATACTGGAATGCATCCATTCATATCATATGCCATACATTCATTGTGCAATGAGACTCTTATGCATGCGGTACCGACTATGTTGTGAACATATAGTTCAACCTCACCGTCCAAATCCAGGCACGGCTACCAAGCTCACTAGTCCCACTCATTTGAGACATAGTGACTCACTCACTAATTCCTCACCATGGGAATTAGCTGCCACCCCAAATGGGCCATGATATGCACGCTAATCACCTAGCATGCAAACAACAACAACAACGATCAACATGATTTACTCACTAATTCCTCACCATGGGAATTAGCTACCACCCGAAGGCCACAATACGCATGCTAATCACCTAGCAATGCAACATCAACGATAATCAAGAATAGACACAAGCTCACACTCTGAGCCATAAAATAGTCTATTCACAAATGCACACATTCACAACATCATGTATACCATTCCACATTATCAACACAATTTATCACAAAAGCATATTATATCATTCCAAACAACAACCACAATATTAGCACACTCCACTAATATCTATACTGCCCAAAACAGCGGGAATTAATCTCTATTACATCATAGGCCAACATAGGCCAACCCTCAATTAGGCACACAACATTAAAATTAACATTTTTCCACTCTGCAACAGCGTTAACCGGTTAACGCCCTGGGTTAACCGGTTAACGCAGCACAACACGCCTTCTGTCTCAAAATTTAACAGTGTTAACCGGTTAACGCCCTGGGTTAACCGGTTAACGCAGCACAAACAGCCAAATATCAGAAATTACAACAGTGTTAACCGGTTAACACCCTGGGTTAACCGGTTAACGCAGACAAAACAGCACATATTCATAATCCAACACAGTGTTAACCGGTTAACACCCTGGGTTAACCGGTTAACGCAAGACAGAAGCTGTTCCTGCGCTAACTCAAGGCAGAATGCAGAATTCTCCGCATTTTCCGCCATTGGAGGACTTCCGGACCTCCGAATCCGATTCCGTAAAAAGCCATACGATCGGGATATTACAACAGACTCAATTACCGACTAAATTTCAACTCCTAACACGGTTCATCCAACAAAATTTCAGCATTCACAATTCCCAATTAGGGTCAATCAACAGCTTATCACTACCCATGACATATTATCCCATAATACCCGTTAATTGACGATAACCCCCCTTACCTGAGTTAATCCGGCGAATCTCTAAGCTCAAGCCCTTCCTTCTTCAACCTTCAGCCCTCGCTCTGTCTCTTTGCCCTTTTCCTCTTCTTTCACGATCGTTCTCTGTTTCACGTAAAACCTTTTCTTACCAAATGGGATATTTCCTTAAGTCCCACTTATATATTTTCCAAAATAATAATCCAATAATAATAATAACAAAATTTCCAATTATTTAATTAAATTAATAAATAAATTATTAACTCAATTCAAATAATTATTTTATTATTATCGGGGTGTTACAGTGAGCAGTTCCCCAGTGAAGTCGCTAGGTATCTGTGAGGGTTTCTCAAGCAGAGTTGGGATGTATATCCTCGGCAAGTCAAGGATCGAGGTATCCCCACAGGGTGTTGGTGGTTCTTATCCCCCAGCAATTCCCAGGTGGATCGGGTGCAAAGGAGGCTTTCCCTAGCAAGGGTTACCTTTTCCCAGCAGCAGTGCTATTCCCCAGCAGGGTGGTGATCGGAGTATTGTCGAGTTCCTTTCGGCAGAGTGCCTTGAACTCCCCAGAAGAGTCCCTTGAGGGGGATACTTTTTTATGCATTCATCATGTAGAGTAAGCATAGCATATTGCATAATAAATCGCGTAGCATTTCCATAATTATGGAGCATTACGCAGAAAAAGTCATGCATCATTGCAAGCATAGGCTAGTCTCAAGCTGTGGTTATTGTTTGAGAGGTGGTTTCGACAGAAGTTGGAAGATGTTACTCTGATGGGTTTAGCATCATGACGTCAGATCAGCAATATTCCCCAGTAGTGCGATGCTGGAGGAAACTTTTCCGTCGGACAGAGATAGAAATGTTACGCGATCAGCGCGACTTGAGCCGTGGTTACCGCTTGAGATTTGGTTTTTCCGGACAGTGAAGACGATACTCCGAGGAGTTCAGCATTGTGAGTTTGGAGCAACAGTATTTCCCAGTCATCAGTAAGTGTCTGGTCGAGCTTTCTTTGGTGTCAGTAAACATCATCATTCGATGTCCAGTAAACGTCGAGTTATTTCCCAGTCATTGTTCGATGTCCTGTCAACATCATTGATTCGATGTCATGTAAACATCATCGTTCGATGTCCTGTCAACATCATTGTTCGATGTCCTGTCAATATCATTGTTCGATGTCATGTAAACATCATTGTTCGATGTCCTGTCAACATCATTTCTTCGATGTCCTGTCAACATCATTGTTTGATGCCTGTAAACATCATTATTTGATGCCTGTAAACATCATCGTTCGATGTCCAGTAAACGTCGAGTTTCTTCCCAGTCATCAGTTAGTGTCTGGTCGAGTTTTCTTTGGTGCCTGTAAACATCATCATTCGATGTCCAGTAAACGTCGAGTTTTCTCCCAGTCATCAATTAGTGTCTGGTCGAGTTTTCTTTGGTGCCTGTAAACATCATCGTTCGATGTCCAGTAAACGTCGAGTTTTCTCCCAGGCATCAGTAAGTGTCTGGTCGAGTTTTCTTTGGTGTCAGTAAACATCATCGTTCGATGTCCCGTAAACGTCGAGTTTCTTCCCAGTCATCAGTCAGTGTCTGGTGGAAGGTGTACCCTCTGATATGTCGCCCTCAGAGTGGTGATTGGTGTTATTTCCGACGTTGTCAGCGGAATTATCACAAGGAAACAAGATGTCGGGGTTCAAATGCAGTGATCCGGGATCATTGGCGCAAGAGAAAATTTCGGGGTTCAAGAAAAAGAAAAAGATTATCGGTTCGAAAAGAAATTTCGGGGTTCAAGAAAAGCAAAAAAAAGAGAGTAATAATAATCCCCAGCGGATGTGGTGTTCAGGCCATGGTTATCCCTGCGTTACCATTTATTTTGGTATCCGGGTCGACGTTGCTGTTTCGGTGATCAGGCCGACTTTCTCCGTAGCAGACGGATTTTTCTTTGAGATTGCTTCTTCGCCGATTCTGACAGGCGTTGTTAATTATTTCCCATCAGAGTGCAAATTGTTCGTTTGTTCTTGGTATTCAATCACTCTTCATCCTGATCATCTGAAAGCCGAGGCTATTCATATCGACAGGTTCACAGTGGATTGAATAGGGGCAGCTGTAACACCTCAAAATTTGCCCTCCTCTCTTGGGACTAGCTTAACATATTACATTGCATTTCTTAGGTCATTAGGCATTGCATATTTGCATATCATGTGGTTACATTGTGCAAGTCATCCTCCTAGGTCTTGATCAGAAGATAAGAGAGGTTAAGATTCAAGCTGAGGGTTCATTGGATTGATCATCAGCCATCTGAGGATGTGGGCTACAAATTAGGGTTTTATGATTCTCAAGGAGATTGATCTTTATCTTGGTTGCAATGATACATCATCATCATCATGGTCTTGTTATCATCCAAGAGGTTCAAGAGATTGATCAGATACCTTGGGATTAGGGTTTTGACCATTGGTCAACCCTAATCAGTTGCATTGGGCCAATCAGGGCTTGGCAAGGAGATGGGGTCTATAATGGATATGGGGATCATTTCATGGTTGTATTAAGCTTATAGAGGCTAGGGTATCATCCTTGAGCCATTTCATCAGAGAATTGGGGCTCAACTTGATCAGTGCACAGCCAAATTCATCTATCAACTGGAAAAGTCAATTGTGGTCAACTGTGCTTGATTTTATGGATTTGGAGGTGGGAGAGGGTTGGATACATTTCATTCATGTTGAAATAAGTTTCATTTGACATTTCAAACATCAAGAATGAAGAAAATAAAGTCAGGACAAAAAATGCCAAAAATAGAAAGTGACTTGTAATGGAAGTTTCCAAAAATGGAAAGTTTTTTACCACAAAATTACATGTCCAAAAAAGCTTCAAATGAAAATTTGTCCAACATGAAAGTTGTAGATCTTGATCTCACCTTTCCAAAAAGTCCAAGAACTTGAAATTCCCATGTATGGTTGACAAGTTATGGTCCATTCATTTTCCAAAAATGCCTATAATCAAAGTGGCATAACTTTCACATGGAATGTCCAATTTGGGTGATCTTTTTGTGAGCAAACCCCATTTCACATGTACTTTCATGGTGTATGGTCAAAATTCACCAAAAATGGTCAATGCAAAAAGTCAAATTTCAGGTGAATTCATGTGTATTTTTGGCATGGCATAGTGAAATTGAGAAATACAAGGGCTTTGGACATGAGACCACTTCCAACACATCACATATGACAATTGAAACTTGTTTGGACTGTCATGAGCTGTCACATTGCATTATTTGGCAAGGTCACTTTTGGACTTTCACCTAAATGCACATTTTCACTAATTAATTGGTTTTTGCTAATTATGATTAACAAAGTGATTAAGGAGATGGTATAAGTTTCTAATCCTAACAGAATTGTAATCACAATCACATTCTCCAAAGATCTGTAACTGAATTTCACCAAAACCTCTCAAAATTCTCAAAAATCTTCATCACTTTTTTCAACAATTCTTCATCGATTCTGCATCATTTTGGATAATTCTTTTTGGATTCATCCTCCACAAACCTCATTGAAGGACTGTTTGCTGAATTCATGGCCAAAAGCATCAAGAATCGTGATTGTTCATAGCTTGCACATCAATGGAGTTTTGAGAATTCTCGCACCTGGAGCATGCTGGAGCTAAGGAACCTTTTCCAAACATCTTATTGAACATTAAGCATCACCTGTTTGGACCTTTTGCACGTGGAAACATCAAGATCCTCATCTGCTTCATTCATAAGGTGCAAATTCGAGTTTCACCATTTCTTGAATTATGACATGCGTTTTGTAGTTTATTCATTGTAGATTAACATGATATGAATAGTTGTTGAATTGATTGAGTATTGAATGAGAAATCATGATTTGAAGTTTGTTGCTCGTTTCTATTTTCGATCGATCCGTTTAACATGCTTAGAGTTAGGTTAAATCAATTAGGTATTCGTAATGTGCATGTTCAGACGGTTCTTTTGGTATATCATTTGCCAATTTTTGTGGAGATTTGATGTTCTTGATTTTCTGCAATTTCTGGATTTGTTCTTGTTCAAGAACCTGATGAACACACGCGTTTGATCTTTGATGCCATGGCCTTGGTTCGAATTGGTGTTTGGCGCCATCTCTGGCCAATCAGAGCGCTCCAGCGCTTCTAAACGATACTACGTCGTTTTGGCCGCGTGCTTTAGTATTACAAAAATGCCACTGGTTCATTTAATTTAATATTATTTCATTTCTTTTTCATTTTCATTTTACATTTTGTTACATGAACTTCAAAAAATCCTAGAGGCTTCATTTTTCACCCAAATTGAGTGAGACTTTTTTCATGATGATCCTTGAGATGTGTAGAATTTAATCATGATTTTTATTATTTTTGTGCATGTGTGGAAAATTAATTGGCTTAGGGATTGTTTGATGTGTCACATTTGTACATGCCATGCCATATCCTTCATGAAATGATGATACTTTCAAATAAATGGATGAAATGTTTTGTGCATATTCTGGACTCTTTGATGGTGATTCTGATGTAGAGTTTGTGGTTTTTGGATACCTGGTTGTTGAGATATGAATTTTTGATTAGAGGTGTGACAATTTGTGTCACACCAAGCTTGATGAACTTCATGATTTTATTTGCCTGGCTTAGGGATGTTGAATTGAGCTGAAATTTTGCATAAATGAACATATATATGTTGAGATCACATGTGAGATTTTCTGGAATTTTTGCTTGAGTTTCCTAATTGATTGAGATTTTCTCTTCTGTTGAATCATTTTGTGAGTTTTTGTGACACATGATTGTATTTTGATTGTGAAATTCTCATGGTTAATTGGATAGATGTGAAATTTGACATGTGGATTGTAGACACATTATAGGTCATTGTGGTTTTGATCCCATTCATTTATCTTACATTGTCACTGTTTTATGATTTTTGGAAGTTGATGCTTGTGTTGATGCCTTGTTTTGGTTTGCTTGAAATTGTCTGAACTTCTTGATTTTCATTGACCTACTTCCTTTTGTCTAATTGAGCTGAAATTTGACATGCTATTCATTGAATGTGTCCTGTTCAGGTGTGAATTTTTGTGGAATTAATTGAAATGTTTTGGTATGCTTTTGATGGAGATAGTTCTGTTTGGTCTTTTGAAGTTGCAAATTGCATGTTTGATACTAAATTGTGCATGAAATGATAAGGGTGATTGATATGAGCATGGGACCAATTGCATTTGCTTTTAATTTGTTTGATTGTGATTTTGGATAATTTTCACTTGCTGTTTAGGATTTTTATCTCCTTTGGACCCTAGGCTTGGCCTAGTGGTCTTGTTTCTCATGGTTGGTTTGGATTTTCAGGTTGAAATGCAAAAGGCTTAAGGAGAAAATTGCAAGCTGATTAAATTGAGTTTTGTTTGATGTTGTAAACTAACAATGACTTTGTGTTGTAGGGTTTGATGCTTGAGTTTGAGCTCATGGCTTGCACTTGTGTGCGTTAACTTGTGTTTGACTGTACAGATTAACATTTGCTGTTTACTGTTGGTTTGTCTGAGTACTGATGATACTTGATTGATTTCAGGTACATTAAGTCGCTTTAGTTCTTTAAGAACTTGCTGTGCTGCTGCTTGGTTGTATAAACCAGTTGAGGTAGACTCTCTTGTCTCCATGTAGTCTGGAAGACCTGGCTTGTTATTTAGCCAGGCAACTGTCTGAAGTCCTCCTTAAGAGGCGATGTTTGTGATTGTTTACTTTCGTCCCCAAGCAGGTAAAGACCTCTATGAGGCAATTGGCGGAATCCAAGGGATATGCAATCTATCCCCCGCTATTCTGTTGAGTCGTCCCTCTGCTCACACCACTGTGTTGATGCATTGGGACATTAACCCAAGATCTTGTGCTGTTGCACTGTCGAGTCAGAGTCTTGAGCATAGAAGGGTCCCTCCATTCTTGACCCACGCTCCTTTGTCTGAAGCTCTCCCTGGCCAGGGATAAGAGCTGTGAAGTCTAATCTTCACTCACCTTTCATCTGCTTCACCCTGACTCTCAATGTCAGGGTTAAGAGCTAACTCTACCCTTGTACAGATGACTTGCCTTGGCAGTCGAACCCTTTGTTTGAGCCCACTTCTGACTGGATATAGTGTGTGCTTTGTGAATATTTGCTTGAAATGTTTGTTTTATTTTGATTGATGCTTGCATGCTTGTTCTTCCTGGTTAGGATTAGCTTGCTGTTGTGCAAGTAGATAGAAACCATAACATAGGGCAATGATGCATGATAACACTATGCTCGAGTACAGCTCCCTGGTAGTGTGTCTCCCCTTGGTTTCTGGCTAGAATTTCTTTCCCTTTCAGGGGAACTACGTCGCCCTGATCCTCATACCAGATGAGGTACGTAGGCAGGAGACCGTGCGAGGTCTCTTCGGGCACTTTTTTTCTCTTTTTGTGTGTGTGCTTGACGGTTATAGGCTCGAGTTCCCGACTCCCTATTAACTTGTTTGGTTGTTGTGTGCTTGGAAGCTGATGTAAGTCCATCGAGTGGCATTCGGGTTCCAGTGTGCGTGTGTTTGGTTCGGATGCCGATGTGAGTCCAGTGATTGGCGTTCGGGCTCCACGTTTGCCTTTTTGTGTGTGTTTTGGTTCGGATGCTGATGTAAGTCCAGCGGTTGGCATTCAGGCTCCATGTTTGCCTGTGTTTGTGTTTGCTTGTTTGGCGTGCGTGAGCCGAACTACGGCAGCTCTGATTCTCGTTCCAGACGAGATACGTAGGCATAGGATGCGATGTCCTAGCGAGCCCTCTTCCTCTTAACCCCACCTGTGTTGTTTTCGGTGCGTATGTGTGTGATGTCTGTTTGTTTAGCAACCTTTTCTTTCTTTTAGAGCGTGGATCCCGTCGAGTACGACGGACGTGAGGGGTACTAATACCTTCCCCTCGCGTAACCGACTCCCTTACCCTTTCTCTTTGGTCGCGAGACCATGCTTTTCCCAGGTTTACTCTGAGCGTTTCCTTTCCCTCTTTTGGGATAAATAACGCACGGTGGCGGCTCTGTGTTGTTTTTTGTTTCAGCTCGCCGGTTGTTTTTCGCGGATGCGACAGGATCCTATCCCAACTTACTCCTCCTGGAACATCCCAATGGAAGGGTGTATCTGAGAGAAGAAATCGAACCCTGTTGGACATGGTCCGATCCATGATGAGTCACACCAATCTTCCAAACTCCTTTTAAGGACATACATCATTAACATCAGCTTACACACTTAACCGTGTTCCATCCAAAAGGTTGAAAAGACACCATATGAGATATGGAGTGGTAAAAGACCACATATGTCTTACATGAAGATTTGGGGTTGCGAAGTTTATGTGAAACGACAAATTTCAACTAAGCTTGAGCCCAAATCTGACAAATGCTTATTTGTGGGGTATCCTAAAGAAACAAGAGGATATTATTTCTACAATCCTTCTGAGGGCAAAGTGTTTGTCGCTCGAACTTGAGTTTTCCTAGAAAGGGATTTTATTTCCAAAGGAATCAGTGGGAGGAAAGTAGAACTTGAAGAAATTCAAGAATCACAAAGTATCGATACACCTATGGAGGAATTAGAGCAGGAAACACAAGTAGTTGTGTAAGAGCAACCTGCTCAAATAGAAGAAGACCAGCGTAGGTCAGGCAGGATACGTCACCTACCTGAGATATATGGATATCTGATCAAGGTGATGTATTACTCATGGATCAAGATGAGCCTGTGACCTACTCATGGAATCTTCGTTTTGATGAAACAGTAAAACTGTATGGATTCATCAAGAACGAAGATGAGACTTGTGTCTACAAGAAGGTTAGTGGGAGCATGATCGTATTCCTGATATTATATGTAGATGACATATTACTCATTGGAATCGATATCCCTATCCTGCAACAAATAAAGTCTTGGTTGGGGAAATGCTTTTCTATGAAGGATCTGGGTGAAGCAGCTTATCAGAATCTATAGAGATAGATCATGAAATGCTTGGCCTAAGTCAGAGTACATAGACAAAGTGCTGAGACGCTTTAATATGAATGATTCCAATCTGGTTATGTGTTTTGCTTAAATGGTGGCACTGTGAGCTTGAAAAGTTCAATGCAAGATGCAGTTGCTGATTCTACAACTGAGGCCGAGTATATTGCTGCCTTAAGTGCAACAAAGGAAGTTGTTTGGATCAATAAACTTGTCATAGTCCCTAGCATTGTGGATCCCATTGGTCTCTATTATGATAACAATGGTGTTATCGCACAAGCTAAGGAGCCTAGATCTCACCAACGATCCAAACACATACTTAGGCGTTGTGCGAAAATATGTAAAGTACCTACACTTGACAATGTTGCTAACCCACTGACAAAGCCTATTGCGCAGCAGAAGCATGATAGCCATACTAGATCAATGGGCATACGGGGTATGCCTGATTGGCTCTAGTGCTAGTGGGAGATTGTTGGTGTAAGCCCTAGAGGCCAATACTTTTGGTACTTGTATCGAATTATTTATTAATAATAAAAGGCATTTTCTTTATTAATGGTTGATTAATAAAGTCCCTGGAATAGATAGTCCATTTAATGTATTAAGTGTGACTTAATCATGAGAACACATTAAACATAAGGACACTATTCTTAAAGTATCCGTAGTCGAGCTTTAATGTGAAGTGGGATAACATTAAAGCATTAAGACTATTATGTTTGTAGACTGATGATCACACCTCATGGATCATGGATAAAGAGTTATCAAGTCTTAAACATAGGTATGAATATTAGGAGTAATATTTATACCGGATTGACCCGCTATGAGAATACTATATAGAAAGTTATGCAAAGTGTCATAAGTTATTCTCATGGTGATAATAGTGTATACCACTCTTCGACCTGAAACCACTATGGATCTTAGATGTAGAGTTGAGTGCCTTATTACTGATCCAACGTTATCCGTAACTGGATGACCATAAAGACAGTTGATGAGTACTCCACGAAGCATGCTGAGGGACATGAGTGTCCTAGATGGAATTTGCCAATCCTGCGTAACAGGATAAATGTCTATGGGCCCAATATTGAACTGGACAAGGGTGACACGGTCTATACCTTGTGTTCAATATAGACATAAGGGCAAAGGGGTAATTATACACATAATTATTATCACAGGAGGTTTTGTCAGATCACATGACATTTTCGTGACTTGGGTAGCAGTGATGTGTTGCTAGATACCGCTCACTATTTATTATGTTAAATGTGTGATTTAATATAATTGCCAACGTCGCGAAAACCTATAGGGTCACACACAAAGGACGGATTGATGAGAGATAGAATAATTAAGGAACATCGTAAGGTACGGTGCACTTAAGTGGAAACGAAATATGGTAAGGTACCAAATACTTAAGTGATTTTGGCATATTATGAGATATGGGCAAAATACACTTAAGTGGGCTTTTTGGATTGAAGCCCACACAAGTGGTTCTATAAATAGAACCCCTTGGGTAGAAGCATTGTCACTCCACTTAGACAGAAATTCAAGTAGAGACTTGGAATTTTGTTTCCCTCTTTCTCTCACTCAAAGCCTTCATTCATAACAGCTAGCACTGCGATTGAAGGAATCCGTTCGTGTGGACTGAGTAGAGACGTTGTCATCGTTCAACGTTCGTGATCGCCCCGTGGATCTGTATCAAAGGTTTTGATCATTATCAGAGATCTGCACCAAAGGTTTGAATCGCCACAAGAGGTAACGATTCTATCACTGATCATGCCCATTCGTAAGGATCACTAAATGGAGAAATTTTTAAATTCCGCTGCGCCTTGGATGGCAATTCTCCTACAGGAACATTATCCACAACCGGTTACTGGGTTAATAAAGGATAAATTGACTGAACAATGAGGTCATCGGGATACCGAGAACTAGGTACACAATGATGACCAATCCAGGGGAGAAACAATCATTATCAACAAAGGGTAAATGAGAGATGACTCGCTGGGGATAAATTGCTTTATCAGAGCAATTATCCAAGAGATATATCACCGGTTATTGAGATATTAGCTCAAAAAGGAAAGGGGTGAAGGAATATCAATGCCGAATATCGGATAAAGATAAACGCCAAGGAGGGGATTACATCTACCGGATATTGGATAGAAAACCACGGAAAAGTAACCGTCATCAATTAGGATGAACAAAAGGTTAACTCTGCAAGGGGATGAAATAGGGTTTACAACTACCAGTATAAAGGTAGAAAACCACAGACTCCGTTGAGGCAAAGATGGGTAACCACTGGTTACTGAGCAACTATTCATCTATACCACAGGGGAGTGCAAGAAACAGTCATAAGAGGCTAATCTAGGATCAAACTAGATAGGCACGACGGAACAAGACTTGTCCCTATGAGGATATAACTCAATGGGGAATTCCATCCCAATATATATGTTGGGAGGAAGCAGAAACAACCGTTATCCACGAGGACATAACTCAGTGGGGAATATGGAAGGAAGGATAAACACTTTCGGCTTAAGGGGCTGACTCTATATGGAGATCAGACACTTTCGGCTTGGGGCAATGTATTACCAACTGGCAGGGGATAACAAACAAAGATATATGGACAAGAATGCAACAAAAAAATCTGAATGTTTGAAAATTATATGCACACATGTGTGGTTTATGTATGATGAATGCTGACAAACAGACATTTTTAACACAAACAAGTCCAACGATAGAGGATCAAACATCCGGTACTACATCACAAGGGAGAAAGCCATGACCACCAAGATCTCTGCCGGGGAATGAGCATCAGTCATTCCAACTGGGGGCAAAGTCGTTGCACAAATGAACTCCGACGTAGAAGCAATTCTACCGGGGCAATTATCAAAGAGGAGGATGGATCTCCGGGGGGAACAACCAAAAACCATAAGCTTCCAAAGATCACCAGATACTGTCCATCATATTTGTTGAGGAGGGAGAGATGAATAATCTCGCAGAACACGCTGCTCGAGAGAAAGGACCGCAAGAGGCTCCAGAGAAAGAGGTCATGAGCATGCCAAGAATATGAACAAACACCTTACCCTGTCGAGGATCTTACCATCCTTGGGAGAGCACTGCAGGCATTCCCGGTATCCCTATGCCATTGTGAATGTTCACTTTGTTTAAAAACAAATTATGAAAAATTTGATTATTTAAAACAATGGTATTTTTTCAATTAGAACATGCAAAACATTTGTTGAATATAAACAAATAAGAGTGCAAATAATTGGGTAAAGGCTCAAATTTGTTTGATGGAATGGTAGTCTGCAAATGGCAAGACTCCATAGATCTTTACAAATTTGAAATTGGTGATATATATTGGAAAAGGGCTACATTGAACATAATGACCATTTCTCCACCAACTCTGAATCCGATGTATTTGAAGCTTCAGTTGACGATGACTGAGCGAAAATCTTTGACGGATGACAGTTATAGAACAAAGTCTTGTCAGGATGTAGTTACTTGCCAAATCCCTATTTTTTTGCCTAGATTGCCCCAGGGTGAGGTGCTCAATCTAGCGGGTTACATATATTCAATTTTTTTATGTCTCTAACTTTTGCCTGGATCGCCCTTTCGAGTTTTCAATCCACCAAGACGCTCATTTTTGCCTAAGCCGCCCTTTCGGGTTTTCAACTTAGCGAGCTATTCTGTTTTTATTCATTTAGGCGAAGTATTTCTTGACTGCATCTGAGTTCACAGGACGAGTGAAATCCTCCCCATCCATAGTTGTAAGTATCAATGCACCGCCTGAAAAGGCTCTCTTAACAACATATGGACCTTCATAGTTTGGAGTCCACTTGCCCCTGGAATCGGGCGCGAAAGACAAGAATTTCTTGAGCACAAGGTCACCTTCTCAGAACACACGAGGCTTGACCTTCTTATCAAAGGCTTTCTTCATCCTTTGTTGATATAACTGTCCATGGCACATGGCAGTCAATCTCTTCTCTTCAATTAAATTCAACTGGTCATAACGACTCTGAACCCATTCAGCCTCAGTCAACTTGGCTTCCATTAAGACTCTCATTGATGGGATCTCCACCTCTACTGGGAGCACAACCTCCATGCCATAAACAAGAGAGAAAGGGGTTGCCCCTGTTGAAGTGCGGACGGACGTATGATACCCATGCAAGGCAAATGGCAACATCTCGTGCCAATCTTTATACGTGACAACCATCTTCTGTATAATTTTCTTGATATTCTTATTAGCAGCTTCAACAGCCCCATTCATCTTGGGTCTGTAAGGAGAAGAATTATGATGTACTATCTTGAACTCGCTACACAGATCTTTCATCATTTTGTTGTTCAAGTTAGATCCATTATCAGTAATGATCTTATCTGGAACACCATATCGGCATATGAGTTGATTCTTGATAAACTTCACAACCACCTGCCTGGTCAAATTTGCATATGATGCCGCTTCAACCCACTTAATGAAGTAATCAATTGCTACGAGAATAAATCTGTGTCCATTGGACGCTTTCGGCTCTATCATGCCAATCATGTCGATTCCCCACATGGAGAAAGGCCATGGTGATGAAATCACATTCAGGAGTGTCGGAGGAACATGAATCTTATTCGCATAGATCTGACACTTATGGCACTTCTTCACATATTTGCAACAGTCAGACTCCATTGTCAGCCAATAGTAGCCTGCTCTCAATATCTTTCTAGCCATGGCATATCCATTGGAATGTGTACCAAATGAACCCTCATGGACCTCAGTCATCAACAAGTCTGCTTCGTGTCTATCCACGCATCTGAGCAGCACCATGTCAAAATTTCTCTTATAAAGCACATCCCCATTGAGGTAGAAACTGCCTGACAACCTCCTCAAAGTTTTCCTATCTTTCATAGATGCCCCAGGCGGGTAAATCTGGTTCTGAAGGAAATACTTGATATCATAATACCATGGCTTATCATCTTTCACTTCCTCTACTGCAAATACATGAGTTGGTCTATCCAAGCGTATCACAGTGATATTGGAACTTCATTCCAAAGTCTTACCACAATCATTGAAGCAAGTGTAGCAGGAGAATCTGCCATCTGATTCTCATCTCGAGGAATATGATGGAAGTCAACCTCAATAAAGAATGTTGAAATCCTCCTCGCATAATCCCTATATGGAATGAGGCCAGGTTGATTCGTTTCCCATTCACCCTTAATCTGATTAGCAACAAGGGTCGAATCACCATAAACATCAAGATGCTTGATCCTAAGATCAATGCACTCCTCCAATCCCATAATACAGGCCTCATACTCTGCCATATTATTCGTGTTGGTGTAAGCCCTAGAGGCCAATACTTTTTGGTACTTGTATCGAATTATTTATTAATAATAAAAGGCATTTTCTTTATTATGGTTGATTAATAAAGTCCCTGGAATAGATAGTCCATTTAATGTATTAAGTGTGACTTAATCATGAGAACACATTAAACATAAGGACACTATTCTTAAAGTATCCGTAGTCGAGCTTTAGTGTGAAGTGGGATAACATTAAAGCATTAAGACTATTATGTTTGTAGACTGATGATCACATCTCATGGATCATGGATAAAGAGTTATCAAGTCTTAAACATAGGTATGAATATTAGGAGTAATATTTATACCGGATTGACCCGCTATGAGAATACTATATAGAAAGTTATGCAAAGTGTCATAAGTTATTCTCATGGTGATAATAGTGTATTCCACTCTTCGACCTGAAACCACTATGGACCCTAGATGTAGAGTCGAGTGCTTTATTGCTGATCCAACGTTGTCCGTAACTGGATAACCATAAAGACAGTTGATGGGTACTCCACGAAGCATGCTGAGGGACATGAGTGACCTAGATGGAATTTGCCCATCCTGCATAACAGGATAAATGTCTATGGGCCCAATATTGAACTAGACAAGGATGACACGGTCTATGCCTTGTGTTCAATATAGACATAAGGGCAAAAGGGTAATTATACACATAATTATTATCACAGAAGGTTTTGTCAGATCACATGACATTTTCGTGTCTTGGGTAGCAGTGATGTGTTGCTAGATACCGCTCACTGTTTATTATGTTAAATGCGTGATTTAATATAATTGCCAACGTCACGAAAACCTACAGGGTCACACACAAAGGACGGATTGATGAGAGATAGAGTAACTAAGGAATACCATAAGGTACGGTGCCCTTAAGTGAATTATAGAACATCGTAAGGTACGGTGTACTTGAGTAGAATACGAAATATGGTAAGGTACCATGGGCTTAAGTGATTTTGGGCATATTATAAGATATGGGCCAAAATACACTTAAGTGGGCCTTTAGCTTGAAGCCCACACAAGTGGTTCTATAAATAGAACCCTTGTGCAGAAGCATTTATTGCGGTTGCATTATTTTCGTTTTCTCTCACTCTCTCTCTCTCACTCAAAGCCTTCATTCGTACCAGCTAGCACTGAGATTGAAGGAACCCGTTCGTGTGGACTGAGTAGAGACTTTGTCATCATTCAACGTTCGTGATCGCTTCGTGGATCTGCATCAAAGGTTTTGATCGTCACAAGAGATCTGCACCAAAGGTTTCGATCATCACAAGAGGTAAATATTCTATCACTGATCATGACCATTCGTAAGGATCTCTAAAGGAGAAAATTTTAATTTCCGTTGCGTTTTGGACCGCAATTCTCCTTCAATTCGTGCATTTGAAAGTTAACCTTGCTGTAAAAGGGAAATGTGTGCCCTGAGGAGTAATAATCACTGCCCCAATACCATTTCCATATTGATTTACAACGCCATCAAATACCATACTCCATCTGGAACCAGGCTCTGGCCCTTCATCGAGCGTAGGCTCATCACATTCTTTCATTTTCAAATACAGAATCTCCTCGTCTGGGAAGTCATACTAAACTGACTGATAATCCTCAATCGGATGATGTGCCAAGTGGTCAGCCAAGATACTACCTTTAATAACCTTCTGAGCTCGATACTCAATATCATACTCAGATAACAACATCTGCCAACGGGCAATCCTCCCATTTAAAGCAGGCTTCTCGAAGACATACTTGATCGGATCCATTTTGGATATCAACCAAGTGGTATGATTCAACATATACTGGCGTAAGCGCTTAGTCGCCCAAGCCAAAGCACAACATGTTTTTCAAGCATTGAGTATCGAGACTCATAATCAGTAAACTTCTTACTCAAATAGTAGATGGCATGCTCTTTCTTTCCTGATTCGTCCTGCTGACCAAGGACACAACCCATTGAGTCTTCAAGAACTGTCAGATACATAATCAATGGTCTTCCTTCCACAGGCGGAGACAGGATCGGAGGCTCAGACAAATACTCTTTAATACTGTCAAAAGCTTTCTGGCAATCCTCGGTCCAATCATGGGACTGATTTTTCCGAAGGAGCTTGAATATCGGCGCACATGTGGCAGTCATGTGGGATATGAATCTAGAAATGTAATTCAAGCGGCCAAGAAAACCTCGGACTTGCTTCTCAGTTTT
Source organism: Lathyrus oleraceus (assembly GCF_024323335.1). Classification (NCBI taxonomy): domain Eukaryota; kingdom Viridiplantae; phylum Streptophyta; class Magnoliopsida; order Fabales; family Fabaceae; genus Lathyrus; species Lathyrus oleraceus. Next base: position 235,555,911 of record NC_066579.1, read on the forward strand.
GGGCGCAGGCATCTCTTGTATTGCTTTGACCTTTGCAGGATCAACCTCAATACCCCTTTCACTAACGATAAAGCCCAAAAGCTTGCCGGAACGGACTCCAAATGTACACTTGTTGGGATTCAGACAAAGCTTGTACTTCCTCAAGCGCTGCAAAAGCTTCAACAGGTGCTCTACATGCTCAACTTCCGTTCTCGACTTAGCAATCATATCATCAACATATACCTCGATCTCCTTATGCATCATATCATGAAACAATGTAGTCATAGCTCGTTGATACGTGGCTCCGACGTTCTTCAAACTGGAGGGCATCACTCGATAACAGAATGTTCCCCAAGGTGTGATGAATGTTGTCTTCTCCATATCCTTGGGTGCCATTTTAATCTGATTATATCCAGAAAATATGTCGATAAATGAGAAGACTTTGAATTTAGATGTACTATCTACCAACATGTCAATATGTGGTAGAGGAAAATCATCTTTCGAGCTAGCTTTATTTAAGTCTCTATAGTCCACACATATTCGGACTTTTCCATCTTTCTTAGGCACGAGTACAATATTGGCCACCCATTGAGGATATGTAGAAGTCACCAGAAACCCCGCATCAATTTGCTTCTGAACTTCCTCCTTGATTTTTACTGTCATATCAGGATGAGTTCTTCTGAGCTTCTGCTTCACAAGCACACACTCAGGCTTCAAAGGTAGGAAATGTTGCACGATATCAGTATCTAGACCAGGCATGTCTTCATATGACCAGGCAAAGACGTCGTCATATTCTCGTAGCAACTTAATCAACCCCTTCTTAACATATTCTTCTAGGAGTTCCCCAATCTTCACTTCTCACACACAATCTTCAGACCCCAAGTTGACTGTTTCCAGATTCTCAAGATGCGGCTAAATGATCTTCTCTTCATGCTCAAGAAGACGGGTAATCTCGTCAGGAATCTCTTCCACATCATCTTCTTCCGCCTCAAATACAGGGAATTCAAAGTTGGGAGATGGTGTTGGATCATTATGTTCAATGGGTTTGATTAACCTGCATAATGATTTTAGATATAAAGAGCTTTAGAATTCAAACAAGGCAAATCATTATGCAGATGAGAAGATTGGTTTTATTTTATCTTTAAAGGGTTTTATGTGATCACCAATTTCATGCAAAAAGCGAAAAGGGAAAATAATTGGAAAAACAAACATTTAACATGAATTTATTAAACGAAAATATCATTGTATTTATGCGCCAATAATGTCATCACTTCTCCTTTTGGCATGGGAGAAGGGTTTTCAAACACAATAAACATTACTTTGATTTATGGATAACTGTTGGAATATCCACAGCGACCCAATTATTGCAGATCCCTCCAGGGATAATGAAATTGCCAGAATCCTCTTCCTCCTCTTCCAAAATGGCAGCAGCCTCTTCGCCTTGACCAGTGTGGATGAATCCTCCACTCCTGAACAAACCTTGCTTGTTGAAGACCCCAGAAGAATAGCCTATGCCAACCCAGGACCTGTTGTCCTCCAACTTGATCATTTGCCCCAATCCAGCAGTTGTGCCATGCTCAATGGCCAACTTCGCATCTTTATAGGAAGCAAATGAGGGAGTTCTCTTCTCAACAGGTTCAGCAATAGATAAAGCTTGGAACGGAGTTCCAACTTCATCCTCAACATCTATATATGAGAATGAAGAGAAATGGCTAACCAGGAGAGCCTTTTCTCCCCCTACCACCACCAACTTCTTATTCTTTACAAATTTCAGTTTCTAGTGTAGGGTGGATGTCACGGCGCCAACCTCGTGAATCCATGGTCTTCCTAAGAGACAACTATATGATGGGTGAATGTCCATAACCTAAAAGGTAATCTGGAAATCACTTGGTCCGATTTTGACTGTGAGATCAACCTCACCAATCACAGTTTTGCGAGACCCATCGAAAGCCTTCACAACTACTCCACTCTGCCTCATGGGAGGCCCTTGATATGACAACTTCGAGAGAGTGGTTTTCGGCAATACATTCAACGATGACCCAGTGTCCACCAACACATTGGACATGGTGTCATCTTTGCAGCTCACAGATATATGCAATGCCAAGTTGTGGTTTCTTCCCTCCTCGGGGAGATCAGCGTCACAAAAACTCAAATTGTTACAAGCGGTGATGTTTGCAACAATACTGTCAAATTGTTCTATCGTGACGTCGTGATCTACGTACGCCACATCCAATACCTTCTGCAGAGCTTCTCGGTGTGGTTCTGAATTCAAAAGCAATGATAACACAGATATTTTGGATGACGTTTGTAGAAGCTGGTCTACAACGTTGTACTCGCTCCTCTTGATGAGCCTCAACATCTCATCATAATCTTCTTTCGTATTGCTACTCGGGCCAGCAGAAGCAGGAGTTCTCATCGTAGAAGAGGGCTTAGCAACAAGTGCCGGATTCGGAGCGCTCATAGCATTCCAAATCGGGCGTTCAACAAAATCAGCATCAACGCTCCCTCGAGCATCAACTTGAGGCTTCAACGGAGCTGAAAATATACGACCGCTGCGGGTCAAACCGTTGAAATCAGCAATGTTTACGACAGATGAAGAGGGCAGGGACACCTATTTCCCATTTTCCACTGCTACAGCATTGTAGCGATAAGGAACCGCCTTCTCAGAGAAGTACGGTATAGGTCCGGCTGGCTTGATAGTCAGAGCTGGAGAAACCTTCTGCTTGCTACCATCATACTTGATGACAACAGGCTCAGGTATCCGGAATACCGGAGAAATTACGTTGACTTCGAGAGCATCTTCATCAACATTTCTATTTTGAAGGATCTCAATGACTCCCTCATCCAACATCTCTTGAACGTCTCTGCGCACCTGGCGACACCCTCTTTGATTAACAGAACAGACTCTGCATCTATCATGGTCATGCTCATAATGGCTATAATCACACAGCAAGCGATGCATCTCAACCAGTGATTGTCGGGTATGGCTGACATATTTAACTTTGTATTTGCCAGGGCAGCCCTGGACCATATTGATAGATTTCCCATGCTTGGGCAATGGGTTCTTCTTCACATTAGGACCTACGTCCTCGAAAAACAAAATCCCACTTCTCACAAGGTCTTGCACCTTGGTCTTCAGAGGATAACAATTCTCCACATCGTGTCCGGGAGCACCGGAATGATATACGCAATGAAGTTCTGGCTTGTACCACCACTAGGGATTAGCAGGTACAGCGGGAGGGTCTCGCGGAGTGATTAACTTTCTATCGATCAAAGATGGATAGAGTTCAGCCTAAGTCATCGGAATTGGATCGTAGGTGACCCTTTTCCTCTCATAGCTGGTGCTGACATTGTTGTTGTTATTTCGAGGCTGGTAGGCCTGCTGTTGTGGACGCTGTTGTTGTTGCTGATATTGCTGAGTTTGTGGTTGTTGATAATATTGAGATTCCCTGAAAACAGGTGTTATATTAGCCACCTGATGCTGATTACTGACAGGGCGAGCAATCTTCCTCTTCACAGAGGGTCTTCTCTTGATATGGGAAGACACAGCATGTGCCTCTCCCTCATTCTTCTTCGCAAAACTTCCATATCTTTTTGCTGAAGAGCCTTCCTCTCGAGTCAAGCGTCCTTCACGGACCCCCTCTTCCAATCTCATCCCCATATTCACCATCTCGGTGAGGTCTAAGGGAGCACTGGCTATCATCTTCTCGTAATAGAATGAGCTCAAGGTCTTCAAGAAGATCTTGGTCATCTCTTTTTCCTCAAGGGGAGGCACTATCTGAGCTGCCAACTCGCGCCACCTCTGGGCGTACTCTTTGAAGGTCTCTTTATCCTTCTGCGACATTGCTCTCAACTGGTCCCTATCAGGAGCCATATCCACATTATATTTGTATTGCTTGACGAAGGCCTCGCCAAGATCGTTGAAAGAGCGTATGTTCGAACTTTCCAAACCCATGTACCACCGGAGAGCGGCACCGGACAAACTGTCCTGGAAATAGTGGATGAGCAGTTGATCATTATCAGTTTGCGTCGACATCTTGCGAGCATACATCACAAGATGGCTGAGAGGGCATGTGTTTCCCTTATACTTCTCAAAGTCAGACACTTTGAATTTAACAGGGATCTTCACGTTGGGCACAAGGCACAACTCAACATCACTCTTACCAAAGAGGTCCTTCCCCCTCAAAGTCTTTAATTCCTTGCGAAGCTCAAGGAATTGGTCTTTCATGTCATCCATCTTCTCATATACGTCTGGGCCCTCAGACGGCTCAGAATGATAGATGGTATCTTCAACTCTTGGTAGTGTGTGCACGACGGGAGGTGGCACTGAAAGGACTGGGCAAAGAAGCAAGAGTAGGAGCAAAACCCTCTGGTACAAAGTTGGCGGGCATTCCCCCAGGGAACCCGGCTGGTATAGATGTCGCAAAGTGAGTTGTTGCAGCAGGCATAGTAGAAGTCACGACCTCAGAAATAACCATCCTCTAGGGAGGAGTTGAGGGTGTTGGAGAAGACTGGCTCTGGGCAGCCATGAATGACTCCATCAGGGCAGTCAATCTGGCTACTTCCTCTTTCAGCTCGCAGTTTTCTTGTTCCAAATGATCCATCGGTCTCGAAGAATTGGCTCTGGTGTAGTACCGGTGAGTCAGCTTGTCTTCAAAATAAATGAAGAACACAGAGTTAGACCATAGGACAAGAAGCCTGGAGTAAAACCTGCTTATGCACATGATGCATGCAATGCTTGTGCATATGATTTGTTTTCTATTTCAGAGGAACTTTAGAGTTCTACTTGCAAATTTTGGGAAATATTACATTTTTATCACATATGGAAATATCTCATCAATAATATCTGGAAAATATTTTTTTTACACCAAAGAAGTACAACATTGGTAACCAAAGATAATACAAGAGAAAAGGAAAATGATCATCCTATGGATCCCTAGAAACAATCATCTAAAGCTCGAGAGACTGGAAGATAAGATGCACGAAGCCTCTTCACCTCCTCCTCATAGGCTGCCTCCATATCTGCCTTCTCCTTGGCGAGTCGATCGTACTTCCTCTTCCAGAACCTAGAAGACTGAGGAAGTAGAGAAGTTCATGCGTCATCAAGATCATCAATGACCTGATGCTCGAGGAACTCAATCAAAGCATCCTTCTCCTTAATCTGCTGAAGCAACTCTTCTCGTTCACGGATCCAAGCACGTGAACGGTCTTCGTCTCTCAACTCCTCTACTCCTTGGTCTGGGAGGGTTGACGGCCCAGCCACAGCCAAAGGCGTAGGTCTTGGATACTCGTAAGGCATGAGATACTCAGAAGCTCTCCTCCTAACCCAAGCAGTGTAAGGCTCCAAAGCGACACAATTCTTAGGACCCAACTCCTTCCTTCCTTTCCTATGAATCTTGCGCCAAGCGCGGACCATTCTGCCCTTCAAGCCTAGGGGATCTTTACCCTCCTGAAAGAACACACCCTCTAACAGAATGTTATTGGGTTTATCCTTTAGGGGGAACCCAAGCTGTCGACGTGCTAAAACGGGGTTGTAGCTAATCCCACCACATGTACCAAGAAGAGGTACATTGGAGAATTCACCACAAGAGTCGATAATCTGCACACCGTCATACACACGGTTGTACCAAGAGATATCATCATTAGTGAGAGACATAAGTCTCATGGACCACCGTAGACATCCCTTATTCTCCTTGAAGGCGACCGTCTGAGGTAAGTGAGAAATAAACCACTTATACAACAGAGGCAAACAACACACAATGGCACCACCACCCTTTGCATTCCTTATATGCAAAGAAAAATAAGTGTCACCCAACAGAGTCGGAACGAGATTAAGAGTAGAGAAAATCCTAATAGCGTTCACATCCACAAACTTGTCGATGTTGGGGAATAACACTAACCCATAGATGAGAATTACAAATATGGCTTCAAAGGCATCCTCACTCATGGCCTTCCCATATACAGTAGCTTGAGCAATGAGGAACTCAGAAGGGAGACCTTGAATTCCACCTTTGGTAGTCATATGAGCACTAACCAGAGATTCATCTATATGCAACATGTCAGCTATCTCTCGAGAAGTAGGAACACTCTCTAAGCCACTGAACGACAACTGGTCTAAAATAGGTATGCCCACAAGATAGGCATACTCCTCAAGCGTGGGCAAAAGCTGAAAATCCGGAAATGTGAAGCAACGGTACAAAGGATCATAAAACTGCACCAATACGCTCATCAGTCCTTCATCCACTTGAGTAGTCAAAAGAGGAAGAAGCTTCCCAAAACGAGCCTTGAAACCCAAGGGATCTAGTACATAGGATGTCAAATTCCTTAGCTCTTTCAAATTTGGTTGTCTGAAGTTGTACTTCTTTGTATTCCTTCTTTGTCTTTCCATGTCTGAAAATTTGCAAATAGACCTCTTAAGTTCCTTGAAAATTTTCTTATTATTTTGATGATATGGATGCAAATGGGTGCAGGAATGCATGGATGCAACAACCACACTCAAGGATCAAGCAAAGCACACCAAACAAAGGTCATGGGATGGATCATGGCATCCTTAATATCAATCATCCATTTTGGTGGATTATGGTTTACACCTTATCAACACCCAAGTTCCATTGATATTAAGGATACATGAACGGATCAACCACGAGTCAAGGGTTTGTTGCAAGTCACGAGCATGGAGTCTCGGTTAAGAACCACCCAAAGGGAGTGTACTAGGGTTTAACCTGCCAAACATGTTCTACAAGAGGTTCCCATAGTCATCATCCCATCTTTCGGATATTATCGGAGAAACGACTACTCGTATTCCAAAAATATTCTCAAGAGAGACTCTTATGAGTGTAGTATCGCATAACAGTCGTATCAAATCTTACACTTGAACGACTTTCGCACTACATCCTAAGAATAGGCCAAGATGGGCTTGGTAACTAAGGTCCTTGGCTTCTAAGGTTCATATTGGAAAGAGTAATGTCTAACCACAACTACTTGTGTGACATTATTGACCCAACATGACCTCCACCAAGTGAATGGACTTGCAAGTCAACTTGCTAAGGAATAACTCCACACAAGTCAACAAGACTATGCCATTCTCCTATCCTAAGTGCACTCGAGTTCGGGTATAGAACTCATCTCACAAAGATCACCAAGCACACAAGGAATTAATATTTCAAGCAATTCAATCATCACATACAATACAATAATCCCAAATTGCACAAAAACATGTCACGAAACAAAATTCAATACAATACAACAAAAATGAAAAGTAGGCAAAACCCACTAGGCAATGTCCCCAGCAGAGTCGCCACTTTTCTGTAGCGCGGTATTCATTACCATAAGAGATATTGACTAAATCCAAGGTAAACCATACAAGTCGAGTCGCCACCGCACTTCTATTTATCCAAAGGAATGGTTAGAAAGTGAACAAAAACCTAAAAGTTTTATCGAATCAAAAACTAGTAAAAATGTCAGAGATCTGGGTAAGGGGGTTGGTTATGCAATGGGAAGGTTTTAAGCATCCAAAACATCCTAGGTACTCCTAGGGAGCCCTTTTCACATTTGTTGTAAGGTTGGTATTTTGTGAAAATTTATTTGTGCAAACATGATTGAAGAGATGAGAAGAGAATATACAAGTTTATTTACATTTTGTGTTTGGATGGATAAACCCATTGCCTACGTACCATCTTAAAAAAGATTAGGATCAAAACCTCGTAGTTCGGGGTAAAAATCTCAAAAATGAGTTGGTGAATTGATTGGTCCAAAAGCCTTAAGGTCCTTTGTTATCCAAGGGAGAAAACTCCACCCAAAACCACAAATCCACCATGTGAGGATAGCTTCAACATGCTAATGAGGGGTTAACCCTATAATAAGCAAGGAAGACTGATCAGTCACCATTTATAGTAAGTTTTCATTACTGATCTGACGCAAAACAGAGATATTTGACACACTGTGCACGCATTTAAGGTACAATTCGAGTAGTTTTACTTCCGTTATGTCATTTACGCATTTTTTATCTTTATTATGTTTTATTTTGTTTATTTTGATTTTATGCGTGGAATAACTGTGTTTTTGTCAGACAGATCCAGGTAGAAGAACCGGAGAACTCAAAACACGACAGTGCGAGAGTTCGGTATGAAAAAGAGCAGAAAATCCCAGTACAGGAAGCCTGACACGGCCACCAGTGTCAGCTGACACGGGCCATGTCAGGGAAAGGGAGATAGAGGAAGAAAACAGTAGCCTGACACGGCCACCCGTGTCAGGCAGACTTCACCCCCGTGTTAGGCATGCCAGGGGCGTGTCAGGCTAACCAGTAGGCTGACACGGGCCGTGTCAGCCCAAGCCCAATATTTCCAATTTTTCCGGGCTTTTCATTCTTCGGGCTTTATGGAGACATCTTTGGACCTGTCCAACTGCTGCTGGGAACTTTCACTATAAAAATAGCTCTTCTACCAAAGGAAAAATCATCCTGGAGTACAGCAAACCGCAGTATTGTGAAGTAGTCAAGTATTACAAAGATCAAGGCATTTGGAGAGCTGAAGAGATTCATGAGCGGGACCGATTGAAGATCAAAGTCATCCAAGTACTTGTAATGTGTAATTTTTATCTTGCATTGGTTTTAAACAATATGAGTAGCTAAACCCCCCAATGCTAGGGGGTGTCCCTGATTTAGAATTGTAATGAATTTGAGTTTACATTTGCATTTATAATATTTTTACGGTAACCTTTTGATGTGTTTATTGCTTTCTCTTTCGGACCAATCGAGATTGATCTATGGTTATCACCTAGGCTGGACCGCTAGTGATAAGGTTTTCATCAGGTTACTCTGCAGTAGATATCACCTAGGACTAGGGATACCTTGTATGAACCAGAGCATTCTTGATATTATACAACTTAACTTCACACTCATTGGCTATGGACATAGGAATGAGGGTAGATTGATTAAAGGTTTTCTCACCAAGGACTTGGGAGAAAATACCCTTGAGAACTGGTAGTAATTAATATTTGTTGATGCAATAGTAACTCAGAGTAATTACAAGGATAAATCATACACCTTCCCTGGCATTGTTCCTTTTTCTCTATAAACCCTTATTTTTATATTTCTTCATTATTTTCTTTTTACTCTCAAAAACCCAAATTAATTCCTTTTGTTTAATTGAATGATAATTTAAACTAAATATTAATGTGCAGTCCTTGAGATCGACATTCGGGGAATTTCCCCATTATTACTATAAAAGGCAAAATAGTACACTTGTTATTTTCCCGATCAAGTTTTTGGCGCCGTTGCTGGGGACTGCCATATAGAGTTTAAATTTTATTTCAATTAAAATTTTGTTGCTCTGCAATAAAATTATTTTTCTGTCATTTATATTTTACTAACCAGTGTATGCGAGGAAAACCCTCACCTGAAATTCCTTTTGATGGAGAGATCGAGAGAACCCTTCACAGAAGACGCAGAGAACAAAGAGTGGGTTCTATAGAAGAAAGTACCTCGGATCAACCAGAAGTCAAGGAACCAATGGCTGAAGTTCCTCCAGTCCCACCTCCTCAAAACCCACCTCCTCCCCCTCCGGAGAGACTCCTAGGTGATTATGGAGGTGCAAACGCACCGGGTGGTCGACTGACCATAGTTAACCAACCGGTGAATGTGACAAATTTTCAACTGCATCCTAGCACGATCAATCAATTGGAAAGAAATCCTTTCACCAGAAAGGTTAATGAAGATGCTAACAAACACCTGCAGAGATTTCTGACCATGAGCACCACCTTGAAAATTGATGGTCACACTGATGAAGCAAAAAAATTAAGAATGTTCCCGTTCACTTTAGCTGAAGACGCGGAAGAATGGTTCTATTCTCTCCCTGCCGGTAGTATCACTTCCTGGGAGGAGGTGGAAACTGCATTCTTAAATGAGTATTTTCCAGCATCAGTATTCCTGAGAAAAAGGTATGAAATTCTGAATTTCAAACAGAAGGATGGTGAATCACTGGGAGACACTTACAAAAGATTCAAAAGGATCTTAGTTGTGTGTCCCACTCATAATATGGATCAGACAGAACAAATGCAGATGTTCGTTAATGGGCTGAAAGTAAAGACAAAGCAGTTGATTGATACAGCAGTCGGTGGCTCAACAAATTTTTCAACAGCCACTGGTATCAAGAGGATTATTGAAGCAATAGCTGCGAATGAGCATCTAGAGCTATATGATAGGTGTACCAGTAAACCAGATGGGGTGATTGATCTAAAATTGGAAACAAATAAAATCTGTCTGGAAGACATTGTTGCTGCCGAAATAGACAAAAGGCTGCAAGCTATGAATATAGGTATCCAACAGATAGCACAAGTTCAACCAGTTCAGGAGAGCACTTGTGAAATCTGTAATGGACCTCACCACACTGTCTATTGCTTTGTGACTCCCTAACAAATTGAAGAGATCAAATTCTCTAAGCAGAATAATCCCTACTCTAATACTTACAACCCAGGTTGGAAGAATCATCCAAACTTCTCCTGGAAAGACCAGAGAGGGAATGTTCCGCAATAAGGTACAGGGCAATATCAGACTCAATATCAGCAAAAACAACAACAACAACAACAGGCACCTAAAAAGGCAGACTGGGAGATTGCCATTGAAAACCTGGCAGCTCAAAATAGACAATTTGAAGAAGAGACTAGAAACAATCAGAAAAACACCACCGCCTCCCTAAAGAATCTTGAAGTTCAACTGGGGCAGATAGCACAACAACTAGCAAGTTCTCGAACACCAGGTTCCTTACCAAGTGAAACAGTTCAAAATCCGAGAGGTCAGGAGAATGTTAATACTGTCACGACGACAGAGAAAAAGGCTGCTAAAACGAAAAAAATTATATCACCGACCGAGCCGACTAAAGAAGACACTACAAAAGGAACTAAACCGGTGATTAAGTTACCCTACCCTCAGAGAGTGACAAAGAAGGAATCCAGTGAGTCAGACTTGGAGAAATTCATGACAATGTTTAAAAAGATTGAGAGTCATATGGCCTTGTTTGAATCACTTGAAAGGATACCCATGTACAAGAAATTCGTGGAAAAGGTAATGGCTGAAAAAAAACCAACCACTAAAGAACAGGTATCCGGTAAGGAACAATATAATGCAAACCCCCTGGAGCAGAACATTCCTAACAAACAAAAGGACCCAGGAACTGTCACAGTACCATGCACAATCAAAGAAAGAACCTTAAAAAAGGTACTGATAGATTCGGGAGCTAGTGTGAATCTGATGCCCTTATCAATCTATCACAGGCTAGGTATTAAAAATATCAGTGATATAAAGACCAATCTGAAGTTTGCAGATCACTCAAGAAAAGATGCACATGGTATAGCTGAAGATGTGTTGGTCACAATAGCGGACTTAACCTTCCCAATCGATTTTGTAATCCTAGACATACCTGAAGACAATGAGGCACCCATCATTCTGGGTCGACCTTTCATGAAGACAAGTCGATGCAAGCTCGACATGGATGAATGCACGTTGACCTTGAAAGTTCACAACAAGGAAATAACAGTGACTGCTATTGAAGACCAGGAGATGGAGGAAGATACAGAATCTCAGTATCAAGTGGGCCTAATCAGGACATTGAATACTATCAAAGTCTCACCACTACCAGTAACCACCCTAAACAGAGTGATTCCTAACACCGAAAGGAAGGTCAAAAAGGAATCGTGGCACAAAGGAGTCCACCCTGAGAAAAGAGACAACGTCCGATTTTCAGACAAGAGATGCAACAAAGTTGTGAACCTGAAATACCCCTCATGATAGGGGAAGTGAACCGTCGAGCCATGCGACGTTAAACGAAGCGCTTCGTGGGAGGCAACCCACGCTTTTTATTTCTAAGCATTTTTTTGTGTCTATAGGTATACAAGAGTCCCACAGGAAGGAGCCAGTGGAACCAACGGCTAACCTGACAAGAAAACCTAAAAACGGCCAAAAGGACAGCCTGACACGGCCACCCGTGTCATCTGACACGGGCCGTGTCAGAAGCACTGTAAGAAAAGCAAATTTGAGGATGAAAAAACAGTGGCCTGACACGGCCCGTGTCAGGACCACTGTAACAAAAACTGAAAAAAAAAAGGGTAAACCAGTAGCCTGACACGGCCACCCGTGTCAGCTGACACGGTCGTGTTAGGCGTGCGAAATTTTTGAATTTTTTTTGAAAATTTTAAATTTTTGTGGGGCCCACCCACTTAAAGTATTAAATTTTTGTGGGGCCTCCTCAGTAGGACTCTGTAAGTTCCCTCCTCCGCGTTTGTTCGCAAACATTGTGGACAATGTTGAGTTCAAGTGTGGGGGAGATTTTATGTCTTTCATTTGCAACTTATTTGTGTTATTTTTACTTTTGTATTGAATGTACATTATGCTGCAAGTGTGTGTGTCAGGTCTGTGTTACAGGTTGGAAAAGTAATGATCACAAGTGAAAAGTGGATGAAAGATCACACCACTCACCATGGCTTGTTGTGAAGGATCTCCCCAGAAAATGACACTGCTGAAAGTAAAGATCGGACGCAACGTACACAGCTTAATCGACACAAGTATCCTACACATTCCGAAGTAAGAAAGCAATTGCACCAAATTAAGAAGCACTGTGGATCCTGTCAAAGTTGAACCAAACCCAGTGAGTCAGAAAAGGCCAAACACATTAATCATCACAAGCGTCATTCAGGTTTGTCTTTATCACTCTTAATTTGTGTAGACTCTCTGGGACTGTGACTGCATGATCCACACACTGAGGCACGTTGTTTGTAATTAACCCCGAGCCTTTCTATCCATCCTGCATTATTATATCCTTCGTTATCCCCATTTGAGCCTATATCCATTTTTTGTTTAAAACACCATGAATGTAACCATTGGCCAAAAACACTCCCTCACCCTGCTCAGAGTCATGAGAATATATTCCAATTGTGTTGAAAAGCTAAGTTTGGGGTAAAAACCCCAAAAAGCTCTCAAAGCCCTAGAAAAGTTCAAAAACAAGAGAAAAAGAAAGTGATGAATCGAGAAAAAGAAAGAAAAAGAAAAATCAAATACTCGATGATTCAAAAGAAAGAAGCACGGAGAAGGGTAGTCGGTAAAAATTCAAGAAATAAGAAAAGAAAACCGAGGAAATAAAAGAAGCCAACACAGGATGTAACATCGACTCTGAGCCAAAAGCCCCTTGTTGTCTTTTTTTGTGTGAATCCATACCCTAACCCAAGCCCAGCTACAACCTTAAAGACCTCAAAAAGTGTGTGTGTTATGTGTAGGTGATGAGAAAAGAGAGACTATTCAAACTTCTGAGTGATATTGCATACTTTGAATTATGAGTGTAAATAGTTAACCCCGAGAGAATTGGTGAGAATGTGAAATAAGATGACAGGTGAAATGGTGCTTTAAAGTGGAAGTGTGAATGATAACTTATGAAAATGGGTAGGACTTGTAGAAGAAAAGGGGAAGACGTTTGCGAATGATCTCAGCAGTGGTGGAAAGCATAAAGAATTCTGGGGAGTGATACCTGTAACACCCCGATAAAATATGATAATTATTTAATTTAAGTTAATAGTATATTTATTAATTTAATTAAATAATTGGAATATTATTGGATTATTATTATTGGAATAATAAAGTTGGAATATATATAAAGGTCCCATTTGGTAAAAAGGGTTTTCACGTGAAAGCAGAGAACACGTAACATTGAGAGAAAGAGAAGAAACTGAAAAAGGGAGAAGAAGAGGCTAGGGCTCAGGAGGAGAATTCTCGATTATTGAAGGTCAAAGAATCAATTGCCGGATTAACTCAGGTAAGGGGGGTTTATCGTCGTTTAATGGGTATTATGGGTTAACATGTAATGGGTAGTAATAAGCCATTGAATTGACCCTAATTTGGATGATGAATGTTGCAAATTGTGATGACCAAATTACGTTAAAAACTGTGATTGAATCTATAGTTGGGTGAGTCGTAGTTTTCTGGACGTGTAGCTTTTTACGGAATCGAAATCGGAGGTCCGGAAGTCCTCCGACGGCGAAAAATGCGGGGGATTCTGCATTCTGTTCGTGTTAGCGCAGGAACAGCTTTCTGTCTTGCGTTAACCGGTTAACCCAGGGTGTTAACCGATTAACACTGTTATAAATTATGAGAAATTGCTGTCTGTCTTGCGTTAACCGGTTAACCCAGGGCGTTAACCGGTTAACACTGTTAAAATGTGCCAGGAAGCGTGTTCTGTGTTGCGTTAACCGGTTAACCCAGGGCGTTAACCGGTTAACACTGTTTGGAAAGTGGAAAATTGATATTCAAATATTGTGTACATATTTGACGTTTGGCCTATATTGGTGTATGATATAGTAGGGATCATTTCCCGTTGTTTTGAGCAGTATAGGTATTAGTAGAGTGTGCTAATACTGTGATTTATTATTTGGCATGATATGAATATGATTCTGTGATAAATATGCTGATGATGTATGATGGTATGCATAATACTGTGAATGTATCTGTTATGTATGCAATTGTGAATGGACTGTTTATGGCTTAGAGTGTGAGCATATATTCATTGTGGATTGTTGTTGATGGTTGCATGCTAGGTGATTTAGCGTGCATAGTATGGCCTTTATGGTGGTAGCTAATTCCCATGGTGAGGAATTAGTGAGTGAGTTATTGTGGATTGTTGTTGATGTTTGCATGCTAGGTGATTTAGCGTGCATAGCACAGCCCTTGGGGTGGTAGCTAATTCCCATGGTGAGGAATTAGTGAGTGAGTCACTAGGTCTCAAATGAGTGGGACTAGTGAGCTTGGTAGCCGTATCTGGGTTTGATCGGTGAGGTTGAACTATGTGTTCACGAATAGTCGGTACCGGATGCATGGAGTCTCATTGCATAATGTATGTATGGCGTATAATATGAATGGATGTATTCCAATATTATACGTGTGTTTTGTGTTGGGTTGATATGATTATGATTTTCAGTTGATGTTGTCGTTGCTGAATGTGTGATCTGATTTGGGTGATGAAATGTGTTAAATTACTTAGCATTACATGATATTTTATAATGCTTATTATATCGATTGAGGAACTCACCCTTACAACTATGTTTCAGGTAACGAGCAGTGATTGAGTAGAAGCTAGTGCTTGGAGTCTAGTGTAGTTCCTTAGTGGGTCATGCTCTGGTAGATGTAACATCGGGACGGGATGTTTTACTTTGTTTTCATTTTGGTTGTTGAACAACTTTACATGTAATGTGTTACATGGTTTGCATGATTGATTAGATCTCTATCCGCTGCGAATTGTGCAATGTTTTATTTTGATTAATAAATGAGCATGACAAGTTATTATGGTGAATGGTGTGAAGTGTCAAGTGTGACACCCTTAAATTGCATATCTACTCTGATTTATATTTTGTTGAATTAATTGATTATTGGGGTATTTTAGAAGGGTGTTACATTAGTGGTATCAGAGCATAGTCGGTCGAGTCGAGTCGTAATTATTCTGTTTCCCTGTACGTGATAGGTGTTGTGTAACCCTATCAGTACTTGTTGTTTTAGCTTGTTGGGTTTTCAGAATAGAGATGGCTGGAAGAGGTAGAGACGATGCTGCGATTGTTGAGGCTCTGGGTATGCTAGTTGGAGTACTTGGAGGGAATCCGAATGTTGTGGGATTGGGAGCTGCTTGTCAACTGAGTGAGTTCCAGAAGAACAATCCTCCAATGTTCAAGGGAGCATACGATCCAGATGGTGCTCAGAAGTGGTTGAAGGAGATCGAGAGGATCTTCTGAGTGACTGAGTGTGCCGATAACCAGAAGGTCAGGTTCGGTACGCATATGCTGTCTGAGGAAGCAGATGATTGGTGGGTTGCTGCCCGCACTGAGTTGGAAGCTGCTGGGAGTGCTGAGATCACTTGGGTGATGTTCAGAGAGAGATTCCTGAGGAAGTACTTTCCAGAGGATGTCAGAGGAAAGAAAGAGATAGAGTTCTTAGAATTGAAGCAGGGCAACCGGTCTGTTACTGAGTATGCTGCTAAGTTCACAGAGCTGTCGAAGTATTACACTCCTTATGATGAGGCTACTGGAGAATTTTCAAAATGTGTGAAGTTTGAGAACGGGTTACGTCCCGAGATCAAGCAGGCTATTGGGTATCAGCGGATCAGAGTGTTTTCTGACCTGGTTGACTGTTGCAGGATCTTTGAACAGGATACCAAGGCCAGAGCGGAGAGCTATCAGCAGAGGGTTGAGAGGAAAGGCAAGAATCAGAATGATCATGGGAAACCGTATGCAACTGGCAAAGGTTTCCAGAGACAGAGTGGGATGAGGAGACCTAGTGGGGGAGACTCCAGTGCCCCTGCTAAGTGTTACAGATGTGGTCAGGCTGGACGTCGTATCCATGAGTGTACCAGTACTGAGAAGAAGGGTTTTAAGTGTGGCAAAGGTGGTCACTTGGCTGCAGAGTGCCGGTTGAAGACTATGACTTGTTTCAACTGTGGAGAGGTGGGTCATATCAGCCCACAGTGTCCTAAGCCGAAGAAAGAGAACCAGTCGGGAGGCAAGGTCTTTGCTTTATCGGGTTCTGAGACTTCTGCAGATGATCGTTTGATCCGAGGTACGTGTTATATTAATGGCTTTCCTCTTGTAGCTATTATTGACACAGGTGCGACTCATTCCTTTATATCTTTGGATTGTGCTGTGAAACTTAAATTAGAGATATCTGAGATGCATGGGGGTATGGTGATTGATACTCCTGCGAAGGGTTCAGTGACTACTACTTCAGTTTGTTTAAATTGCCCTTTGAGTATTTTTGGTAGAGACTTTGGAATGGACCTCGTGTGTCTTCCACTAGTGCAGATTGATGTTATCCTGGGTATGAACTGGTTGGTGTTTAACCGAGTTTATATCAACTGTTTTGATAAGACTGTAATCTTTCCCGAGATTGAGGAAGGAAAGAGTTTGTTTCTATCGGCAAGGCAGGTGAATGAGGCAGTAGCAGATGGGGCAGAGTTGTTTATGCTGTTAGCGACTTTGGAGGCTAAAGATAAACTGGCGATTTGCGATCTAGCCGTGGTGTGTGATTTTCCTGATGTGTTTCCTGAAGAAGTGCATGAATTACCTCCAGAGCGTGAAGTTGAGTTCTCGATTGATTTGGTACCTGGTACTAGGCCGATGTCGATGGCTCCGTACCGTATGTCTGCTGTTGAGTTAACTGAATTGAAAAGTCAGTTGGAAGATCTGTTGGATAAGAAATTTATTCGTCCGAGTGTGTCACCGTGGGGTGCACCAGTGTTATTGGTTAAGAAGAAAGAAGGTACTATGAGGTTGTGTGTGGACTACAGGCAACTGAATAAAGTGACGATCAAGAATCGATATCCTTTGCCGAGGATTGATGATTTGATGGATCAGTTGGTTGGTGCGAGTGTGTTCAGCAAAATAGATTTGAGATCAGGGTATCATCAGATACGTGTGAAAACTGAGGATATTCAGAAGACTGCTTTCAGAACAAGGTATGGACATTATGAGTATTCTATAATGCCTTTTGGTGTGACTAATGTGCCTGGGGTATTTATGGAGTATATGAATAGGATTTTCCATCCGTACCTAGACAAGTTTGTTGTGGTGTTTATTGACGATATTTTGGTGTATTCGAAATCTGAAGAAGAGCATGCTGAACATTTGAGAGTGGTTTTAGGAGTTCTACGAGAAAATAAGTTATTTGCTAAACTGTCTAAGTGTGAATTTTGGTTAGAAGAGGTTAGTTTTCTTGGTCATGTGATTTCCAGAGGTGGTGTTGCTGTTGATCCTTCTAAGATAGAAGCGGTATCTAAGTGGGAAGCTCCGAAGTCAGTTTCTGAGATAAGGAGTTTTCTTGGACTTACAGGTTATTATAGGAAATTCATTGAGGGATTTTCTAAGTTGGCATTACCGTTGACGATGTTGACTAGAAAGGGGCAAGCGTTTGTTTGGGACTCAAAGTGTGAAGAAGGTTTCCAAGAGTTAAAGAGGAGGTTAACTACTGCTCCTATTCTGATATTACCAAGTCCATCGGAACCATTTGAGGTTTACTGTGATGCTTCATTGTTGGGTTTGGGTGGTGTTTTGATGCAGAATAAGCAGGTTGTAGCTTATGCTTCGAGACAACTGAAGGTTCATGAGAGGAACTATCCGACACACGATTTGGAGTTGGCAGCTGTGGTATTTGTTCTGAAGTTATAGAGGCATTACTTGTACGGGTCAAGATTTGAGGTTTTCAGTGACCATAAAAGTTTAAAGTATTTGTTTGATCAGAAAGAGTTGAATATGAGACAGAGGAGATGGTTAGAGTTTCTGAAGGATTATGACTTTGGTTTGAATTACCATCCGGGTAAAGCAAACGTAGTGGCTGATGCATTGAGTCGGAAATCATTGCATATGTCTATGTTAATGATTAAGGAATTGGATTTAATTGAGCAGTTTAGAGACTTGAGTTTGGTGTGTGAGAGTACTCACAATAGTGTTAAACTGGGAATGTTGAAGTTAACGAGTGGTATTCTGGATGAGATTAGAGAGGGTCAGAAATCCGATGTGCTTTTGGTTGATAAGTTGACTCTAGTGAATCAAGGTCAAGGTGGTGAATTCAGAGTTGATGAGAATGGTGTTTTGAAATTTGGTAATCGGGTGTGTATTCCGGATGTTACCGAACTTAAGAAGAGTATTCTTGAGGAAGGACATCGTAGTGGCCTGAGTATTCATCCTGGGGCTACGAAGATGTATCATGATTTGAAAAAGTTATTTTGGTGGCCGGGAATGAAAAGAGAAATTGCGAGTTTTGTTTATTCTTGTTTGACTTGTCAGAAGTCAAAGATTGAGCATCAGAAGCCGTCTGGGCTAATGCAACCATTAGCTATTCCAGAGTGGAAGTGGGATAGTATCAGTATGGATTTTGTTTCTGGTTTACCGAGGACAATTAAGAATTTTGAAGCTATTTGGGTGATTGTTGACAGATTGACAAAATCGGCTCATTTCATTCCGATCAGAATGGATTATCCGTTAGAGAGATTAGCTGAGTTGTATATTGAGAAAATTGTAAGTTTGCATGGTATTCCGTCGAGTATTGTTTCGGACAGAGATCCTAGATTTACATCGAAGTTCTGGGAAGGTTTGCAGAGGGCTTTGGGAACTAAGCTGAGATTGAGTTCTGCATATCATCCGCAGACTGATGGTCAGACTGAGAGGACAATTCAGTCACTGGAGGATCTTTTGAGGGCTTGTGTTTTGGAGAAGGGAGGTGCTTGGGATTGTTATTTACCTTTGATTGAGTTTACCTACAACAATAGTTTTCATTCGAGCATTGGTATGGCACCGTTTGAAGCTTTGTATGGTAGGAGATGTCGGACACCTTTATGTTGGTATGAGTCCGGTGAGAGTGTTGTGGTTGGACCGGAGATTGTTCAACAAACTACGGAAAAGATTAAGATGATTCAGGAGAAGATGAGGATTGCTCAGAGTCGTCAGAAGAGTTATCACGACAAGAGGAGGAAGTCACTTGAGTTCCAAGAGGGAGATCATGTGTTTCTTCGTGTTACTCCGATAACTGGGGTTGGTCGAGCTTTGAAGTCGAAGAAGTTGACACCTCGATTTATTGGTCCTTATCAGATTTTAGAGAGGATAGGGGAGGTAGCCTATCGTGTCGCTTTACCGCCGTCACTTGCGAATTTGCATGAGGTTTTTCATGTGTCTCAGTTGAGGAGGTACATTCCTGATCCGTCGCATGTGGTCCAAGTAGATGATGTACAGGTGAGAGATAACCTGACTGTTGAAACATCACCTATGAGGATAGAGGATCGAGAGTTGAAGCAGTTGCGGGGTAAAGAGATTGCTTTGGTAAAGGTAGCTTGGGGAGGACCAGCAGGTGGCAATGTGACTTGGGAACTTGAGAGTCAGATGAAGGAGTCTTATCCAGAGTTATTCGCTTGAGGTATGTTTTCGAGGACGAAAACTCTTTTAGTGGGGGAGAGTTGTAACACCCCGATAAAATATGATAATTATTTAATTTAAGTTAATAGTATATTTATTAATTTAATTAAATAATTGGAATATTATTGGATTATTATTATTGGAATAATAAAGTTGGAATATATATAAAGGTCCCATTTGGTAAAAAGGGTTTTCACGTGAAAGCAGAGAACACGTAACATTGAGAGAAAGAGAAGAAACTGAAAAAGGGAGAAGAAGAGGCTAGGGCTCAGGAGGAGAATTCTCGATTGTTGAAGGTCAAAGAATCAATTGCCGGATTAACTCAGGTAAGGGGGGTTTATCGTCGTTTAATGGGTATTATGGGTTAACATGTAATGGGTAGTAATAAGCCATTGAATTGACCCTAATTTGGATGATGAATGTTGCAAATTGTGATGACCAAATTACGTTAAAAACTGTGATTGAATCTATAGTTGGGTGAGTCGTAGTTTTCTGGACGTGTAGCTTTTTACGGAATCGAAATCGGAGGTCCGGAAGTCCTCCGACGGTGAAAAATGCAGGGGATTCTGCATTCTGTTCGTGTTAGCGCAGGAACAACTTTCTGTCTTGCGTTAACTGGTTAACCCAGGGTGTTAACCGGTTAACACTGTTATGAATTATGAGAAATTGCTGTCTGTCTTGCGTTAACCGGTTAACCCAGGGCGTTAACCGGTTAACACTGTTAAAATGTGCCAGGAAGCGTGTTCTGTGTTGCGTTAACCGGTTAACCCAGGGCGTTAACCGGTTAACACTGTTTGGAAAGTGGAAAATTGATATTCAAATATTGTGTACATATTTGACGTTTGGCCTATATTGGTGTATGATATAGTAGGGATCATTTCCCGTTGTTTTGAGCAGTATAGGTATTAGTAGAGTGTGCTAATACTGTGATTTATTATTTGGCATGATATGAATATGATTCTGTGATAAATATGTTGATGATGTATGATGGTATGCATAATACTGTGAATGTATCTGTTATGTATGCAATTGTGAATGGACTGTTTATGGCTTAGAGTGTGAGCATATGTTCATTGTGGATTGTTGTTGATGGTTGCATGCTAGGTGATTTAGCGTGCATAGTATGGCCTTTGTGGTGGTAGCTAATTCCCATGGTGAGGAATTAGTGAGTGAGTTATTGTGGATTGTTGTTGATGTTTGCATGCTAGGTGATTTAGCGTGCATAGCATAGCCTTTGGGGTGGTAGCTAATTCCCATGGTGAGGAATTAGTGAGTGAGTCACTAGGTCTCAAATGAGTGGGACTAGTGAGCTTGGTAGCCGTATCTGGGTTTGATCGGTGAGGTTGAACTATGTGTTCACGAATAGTCGGTACCGCATGCATGGAGTCTCATTGCATAATGTATGTATGGCGTATAATATGAATGGATGTATTCCAATATTATACGTGTGTTTTGTGTTGGGTTGATATGATTATGATTTTGAGTTGATGTTGTCGTTGCTGAATGTGTGATCTGATTTGGGTGATGAAATGTGTTAAATTACTTAGCATTACATGATATTTTATAATGCTTATTATATCGATTGAGGAACTCACCCTTACAACTATGTTTCAGGTA
Source organism: Lathyrus oleraceus (assembly GCF_024323335.1). Lineage (NCBI taxonomy): Eukaryota > Viridiplantae > Streptophyta > Magnoliopsida > Fabales > Fabaceae > Lathyrus > Lathyrus oleraceus. The sequence continues at coordinate 235,577,430 of NC_066579.1, forward strand.
ACGAGCAGTGATTGAGTAGAAGCTAGTGCTTGGAGTCTAGTGTAGTTCCTTAGTGGGTCATGCTCTGGTAGATGTAACATCGGGACGGGATGTTTTACTTTGTTTTCATTTTGGTTGTTGAACAACTTTACATGTAATGTGTTACATGGTTTGCATGATTGATTAGATCTCTATCCGCTGCGAATTGTGCAATGTTTTATTTTGATTAATAAATGAGCATGACAAGTTATTATGGTGAATGGTGTGAAGTGTCAAGTGTGACACCCTTAAATTGCATATCTACTATGTTTATATTTTGTTGAATTAATTGATTATTGGGGTATTTTAGAAGGGTGTTACAATACCGAAACATTACTTGGGACAAGCAATAAGCTAAGTTTGGCGTTGTGATCAGTCACCATTTATAGTAAGTTTTCATTACTGATCTGACGTAAAACAGAGATATTTGACACACTGTGCACGCATTTAAAGTACAATTCGAGTAGTTTTACTTCCGTTATGTCATTTACGCATTTTTGATCTTTATTATGTTTTATTTTGTTTATTTTGATTTTATGCGTGGAATAGCTGTGTTTTTGTCAGACAGATCCAGGTAGAAGAACCGGAGAACTCAAAACACGACAGTGCGAGAGTCCGGTATGAAAAAGAGCAGAAAATCCCAGTACAGGAGGCCTGACACGGCAACCAGTGTCAGCTGACACGGGCCGTGTCAGGGAAAGGGAGACAGAGGAAGAAAACAGTAGCCTGACACGGCCACCCGTGTCAGCTGACACGGGCCGTGTCAGGCAGACTTCACCCCCGTATTAGGCATGCCAGGGGCGTGTCAGGCTAACCAGTAGGCTGATACGGCCACCCGTGTCAGCTGACACGGGCCGTGTCAGCCCAAGCCCAATATTTCCAATTTTTTCGGGCTTTTCATTCTTCGGGCTTTGTGGAGATATCTTTGGACCTGTCCAACTGGTGCTGGGAACTTTCACTATAAAAAGAGGTCTCCTACCAAAGGAAAAATCATCCTAGAGTACAGCTAACCGCAGTATTGTGAAGCAGTCAAGTATTACAGAGATCAAGGCATTTGGAGAGCTAAAGAGATTCATGAGCGGGAGCGATTGAAGATCAAAGTCATCCAAGTACTTGTAATGTGTAATTTTTATCTTGCATTGGTTTTAAACAATATGAGTAGCTAAACCCCCCAATGCTAGGGGGTGTCCCTGATTTAGAATTGTAATGAATTTGAGTTTACATTTGCATTTATAATATTTTTACGGTAACCTTTTGATGTGTTTATTGCTTTCTCTTTCGGACCAATCGAGATTGATCTATGGTTATCTCACCTAGGCTTGACCGCCAGTGATAAGGTTTTCATCAGGTTACTCTGTAGTAGATATCACCTAGGACTAGGGATACCCTGTATGAACCAGAGCATTCTTGATATTATACAACTTAACTTCACACTCATTGGCTATGGACATAGGAATGAGGGTAGATTGATTAAAGGTTTTCTCACTAAGAACTTGGGAGAAAATACCCTTGAGAACTGGTAGTAATTAATATTTGTCGATGCAATAGTAACTCAGAGTAATTACAAGGATAAATCATACACCTTCCGTGGCATTGTTCCTTTTTCTCTATAAACCCTTATTTTTATATTTCTTCATTATTTTCTTTTTACTCTCAAAAACCCAAATTAATTCCTTTTGTTTAATTGAATGATAATTTAAACTAAATATTAACGTGCAGTCCTTGAGATCGACATTCGGGGAATTTCCCCATTATTACTATAAAAGCAAAATAGTACACTTGCTATTTTCCCGATCAAAGACTCATTGTCCATCACTAAGGATATAGGTGAGTATTACATCGTCCTCAAGGATAACTCAAACCTAATAGCTAAAGATTATGAAAGGTTTTGATTAAGAAAGTGGCCATTGAAACCACAAAAAAACATTTGAATGGGTTATATTTACCAATGAAAAGTATGTACAAAAATGGTCAAAGTTGACTTAGAAGTTCAATTCAAAATAAGTGTTATGAAAAGAAAAGTTTGAAAATCAAAAGCATAAGGCTTAGGTTTCTAGTTTTTGAAAAGAAATGTTAAATGTTTGTACAAAAGTTTTGGCTTGGGTTAGAGTGGAGAGAAGAAGAAGAATGGCTAAAGTCCTAAACATACAAGAGATAAGGGACAAGAAGCAAAACCACAAATGGAGTTCCTCTCTTGAGATCATATTAATGATCCAAGTAGCTCCCATCCTTTGGAATAAGCAATCTCATAAGCATAAACTCAAGCAATCATCAATCAAAAGAACTCTTGAAAAGCTCCCAAATGTATCTTGGATCTCTCTCTCTTAGAATCTCATGGCAATGGTTCCTCAATTTGAATCAAGCTGGAATCCCTAGCACAAGAACATACACATCAAAAGATTCTAGCAAAACAAACAAGGAATGGACAAGAAGAGTTTAGGAGTTAGTCCTTTCAAGGCCATCTTCAAGCTTTAAGCATTCTAAAGACATGAGGCCTAGTTGCTCTTTGACATTTTAAGCATTCTAAAGGCATGAGGCCTAGTTGCTCTTTGACTCCAAATTAGCATAGGGAAAGTCCTAAAGTCTAAGTCCATTTTTGTCCAATTCTTTGTATTTGGTCCACAACAATCAAAACACCACACAAGTACAATAGTATATACACAATTATGTGCTCAAGTGAGCAAAAGGCAAATTGCATTAACATAAACATGTGCTCAAGTGAGCAAAGGAAAAAGCAAATGAATAATATGTACAAGAATAGTAAATTGCATAAATGTAAAGTGCAAAAAGTAAATGTTAATTGTTAATGGTTAGTGTTAGTAGTTAGTGTGCCATAAGGCAAATTTAGCGCTATGTTAAGCAATTGTAATTGGACTTATGTAGAAGTCACAACTATCTGAGGTCGGTCAATAATAATGTAGGCAACAACACAAGTTAGAAGTCTTGATTAGTGAACCAAGTTCCAACAACTTGCCATGCCAAAAAGAAGAAGAGAATTGATCTTGTATTGGTTTAAGTCCTTTGCATGATTTAAGAAGCAATCTATCCTTAATGCAAAGCAATTCACTTGATCAATTGATCAAGATGAATTAGATTTGAATCAAGAAAGATTAAACCTCCCTAATCAAAACTAACTTATCAACCTTTAACTCATTGATCAAAAAAGAAAAAAGAAGAAGAAGAAGGAGATGAATAATGGATAATGAAAATGGAAAGAATAAAGTGCGTTAAATAAAATGGGATGTACCAATCAACAAGTGTTGACCAATGACATTGAGGATCATGGTCAAACAATCAAAAAACCAGAAGTGAGATGAAGATTGGAAGTCAAGAAATGAACAAAATATTTTTGGGCATTTTTAATATTTAAAATAAACTTGAATTAAAATATTAAAGAAAGGTCAAACTTCAAAATTACTTCAAAATTACTTCAAATCAACTTTGAAAAGTCCAAGTGATTTATCCTAAGTTCAACAAGGTCAAACAAAGTTTGACAATTTTTTTTAGCATTTTTAAAAGTCAGAAAATATTTTTAAACAATTAAAAATGAATAAAAATAACCTAATTGAACTAAAATCTCCAATAAATCTCAAATCAATTAATAAATTGATGAAAATACTTTTCATAGATCCATCATCATTCAAATAGGTTGAGAAAATATTTTTGTATTTTTTGAATATCAAAAACTATTTAAAATGAATTAAAAATAACCAGAAAAGAGAAAATTCACAAAAAATATCAAATGATAAAATAAAAAAAAATAAAAATCATTTTTAGAAACTAGAATTAAATAGAGAAATAATGCAATTGGTCCTATATTTTTTGGAATTAAAATGAAAGAGTTATGAATTTTTGAAGTTAAATGAAATAAAAGAAATAAAATGGAAATTGTAAAAATCAGAAAAAACCACAAGCGTCTGATCAAGCCTCATTAATTGACGTGGTTGATCAGAGGGCTCTCAAGCGCGCGCTTACCATGTACATGAGTCAAGCGCGTGGTACCGTGCATTAAATAAAGTCAAACATAACAAGGGCCGGGATTAGATCGTGGGAAATGCATCCAATGGTCCAGATTCAATCTGGCATGGTGGACGGTGGTGTACACCACCGTCTTCTCCGGCGAGCACACCAGCTCTGGCCAGAGTTGCAGGTTTGCAAAAGTTAACCAAAACTCACGATCCATATACCAAATTAAAGTTGGGGTGATGTACATCACCCCTGTACCATTAGTTTCTCTTCTAGATCCCCATAGTAAGAGAAATCAGAAGGAGAAAAATATGGTGTTCATGTTGAACTTCATGGATTTCAAAAATTGAGCATATAGCAATGATGCCTCTATAGAGAGGACTTCAGACAACACAACATCAAGGCAATAGATCAAAAAATAAGGAGTTTCGAAGAAAAAACCAGTTGATGCACACCTTGGAACTGTGGAGCTTTGAGTCCCTTTCCTTGCTTCCTTTTGCCAAACAGAACTTCAATGGACTAGATGATGAAGGTTTAGGAACTTTAGATCCGAAGATTCAACCAAATTCAATTGAATTTCATATCTGAAATTTTGAAGAAAATATGAACTTAGTTCCTTTGGTATGGTTGGGAATTGATTTTTGCAGAGCTTTAGGCGCCTTTAGGTTAGTTCATAATGAAGCATAGCACATGTATTTATAGTTGGAATTGGCTGAACAAGTGAGTTTGCTCGTGTGCATGGCAAATGGATTTTCCTTGCATGGGCTTGTGTGATCATGTGGAAGGCCCAAACTCAATTGTATTTGCATGCTGATGACCAAACAACTTGAAATGGACGTGCAGTTTGCAAGGCAATGGCTTGTGCATGAAGTTTCAACATGAATTCCATAATTGTGCCTAAAACTTCAACTCTTCGAAAATGCCAATTAGAAAATCCAAACATAAGCATGTGGGTAATGTTTGGAAAGGTCTTGACATAAGGAACAAATTTTATGTTGAGTAAAAACTCATTTGAAGTGTGGAAATTTATGAAAACGGGCCATGAAGTTCATAGTGTAAAACATGCCTTTGAGAATTTTGTCAAATTTAACCAACTTCAAGCCCTTCTGTTTTGATGATGCAAGCCTCAAATGAAACAATCTCCAACATCAAAGTTGTATATCTTTTCAAGAAAATAAAAATGGACTTAAATTTTGCATCATTTGGATTTTTAATGAAGTTATGGGCACTTGAAGTTGGACTTTTTTGCCTTTCAATGCATTTGGTCCAAAGTGACCTATAATGTTTTGCATTATCACATGTATTTATTTTGAGATTTTGAAATTTTGTTCAACATGACATTTTAAGTAGACATCTTAAAATTTCCAATGCATTTGATCCCACCTCAAAATCATAAAAAATGAATGAGTTATGTTCTTGGGAAGTTGACCTAAAATTAGGGTTTCAGTCAAAATGACCTATAATCTCTTGAGATGAATGATGATCTTCCGAGCTTCAAATAAATTTTTGATGAACATGAAAGTTGTTCATATTGTCCTTAATAACATGTTTTCTCTTGGGATCATCTCCATTTGACCAACACACAAAAAGTTAGGTCTTAGTGCATTTCAAAATAGTCAGATGAATTGACTGATCAACTTCTCAAGTCCACAACTCATATCTTGATGAATTGATGATTGAGGACACTCAAATAAGCTCAAATATGCATGAAATGATGAATTGAAGAACTTCCCTTGATTGTATTTGATCATGGGCTGAGGTTGCTTCATGAGCAAGGCATTGTGGATGATCATATGAATTAGGGTTCCTTGGGACACAAGCCTTAAACCCTTTGACTTGCTTTGATCAAAATGATGAATTGAGATGCTAGGGAGGCATATTTGATGGATGAGAGCTTTGGGAACCATTGCCATGCTGGCCTTCATCTTCTCTTGGCCATATCATTGCACAAAGGATCACCTAGAAGCTTTTAGATCTTGTGATTGCTCAAGCTACAAACAAAAGATGTTAGTGACATATTTTTGTGCTTTTGGTTAGTAAACAAAATGAGAAAAGCAATAATACAATTCAAGCATGCTTGGTGATCTCAAACCACTCACAAGAGGTCCCACCCAAAGGCAAGGGGAACCAAGATGCTTATGATCCTTGAGGCTTTGCAAATGCAATGTTATGATGCCATGAGGGATCTTAGGGCCAGAATTAGGGTCTTACAGTAGTTAATTCCTCCTTGTGTACCAATGAGAGGCACATTAGAGAATTCACCACAACAATCAATAATATCCAAACTGCCCAAAGAAGGATCATACCAAACTATATCATCATTAGTGAGAGACATAAGTCTCTGAGACCACCTTAGACATTGTTTGTTCTCCACACAACCAGGTGTCTGAGGCAAGTGCGAAATAAACCACTTGTACAGAAGAGGAATGCAATAGACGATAGTTCCACCACCCTTATAATTCCTTAGATGCAAAGAGAAATACATATCACCCAACAAAGTAGGCACAAAATTTCCAATCAAGAAAAGTCTAATGGCGTTAACATCAACAAAACCGTCAATGTTAGGGGAAAAAGTTAATCCATAAATGAGCAACACAAAGATAGCTTCAAAAGCGTCCACACTACCGACTTGAGCAAAGGCAGTAGCTTCCTTGATGAGGAAATCAGATGGAAACCCAACAATCCTCCTTTCTTCACCCAATGAGCCTCTATCTCAGACTTCTTTAAGTGAAGAGCTTCAACAATAAGATTAGATCGGGGAATCTCCTCCAATTCACTAAAAGGCACTCTACTAGAAACAGGTATCCCCAAGAGATGAGAATACTCCTCCAATGTAGACACAAGCTGAAAATTTGGGAAAGTGAAACAATGGTAGAGAGGATCATAGAACTGCACCAATACACTCAAGAGTCCTTCAACCACATCAGCAGACAAGATGGACAAAAGCTTCCCATGACGTTGTTTGAAGTCCAAGGGATCTAATACAAAAGATGATAGCTTCCTTAACTCTTTCAAGTCGGGACATCTGAAACTGTACTTCTTAGTGTTCCTTCGTCCATAATCCATGGTTTGAAAATTTTGCAAATGACACCTTAGTTCCTTGAAATTTTCGTGTGATGAATGTTATGATGCGCATGAATGCATGAATGCAACAATCACAAATAAGGGATCAACACAAGCCAAACAAAGGTCAATGGATGAATCAAGTCATTGTCAAGACCAATCATCCATTTTGGTGGATTATGGTTTACACATTATTAACACCCAAGTTCCATTGATATTGACAAGACTTGATTGGATCAACCAAGAATCAAGGGTTTGTTGTAAATCACGAGCATGGAGTCGGGGTAAAAACCATCCCAAAGGAGTGAACTAAGGATAAAACCTGTAGATCATGTTCTAAAAAGTTCCCAGAGTCTTAATTCCATCTATCGGATATTACAGGTTAAAATTACTGACTCATCGACCCATAATATTCTCAAGAGAAACTCGTCTGAGTGTAGTATCGTGTAACAACTGTTATCAAGTCTACACTTGAACAGTTTTTGCACTACGTCCTAAATAGGCCAAAAGGGGGTAAATGTTCTACGATCCTCAGCTTCTCAGACCCAAATTAGAGATAATAATGCCTAACCACAAATACTTGTGTGACATTTCCAAATCTAAAAGAGTCTCCACTAAGCAGATAGATCTCAAGCCAACTTGTTAAGGACTACTCCACACAAGTCGAACATGACTATACCATCCTCCTATCTTAATTGCACTCAAGTTCGGGTTAGAACTTATCTCACTACTCAGAGATCACCAAGCATATCAAGCAGATTATATCACACATACATATATATAAACATCACATATATACAAATATATACACACAAAAAAGTAGGCTAAACCCACTAGGGACTTTCCGCAGCAGAGTCGCCACTTAATTTCTGTAGCGATAAATTCATGATCATCAAGTTATGGGTAATCTAAAGATCAAATAACAAGAGTCGCCACCACGCTTTTAGTGTTTCCAAGGGAAAAGGGAAAAAGTACGAACAAAACCCAAAAGTAAGAAGTTTTCAAATCAAAACTAGTAAAATGTCAGAGATTACAGGTAAAGGGGTTGGTTACACAGAGGGAATGTGTTAGCACCCAAAGTGTCCTAGGTACTCATAGGGAGCCCTTTTTGTGTGCATATGTATTTTGTAAAAATATGATGTTTACAAACAAATAGAATGGGGGAATGAGAAGAGAATTCATTAATTATATTGTTGTGTTTGACAAGCCCTTCGGACTTGTGCATACGTACCAACATAAAAATGAGGGATCAAAACCTCGTAGTTCGTGATACAAATTTCAAAGTGGATGCATTGCTTTTAATAAAAATTAAATTTGAAAGGCACAAAGGCCTAGAAATGGTTTGAATGAGTTAGTTCTTTTTGGATTTTTGAAAGTTTAAGTCAGGTATAGTTAAGTTTATTTACAAGTTTGATTTAAGAAAAAAGAAGTTTAAAAATGCAATGGCATAAGGCCAAAGTTTCTATCTTTTTGCAAAGTGGTCAAAGTTTAGAACAAAATAAGTTCAATCAAAGAAGATTTTGAAAAGGGAGGGAGAGAATTTGAAATTAAAGAAATGGGGAGAAGATGAAGGGACTAATCCTATGCACAAAATTAAAATCCAAGCGTTGAAAAGATCTGACCAAATGGGTAGCAATCCAATAGACAAGAATGTCAATAGAAACCCAGAATTCCCTTGGACATTTAGAATGTAACAACACACAAATGCACAATTATATTATCTCGAAGAGCAAAGGCATCAAATAAAGATAGCCATATCCAAGCTTTAGCCACTTCATGATCTTCTTCAGAATTAGCCCATGTAACAGATGAATTCCATAAGTCACATGTTCAAAATAACAGCTTCACAATGATCATGTTGCAGATGAACTCAAAGGGATCTTGAATGATGTATCAGATGAAGTTTCAAATTGCAAGCACTTGATTTCACAGAAAGTTGGCATTGGCCAGGTCCTTTAGCATATGAATGTTGCATAAGTTCTAAGTCCATTTGTCCAAGATCAAGCCAATAGTCCACACATTTTTTAGGGTTTTTGTTGTTATTATGTATATTAATGGTCAAAGACCACACAAATAAGCAAAGTATATACAAACAAGATATATCACACAATATGGTCCAAGTGGACAAAGTGAAAATTGCATTAACATAAACAATTAGGATGATATGAACAATGGAAAATGAATAAAGGCTGGAATTAAATGACATTAAAGTAAATGGCTTGAAATTAAAAGTTAGTTGTTAATGAGTTAGAAGTTAGTATTGTTTTGATTTTGCTTTTCACTTTAAGACATTCTTTGGAGAACACTCAACCCACTTATCACAAGCATGGATCCTTGAGCCAAGACATCTTCCAAAGGAAGGAAAAAAGACCAAGTTTCCATACAATACCATGAAAGAGGGGAGACTTACAATCTCACTAACTAGAATGTTATGCCTTTTATGTCACAAATTTAGCGCTACGTTACGCAATCGTAATTGGACTTATGTAGAAGTCACAACTATTTGAGGTCGGGCTATAGAATTTTTGGTGTTAATGCATGTTAGAGACATAGTATAATGGACTATGCTCATGAAACATACCACATACAAAAAGAGATATGCAAAAGAGGTGGCCTAATCTCATCCATACTCATGTTAATTTTTCAATCAACTAGCTTTAGGACTTTGAGATATCATAGACCAAATGAGATGAATGCATAAAAAAGGGGAATGAGATGAAGAGGGAAGGGAATGGATCAAAACTCAAATTGGTCAAAGGAGGACTTTTACCAATTTAATATCATCCATTCATTTTGGGAGATGGAATGTACATTCCATCAATCCCCTAAATCCAATGATATTAACTTGACAAAGTCAAATATACCTTGACCAAGGCCCAACAACAAGAGTCAAACACAAACAAGTCATCACAATTGGTCAACAAAGTTAAAAATACTAAAATAAGGCATTTAAATTAAATATGGTTTGTCAAATTCCTAAAACCTCATCAAAACACCAAATAAATGGCCATGAGATTTATCATAGGTCAAAGAAGGTCAAAGGACCTTGGAGAAAAAAATTCAGAATTTTTAAAGACTTAAAACTATTTTTAAACAATTAAAAACAAATGCAAAATCAATAAAATCATGAAAAATATTAATAATGATCCGAAAAATAATTTTAATTCAGAATATGAAAGAGGAAATTTTTTGAATTTTTTTGGTGAAACTCTTATATTTTTTGAATCAATATTAAAATTAATTTGAATTAATCAAAATAAAAGGAATAAAAGAAAATCAGAAAATAACAAAAAAACTTGGACCACTTGATCTCCCTCATTAGTTGAGGTGGCATATCAAGTGGTCCTCAACGCACTTTCCACCGTGGACTTAAGTCAATACGTCACAAGGATGGTAATCCGAACCAACGCGTGACATTAAAACAATTTGAACAAGATCAATGGCTCTGAACACTTCCAGCGCATCGTCGACGTCCAAAGGCCGGTCATCTTCTCCGGTGACCTCGGTCGGACTAGTTCACTCATCACCATCAAGAAAATGAAAAAGCAGGACATGATCTAAAAGAAAAAATGGCCTAAAGCACGAATCTGACCTCAATTTTAACTAACTCCACATATATAAAAATATATGAGGAGTTGAACTTTTAGGTGTGTCAACTGAGTTGCTTCGATTTTACCTCTAAGCAACTCAATCTTCTTGCCTACATTGGTAGGACTTCAGACAACCAAAGATCCAAGAGAATTGAGTAGAATTGAGTGGAATTGAGAGAGAATCGAAAAGATAAAATTTTCTGGAAAATACCTTATATACAAGTCTAGATCAAGTGAAACAACTTTCATGTTCAACTCTTTTTCATTTGGAGCTTGGAACATGGAGAATTTTAGGGTGGAAGTTTGGAAATTTCAACATGTTGAAATTTTTTCTAAGTGTCAAGCCATATATCTTAATATTCCACCTTGCTTAACTTTTTATGTGAGCTTCAAATGAGAAAAGTGTCTTCATCAAAGTTGTATCTATTTCAAAGACCTTAAAAATTGTCACCAATTTCATATCATTTGGATTTAGAATGATAGAGTTATGCATTTTTGAAGTTTGGAAAAATCACTTGCTCAATGGTATAGGTCAAAAATGACCTATAATGTAACCTCATATCACATGCTCATAAAAGTTGAATTTGCTCTCACTCCAAACATCAAAGTTGAAGTAGACGCCTTGAATTTGATTGTTCAACTTGGAAATCTTTCATCTTATAAAAATTGAGCAAGTTAAGGCCTTGGGAAATTGACTTTCAAATTAGGGTTTAGACAAAATGACCTATAATGTTTCAACATAGAAAATGATTTTCCAAGAAAAACTAGATTTATGCCTCAAAATGAAAGTTGTTTGGAATGTCATTTAGAGTAACTTTTCTCTTGGAATAATTTTCATATGGTGAAAATTGTAGGAGATAGGGTCTAGGGAGACCCAGTTTTCATTAGATGAATTCATCTGCGCAACCACCATCAACCAACTTGCTAACCTTCAATTATTTTGACTTTCTTGGCTCATGGTAGATCATATATGCAGAAGATGAAGAATTTTGAAGTGTACCTTGAGAAATTTGATCAAATGGTGAGATAGCTTGTTGGAGAAGTTACCCAAGATACCCAGTCAAACTAGGGGTTCCAAGGCAAATCACCCTCAAACTCTTGAAGAAAACTTGATCAATATAACACGTAGGAATCAATGAAACTCATATATGATGCTCGTAACCATTATTGGATCAATTCATGGCTGTGCTCTTTGTCATGAGGGTCTCAAACCCTATATATGAACTTGATGAATCAATGGTGATCATGCCCTTCCGAAAAGAGTTAGGCAAATGCAAAGACATATTTTTGTAATTTGGTTAGTAAAATAATAATATACAAGTATGATACAATCACGTGGTGCTTGGTGATCTTTCCCAAAACAAACCCAATGAAAGAGGGGCAAGGAGGATGCCAAGGTATGATCCCAATGCTAATGCATATGATGAAATTGCATGAGGGATCTTAGGGTCAAAATTGGGGTCTTACAGGTTCATCTGCACCCAAATTCAAGCTTGTCATGTGTTGAGGTGGACAATATGCATGACTAGCCGGTAATGACTCTTTTTCTTCTTCATCATCCACTATTGAATCAACCAATAACTCACCTTCTTCTTCTTTCTCGTCAACAACATTGACTTCAACTTGTTCGTATTCATCAGTTTCACAAAACACTTGTGACGAATCAACGAACTGAGACACTTGATTTTGTTGTGTTAATATATATAACTCTATATCATTGTACCCAAATTGTTCATGACTGAGAAACATATGTTGAACATCGTCATCATCTCGAATCTTCAACTGATAAAACTTTACTTGATTGTTTGCAAGAAACACCCGATTTTTGTAGATGATTTGTCCCACCTGACTACACTACAATTTCTTTTCTATTCTTTGTTTCAAATGTGAAAAATTTGATCGTCGATTTCTTGTAAATCGAGTTACTTCTGTATTATGAAAACAAAAACCGAATAAGTGACACTCAAATATTTCACAATCGGTATGGGTACTGATCATGTAATGTGGTGATGAAGACATTTTTTTTAAAATGTAAGTTTAATGTTTGATGGTGAATGTATTGATCACATATTAGCATGAAATTAAATAGGATAGATGGTGAAGGCAACACATGAAGAAGACAAGGCAAGTGTACTGATCACGTAAAGAATCTGCAGGATTCCATGCAAAGGCAAGACAAGGTAAGCGGTCTTACCAATAACGCATGCAAGATTCTTCTGCCCTAATAAGCTAAGGCATACACCTACATGATTCTCTGCAAATATGCTTCTGCCATAACAAGACAAGGCATGCGCCCTTATCAAATGGCGCTTGATCACATGCATAAAGCAATCCATGTGCCCTTACCTTTAGGGCATCCTCATATGCACACAAAAGTAAAAGGCATGTGCCCTTACCTTTGGCGCATCCTCGCATGCATGCAAAAGTAAAAGGCATGCACCCTTCCCAATGGCGCATACACTTATACATCACATACTGCAACTTGTCAACCTATCTCATTATAAATATTGCAACAACTCAACCTCTACAACACTTAACATTTGTAACACTCAATACCTACAACACCAACCTCTACAACACTTAACCTCACTGCAACACTCAACCTCTCTCTGCAATGGTCAATCTCTCTATAATAATATGTCTCTATTGATTATGGGTGATGAACATAAAGGAACAATCAATAATATTGCGATATTTGTATATTATTACTTAATCTATATTGTTTATTACTTATTCTTATTCTTATTTCATAACAAAATGTCTCTATTGTTTATTACTTCTTCTTACTTATTTCTTACTTATGTTTTATTAGGACCCAAAGAGTTTTCAATGTCATGTACATGAATATATACCACATGATCCTTTGAGAGAACCATATATTAGAGGATGCACTTTTGGTAATTTACTCAACATAGTCTCATACTCGGTTGACTACAAATTTATTCTTGTTTTGTTAGAGAGATGGAGACCCGAGACCCACACATTTCACCTTCCTTTCGGTGAGTGTACCGTCACACTTGAGGACGTCTACATGATGTTTGGTCTACGTATCGATGGTAAAGTCGTAAATGGTAGAATTAACCAAGATAAATCTATATGCGATGAATTGTTGGGTGCCCCTTTGTGTGAAGACATAACTACGGAAGAGACTTCTGGTCAAGCTAGGGGTCAAGGTATTAATTTAAAATATCTTAAACAATATTATGCAAGTATAACATTAAACGAAGAATCTACCGAGTATGAAAAGATAATTAAAGCTCAGTGTTATATTATGATTCTATTTGGTAATTTTTCATTTCTTGAAAGTACTGGTAATACGGTAAATATTATGCATTTGCCGTTGTTACGAAACATAAATAAGATAAGCACATATAGTTGAGGTTCAGCTGTTTTGTCCCATCTATATAGTTTGTTGTGTAAAAATGCCAAAAAGAATACTTATACGTTTTATTCTTGCGCCTATTTGCTATAAGCATGGAGTTGGTCAAGAATACTGTCACTCGCCCCGGTCAACGAGAAACCATTCATATTACCTTATGCAACAAAGTAAGTTTAAAATTGTACCATCTAATTTATTAGACTTTATACTACAACTAATTGTAACTAATATATTTCCAATTTTTTCAACCTAGGTGGTCAGTTAAAAGGATGAACTACAACAGGTGTCTCAAACACGCCCTAGTAGTCTATCACAATCTTTTATACCACATTGGACCAGACAATGTAATACTACTACACAACTCTACATTTGATTTTAAAAAAATTATCCAATTATATATTCTTTAATAATGTCATATTCTTGTACACTTTATCTGGAGGTCATATCTTTATCATCAGATTAACCATGATGATACTGCAGTTTGGACATCAAAAACACCAATTATCCAGTTCACTACTGTGGAGATGCACCAGAGTGATCGTATAAAACTACAGTTCGGCATGCAACAACAAATTTCAGAATCTCCTACGTGTTTGGGAGATTGGCATCAACAAATAGTCGATGGTCAATGGGATTATTTCGATTGGAGAGACTTCGCAAAAAAGATGTGTCATCATTAGAGGAATCGACGAAAACACATCTTAAACGAACCAGTCATATATGGTGCTAGACCAACTCAATACTATATGACAAGGTTTAGGTTGGTCATAACGCCACCGTTTGTGTCTGAGCCAAAGTATTTGATTGATCCACACCAATGAGCTTTGTCCTCAAGCTCCCAACAACAGATCCCCTCCCAAGAACAATGGCAACCCATCAAAATCCAATGGCCAACCTCACACCATCACCCAACCATATACACCCAACCACCAAACACCCAATCTCGCAACCAATTCATGCCACACACCCAAACTCAAAATCAGGAATCAAATCCTAACCACCAACAACCATACGCAACCACCACAATAGTCTATAGCTTAAATGATTTATATGATTCAACGTCATGCCATTATAGCCCCCAACCAGTGAACACCCAAACATCCCATCGCCACAATGCCCAACCATTGTTTGACTTTAGTACACCACATGAATCATTGTTTCGTTTCCAAAACGATTCAATGTCCCAATTTGGGAAACCATACCGACCACAATCCACCCAACTACAACGATCCAACTACGACAACATGGACACCAAACTCAATTACAGAAGCGTCGTTGGCGACAACCCCCTAACTATTAGGGACAAATGATGATGAATCTATCAAATACCGCTGGACCTTCCATAAGACCTTCATACCAGCCACCATTGCATCATGTCAACACTTAAAGACCCAAAATACCTCAGGAAAATCGTGGTAGACCTCGAAGACAGGCTAACGCACCTGAATATGGAACATGGGGCGTTTCAATCGGGTGGGTAATTGATTTTCTTGTCAATTTTATGTATTTTTACTTTATAATAAAATATATTTTTTAATTTAAGTATTTAATTTAATTAATTATAAATATAAAATATATATAAAAAAGGAAAGTGCATGTGTCACATGCATTGATGCATACACTGAGGCATACATGCGCCAAAGACATTATCGCCTCTTCCCATTTGCTTCCCATGCATGCGTTAATGAGGTGCCTCCTTTCAATATCAAATAGATGCGGCAGTTCAACTGACGCATAAGTAAAAAAAAATGTAATTATTTCGATTATTAATTTAAAAAATAGATTAATTAAGTATTTAAATAGAAAAAAAAGTGATTATTTAAAAAAAATGTTTTATTATAATAAAGATAAAGATAAAAATAAAAATAAAGATAATGAATTCTCCAAACATCTAATTTTCTTATACATCTAAAAATAAAGAAATAATCGGGAAATTTTTACAAAAATAACCCACTTTTTCAAGGAAATTTCCAAAATACCCTTGGTTTCAAAAAAATTCCCAAACTACCCCACTTTTAGGAGGAGTCGCCAATTGACTTGGAGACTCCTCTTAAAAATTGAATGGAGACGCCAATTGGATTGGCTATGGAAGGTGCCCTAGCCAATCCAATTGGCGCCCCTGTGTAGGGCTTAAGAGGAGGCGCCAATTCAATTGGAGACTCCTCCTAAAATGCAATTTTTGTGTTATAAATAGATGCATTGTGTGAGTAGTTGTTCCACATCTCATATAATCATTTGGCAATCATGTTTGGTGTTCGTCGCCGATACAGAAAGGTGATTTATGCGAGAGACAAATCTCAGATGTTGATGCTGTTCTAGAACATCACTACCTTCGATCAACTGAAGAGGGAGTTGGTTCGTTGGTTAGATGGGAAAATACCAGAAGGGGAAAAAATTAGAAGTATTGAGAGACTTGATAATATCTTTGGTTGGGTGCGAATGAAGACTAATAAAGATGTTAGGGAAATGATGTTCGGTCGAGACGACATCAATTTGATTGTTGTAATCAGTTAGAAATATTTCTGTTTTCAGATAGCTTATTTTGTACTGATGTTTGTTGTGAACCTCGTTGTAACAAAAACTTAATGATATATAATGATTGAAGGTTACAGAAATACAATGTTACAAAAAGCTTAAGACCTAGATGATGCTCCTCGATTGGGACACTTGTTCTTGTTGTGTCCTGGTTGACGATAAATACTACATAATCTTATCATTTTATCTTTGGAATTCATCTCTGTTTTGATAAGTGTGTTGTTTGACCTTCCTTTTTTCTTTCTACGCATCTCGTCATTGTGCCAAAAAATATCACCTTCATATGGAGGCCAGTAATCCCCCATTGGTAGTACCGAGAAGCTTTGATTATATACATTCATGACGGTGTCAGCCTTGTACACATCAGATAAATGGTTGTAAGCATCTTGACGAGTATAAGTGCATGCTGCAATGACATGGGAGCAAGGTATGCGGAAGGCCTGGAATTTTCCATAATCGCACCAACTTCTGTTTAGTCTAACAGCGTAGGCTAAATTTGGTCTCCCCTCGTTGTGGTCAATTGTTTCCTGGACGCTGAAATTTTGCCTATGACGATTAAAGACTGTTATAGCGTGTGTACTAGCTTTGATGCTCTCCTCTTTCATGACCTTCATGCAACACTCACTGAATACTTGCCTGGACATTAACACCGCACTCCATCTTTCACATCTGGTTGCAAACATAGAAGCCAACCTATAATAGGTCGATCTTACCAAGGCGGTTATCGGCAGATTTCGAATTCCTTTGAATACCCCGTTCATGCATTCCACAAGGTTTGTTGTCATGTGGCCCCATCGACAACCTCTGTCAAATGCCCTTGTCCACTGCTCTACTGGTATGTTATTTAGCCATCTCCATACGTCTTCATTAGACAGTCTAATTTCATCACGATAATATTGAAATGACGGCCGAGTTAGAGCATACCCACCTTTCACCACCTTCTTGCGAAGATTCTTATCTTTTATAGCACGCATGAAGTTTTGTGTAATGTGTCTGATGCAATAGACATGGGTAGAAGGAGGATCATGCCATCCGTTGTCATGGTTGTTGTAGGCACTCTCAATGGCAACATGTCTATCAGAAATCAAACAGAGATTGGCTTGTGGAGCCACATGCGTTCTGAGATGTCGAAGAAAGAAACCCCATCCACCAGCCGTTTCACCTTCAACAAGAGCAAAGGCAATGGGAAAGACATTGTTGTTGCCGTCTTGTGCAACCGCCATGAGCAAAGTACCATTGTATTTTCCGTATAACCAAGTGCCATCAATTTGAATAATAGGTTTGCAGAATGCGAAACCTTTGATGCACGGGTCAAATGCCCAAAAGAGACGATGAAAGATTCTATTACCTGTAGCACAAGTTCCGTCTGGCATCATCGCTGGCAATGTCTCCATAATTGCCACACTTCTTGGGACATATGTTTTTAGTGCCCATAAAAACCGTGGCAATTCCTTGTATGAATCCTCCCAGTTGCTGAAAACTTGTTCAACAACCTTTGTCCTCGCAATCCAGGCTTTCTTGTAAGATAGAGTATAATTATATGTTGTTTTGATATGGGATATAATTATACTCACCTTCACTGATGGGTCTTTATTAACCAACGACATAATTTCTTGACATATCAATGTTGCGCTTAGTTTACAGTGATCTTGTTCAACGTTAGTTGCAATGCAACTGTGAGGTGGGTCTATTGAAGCGGTCTCCCAAGAGTCGTTTTTCTTCTTGTAAGACACAACCAAACGAAACTTACAAAGCATGTTACGACTTTCAATAATATACCTTCTAGAATCAGTGCGTTTCACTGTAAAATCAGCAGAGTTGTTCATGTGGAATTTTTTGATAGTCAGAACACATTCTTCTTTGGTACGAAACATGTCTCCCACCTTTAATTCGCCTTCTGATCTCGGATACAGATTATAGAAAACACGGTTGGATGTTTCATCGTCGTGCAGACCCATATTTGTCATATGTTGAGGCGGGTTATAGACATGACTATGAGGTATTGGTGGTGGTTGATCATCATCTTCATCATCGTTGTTCAACATGTGATCAACCTGTATCTCGGTCTCCTCTTCTTCTTCATCAACGACGTCCACTTCTGCTTCTGCTTCTGGGTTGACGTCATCTGACCATTGTGGATCAAATCCACCAGATTCATCCTGACTGGTTAGTTGAGACTGTTGGGATGGTATACATGGTTGAAGAGTAATGTACAACTCAATACAGTTGCAGCCTGAATGTTCATGACTAACAAACATGTATTCAACATCTTCATCGTCTCGTACCTTAAGGGGGAAATACTTACATTGACTATTCTAAAAAAATATTGGATTTTGATATGTGATCTTTGACACAATACTCGACCCTATACATGATTGTATTCTTTTTTTCAAATGCAAGAAGGTTGCATTTCTCTTGATCGTGAGTCTAATGATATCGGTGTTTCGAAAACAAAAACCATATAGCTCAGACTCGTATGTTTCACCGTTGCAGTGAACGTTGACACTGTATAATGATGAAGATGACATTGTGCAGATGAAAACTATTTTCTTACTGCAGATGAATATGAGTGAAGTGTCTTGGATGTTGATAGTAAGACACTTAAATAGAGGAGTGAAGTGTCTCACATGCTAGCTAGTTCGAAGTGACGTGTCGCACATGCAAGCTACTCCGAAGTGATGTGTCGCACATGCAAGCTACTCCGAAATGATGTGTCAACCATGCAAGTTACTAAGAAGTGACATGTTCAGCATGCAAGAGAGAGGACAACCACGTGTCAGACATGCAGAAACACACTCCAAATGAATTGGCGCCCCCACTCATTCCTTGCACATGGGCGTCAATTCAAGTGGAGACACCTTGTCAAAGCATGCATTCAGACCTCGAAACCAAGAAACCAGACCTAGGTCTTGCATGCATGTCCATATGGTGGTGCCAATTTGAATGACGACCCCTCTTAAAGGTTGTACATGGTCGCCAATTCAAGTGGAGACACCATGCAAGCACAACTTTTCATGCTCCCATCCATTTTCCTATAAATACATCCACTCCATCAACACTTCTTCCACACCATCACTCTCACTACTTCTTCTACAATTTCATCTGCAACAACTTCTTGTAATTTCATCTACACCAACCCCCCGACAAAATGTCTATCCTCACAACAGGCGAATCACATAGAGGAACGGTTGCAAACATCGCAATATATATAAGTTTTTCTTTTGTTAACTTTTTATCTTTCATCTTCACCAACCCCCTTTTATTTTAACATACCAACTTAGTCAAGTTTTTTGTTCTTTCTTTTATAGGATATATCAAGGTTCCGAACTCGGGTCCACGAATATGTCCATATGGACCCGATGATTCAACCTTATGTTGAACTCGTCGGTTTTGGTCATATAAGCAAGATTTTATCTTGGTCCATAGATAACAAATTCATTCTAGCTTTATGCGAAAGATGGAGACCAGAGACACACACATTTTGGTTCCCAACTGGTGAGTGTACCATTACGTTAGAAGACGTCTACATGCTTTTGGGACTACCCATTGAAGGTAAGGCTGTTAATGGTAAAACCAGCTATGCGAATTCAATTTGCATGGATCTCTTGGAGACTGATTTGTTAGATGATAACGCAAGAGGTCAAGGTATACTACTTTCACGCCTTAAGTCGTACTATAATAGTTTATACTTAGATGAGCATTCTACCGAAGATGCTCGAATAATAAAAACTAGGTGTTATATTATGCTGTTAATTGACTCGTTTTTATTTCCCGAAGGTAGTGGTTCTAGCATGCATATTATGTATTTACCTTTACTTAGACATGTAGATAGAATAAGAAGTTACAGTTGGAGATCTGCTTGTCTAGCCTATCTCTATAGCTCCTTGTGCAAGAACTCACACAAAGACACATTTACATTTTCTAGATGTGCTGTTTTGCTACAAGCATGAGGTTGGTCAAGACTACCGTCCTTAGCACCCGTCAACAACAACCCTTTCATATCTCCGTATGCACAAAAGTAAGTTGTTTAAATTGCTATATCTTTACTTACTTCTTTAAAGATTATTACCTCTAACTAATATTTTTTGACTTTTTCGTGTAGATGGTCTGCACGTGGTATGAGTTACAACAGATGTCCAAGACATTGTATTACTCAGTATCGCAACCTGTTGGATCACCTTCGACCGACAAACGTAAGGAAAATAACTTAATTATTTCGTTATATTTTGTTAACTTCTTCTACCTTGACTATAATCCAATCTTCTTTTACATTTCAGTTTATTTGACGTCCATACCTTAATTTGGATCATGACCATCAAATCAATGCTGAAGACGCGACCGTATGGACTGCATGCACACCGATAATACGGTTCACAACAGTGGAGATGCACAATAGTGATCGTGTGAAGCTGCAATTTGGTATGCCCCAAAATATCCCAGATCCCCTAGCTAGCCTAGGAGAATGGCATATGCGCAAAGTTAACGACCAATGGAACTTCAATCCATGGCAAAGCTTCGCAAGATCAAAGTGTCGCAAATGGAAGCACCGTCATGACCATGTGTTAACTGACGCAGTCATGCCAACTGAAGAAAAACCAAGTCATATTTATATGGCTTGGTACAAATCAGTTGGTTTTCAGTTCATCGCCGAGGATATGTACTTGTACGACCCACGTCAGATGACTTATACACCTGACACCTCAACATCAAACCCCCAACAACAGTGTCAGACCGGATACACACAACTCCCTGTCCGTCAAACGTTCTGTTCAACCAACACACAAACATACAACCAAAACATTCCATATACCCAACCCCAATACCAAGAGCATACCCCATACCACCACCAACAAATTGACCATCAACCTGAGACTCAACATCGCTTTGCACCCACCCCATCACCCTACCAAAGTCGCCTGAGCCAGAACACCCAAGGATCATTCAACACCAACCGCCCATCCTCCTACCGTAGCCAAGAAGCCCAAACCTCACAAAACCAAAACATCCAACAACCCTATCTCTACCAAACACCCCAACAACCTTTCCAATCTTTCCTCGACGCATCGTTCACATCCATGTCTCCCTTCAACCGTCCCTGTCGCCCATCAATGAGTCAACCACATCCCAACTTCTCTGGTATGGGTCATGAGCTCAGCTACGATGGTACACCATCGATGCATACTGAAGACTATGCTGACTTGTCTGACTACCTCAACAGACCTTCTCCTGTAGTTGGTAGTGACGCTCATGGGCCCTCAGATGCTCAAACACCGGTACCGAATCATTAACGTGAGTTAGGGCCACGGGTTAGGGTAGATAGAGGATGTGGGATCGGAGGTCGATTAGGTGATCCCGGTCATCACCATTAGGTTTTTTTGTGTAAACGGAAAATTTTATTAATATCAATTGGTCATATATCAAATTTATCTATCACGTATACCATTTAAAAAAAAATAGCATTTTACACTGAGACGCCAATTGGATTGGCTAGGGCACCTGTCCTACCTAGCCAATCCAATTGACGTCTCCATTCAATTTTTAAGAAAAATCTCCAATTCAATTGACGGCTTCTCCTACAAATGGGTAGTTTGAGATTTTTTTTGAAATCAGAGTTATTTTGAGAATTTTCTTGCAAAATGGGTTATTTTCCTAAAAATAAATTCAATAATCGGAGTTTGTGACCCTGGGCAACCGTCAAACTGCACTCCACCCCACTTCAACACTGCTCCCTCCGTTTAACGGCGTACTGAAGTGACAAAGAAAGAGGGAGCTCTCATCTTGCAGATTTGCGATTCCATTCTTGAGCCCTAGCCACACTCAATCACGGTCGCCGTCGGAGATTCGCTGTTTCAACAGTTTAGCATCCTGTAAGTTCACTTTATCAAGCTGAGAGTGGGAAATAGGGATTTATCGGATAAATTATGTAATTAAGCATTTCGTATATCACTTGTTTGTTCAAATGTCTTAATGAATCTCAAACTATGTCAACTTCTTCTCATGTTTGTTCTAATGTCTTAATGATCTCACATGTTTATCACAGTTTTGTTATTATTTTCATCTCCTAATTTGATTTGCTCTGGGCCTCCATTTTGACATGCACAAGGTGGAAAGCAAGAGACATCAACATGGGAGCATCTGTGCAAGTAAAACCACTTTGTGGAGTGTACAATGAAAACCCTCTCTCTTACTTGGTTTCCATTGATGGCTTCAACTTCCTTATCGACTGTGGTTGGAATGACCACTTTGACTCTTCCCTCCTTCAACCCCTATCCAGGTTACTCCCTTTATTGTTTGTTGTTAGGCACAGAGAAGGTTTTAAATTGTGGTTCTGGTTACCCTGCAAATGTTTATATCCAGGTACAACACAAACAAATGCGTCGTGATGCTATTGCCAATACCTCTTTAACCATTATATTACGACCGTAATTGCAGTTGGCACAAGAAGTAGATGGAGGGAGAATATTTTTTTTTGTGTGCAGATGTTAAAGGAATTGATGTTTAATATATATGTTTGTGGTTCTATTGGTTTTGTTTTCTTATTGAGGTTGTGTGGCTAACATGTAGGGTAGCGTCAACTATAGATGCCGTTTTACTTTCACATCCTGACACACTTCACCTTGGTGCCTTACCCTATGCCATGGAGCAGCTTGGACTCTCTGCTCCTGTTTATTCAACTGAGCCTGTCTATAGAATGGGACTTCTCACTATGTATGACCAGTTCCTCTCAAGAAAGGTGAAATTACATTCTGGTTTGTTGTTCTGGTGTCCTCGTCTGTAAGCTTGCAGATTTAGAATTTTGGAAAATGTACATGTTATTCAGCCAAGTGGTTTGACTGATATATCTAATTCTCTTGCAGCAAGTGTCGGAATTTGATTTGTTCACTCTAGATGGTATTGATTCTGCTTTCCAAAGAGTAACAAGGCTAACATACTCTCAGAATCATCACCTCTCTGGTAAGCATTTAGAGGTGATATATTTAGGCGGTGGTATGCATTTGTTTCACTCTTTTACCTCTATAATATTCCCCCCCTCCCCTCTGTGTACAAATATACATTACTTTCTGAACCCTTGATCCCGATAAAATCGTCATAATTAAGTTCTCTACTCATGCTTTCTTTTCATGAAAACCATTACGAAATCCATTGTTACCTTGGATATCTCATAGGTTAGTCCTGGAGGAAAACGATTATCAGGGAGACCAAGTTAAAAAGGGTTCTTGGCCCCACGTGGGTAGTTTTAGAGGGTTAATATTCCAAAATTGAAGCCATAGAGGGTAGATTCCTAGAGTACCAATATTGAAGGGGTTATTTACCATGCCACATGATGGAAACATATTTTTCCCTTCATCATTAGTGGTAGGGCCCCGAATGGATACAGCTTTCCATGCCATCTATGTTTTGTGCCAAGAAATATTTGTGTAAGCATTGGATTTTTTTTATCAAGGCTAGAATGATTAAATTTGAAAATAACTTTATTTATAATCAGTCTTGAATTTAATTTTTATTTGGAACTTTGTAATAAATTTTATAAATATATGAATCCACTAATTCAAAGTATCTTCCTAGTTTAAAATTTAAAATCCAGAACACCATTATCACATTTTTGCATATAGTTTGTGTTATCTAAACAGTTTCCTCTATATGAAATACACCCTGGTCCTATTTATATGAAAAAAGTTTACTTTTTAGATTCATTGAATAAGCAGTGTATATAGACTAGACACATTGGTTATTCAATGAATCGAAAAAGTAAATTTTTTCTTATAAATAGTACCAAAGAGGGAGTATTTATCAATGCCTTAAAAGTTAGAATAATATAAATGTATAACATGATTGCTGCTTTGAAATTAAATTATGCATTGTCAGTGCGTAAAAAACTTATGAGAAAATGTTGTTGGATTTTTATGAAATAGGGACTAATGTTGCTTTGGTCTTTTCTGATTCTTTTGATACACTTTCGATTCCACCTTGTTGAACAATTTCGAAATAGGCCCCCTTACTTTATGCATTTGTTACCTTCAATGGCATTTTAATTCCTACTAGGCAAGGGAGAGGGAATTGTGATTGCACCACATGTTGCTGGACATCTTTTGGGAGGCACGATATGGAAAATTACAAAGGATGGTGAGGACGTCATATATGCTGTTGATTTCAATCACAGGAAAGAAAGGTAAACCTTAACTTACGTTGTCCAAATTTGATCTTATATATTCTTGGCAAACAGAAAGGAAGCTACTTATCAATCTAATTTTCATTAGGCATTTGAATGGAACTGTTCTAGGTTCTTTTGTGCGGCCAGCTGTTCTAATAACTGGTGCTTATAATGCTTTGAACAATCAGCCTTACAGGCGTCAAAAGGACAAAGAATTTGGAGGTAATTAACTTTTAAATCATATAAGGGTAGCTCTGTGACAGAACAGAACTAAGATGGACTTTTTCAATTTTTGTTTTCTCAAATTACTGTTAAGAACATTAAAAAACGTGGGCATGCATGCCCTGAAAAATCTTGATCACGAAATGGGAAAACTGTCTCGACTATTTGTGTTTTCTTTCTTTTCTGATCATACATCTTATTGGTTATTTAGATATCTTAAAGAAGACTCTAAGGGCAGGTGGAAATGTATTGCTACCTGTTGACACCGCTGGACGAATATTGGAACTCATTCTGATGTTGGAATCGGTTAGTACATGAATGTATTTCTGCATTTATTCTTTCTTTCTTCTTCTTTTTTTTCTCCTGAATGTACGTGCGTGGGTTGACATCAGATCTTGGTGTTTGCAGTATTGGGCGGATGAAAACTTGAACTATCCTATATACTTTCTTACATATGTTGCATCCAGCACTATTGATTATGTGAAGAGTTTCCTTGAGTGGATGAGTGATTCCATAGCAAAGTCTTTTGAACAAACTCGTGATAATATATTTCTTTTGAAGTAAGTGGCATCTCCCTTAACTTATATTGGGACTAAGATATTCATATTTCAATTCTTGGGAATGCTACCATTCCTCCTTATTACCTGTCATTTCAAACTTACAATTACTATTAGTTTCTTGTTTCTGTTTAGTCATGGGTGAAAAATGAGCTTTAATAACCTGCAAGTTGGGACACCGAGAGGATCTTTCTTACTTATTTATCAAACAAGTAGTGAATATCCTCATATTTTAGTTACTATATTTATCTCGTGTTTAAAATAAACTGTAATGTTTACCTGCAGAAATATCACACTTCTGGTTAACAAGGCTGATCTTGACAATGCTCCTGAAGGTCCTAAGGTTGAATAATTTGTATGCTTATTTTTTTTTCATCAGACCTCCTGCCTTACTGATTCTGATACATGTATATTGTATAGGTTGTTCTTGCATCCATGGCAAGTTTGGAAGCAGGTTTTTCACACGATATATTTGTTGATTGGGGAAATAATGTCAAAAATCTTGTGCTTTTTACTGAAAGAGGCCAGGTATACTATACTCCTTAGAAAAAAATATTTCTCATGTATCTATGTGTTTTAGTATTCTTGTGATAGAGTTTCATTGGAAAAACTCCTACCCTAGTATAAGGGAACCCAGAGGGCAGGGAAGCAAGAGTGCTTACAACAAAATACTCTAGGGTTAGAGATTACTCAACTAAATAAACAACTAACTCCTTATACATTTGGCCCCACTGTGTTGCTCACGTGGTTGAGGCCTTGAGCTGGGACATCCGGAAGAGTTAAGAGTAGCAGGTCCAAAGTTCAAACTCTGGCTACTAACATAACATACTAACAACTCCCAATAATGCACTCTTCTGAATCTAACGAACACTCTTTTCAATCACTCGATCGCTCAAATCTTCCTATTTCCCATATTTTTCATTTTTATTATCCGTGTTTTGACTTTTAGTACACTGTATCTTTTATCCCAGTAGCCCTGATTAATATTTCAATTTTTTTGATAAAAGAAATGCTATATATTTATGCAAATGATGCTTGAGAGTTTTGTTTAATTTTTTTCCGGGCAGTGAGAATGGAAAAAGGATCAATAGGTTGCCACTTATTTTTGTTTGTGATGTATTTTCTTTAAAGGATTAATTTTGATACAATGAAGTATAGACAAATCATGTTTTGTATAATTTTTTTTAGGTAGATACATTAAAATATTTTGTGATCCAACAATTATTATTGATTGGCAATGTAAAAGATAATTACAATGTCAATGCAAATCAATTAAATAATTTCTTTAGTGATCCGACAATTTTTATGTTTCAAATGTTCCTCAAATGTTTCAATGCATAGTTTGGCACGCTAGCTCGGATGCTTCAGGCTGATCCACCTCCAAAAGCTGTCAAAGTTACTGTGTCTGAACGGGTTCCTTTGGTTGGCGAAGAGCTAATTGCATATGAGGGAGAGCAAAACCGAATAAAGAAAGAAGAAGCTTTAAAAGCTAGTCTTATAAAAGAGGAAGAGTTGAAAGCCTCTCAAGGGGCTGATAATACTACTACTGACCCTATGGTCATTGATACCGGCAATAGTCAACCATTGCCAGAAGGTATGAATTATATAAATTAAAGTATATTGGAGCTAATCTTCAGAAGTGTTTCCCTTTTCTTGTTTTGCTTTAACTACAAGATATGACAATATTTGTCAGGAATCCGAATCCCATATGAGAAATGTGGGCCAATGGGCTGTTAGCACAGTAGCAAACCCCTAGTCCAGTATCCATCAGATTTATGCTAGAACTAGAAGGTATAGGAAAGATCAGAGTGCATTTGCTGGGACTATCCACATGGCCGAGAGTGTGAGAGAAGTCACACGGGTAGAGTTATATAGTGACCGGAGGAGAGAGGAATAGTATCTTTGGAACTTGATTTGGGTTAGATATGGACATTAGGATGTGGGGCTTGGCTCTTTTGAATATTGTTCTGTGTAGGAATTTGGCTCTGGGGGCACTAGGATGTTCATCCTTTTCAAGTTATGTTTCACTTTCAGAAATAATACACTCTTTTATTTTCATTATTGATATATTTTTCTCCGATTTACCGCTTTTGTAATCCAGATTCGCATCAAATTTGGTGTTGTTTTCATGCAGGGCCGGTTCTTTTCCTGTGCAAGCTGTGCAGTTCTTTTCCTGTGCAAGCTGTGCAGTAGCACAGGGCCTCACTTTTTGTGGGGCTCAAATTAACTATTATTAGTGAATATAAAAAAATTAATAAATAAAAATATTTTTGTATCACATATAATAAATAAAATATTAAATGCTGAAAAATAGGATATTTGGAAACCAAACGTTTTTTTTCTCCTTTCTCACACGTTCTCACTTCTCTCTCCTCTCAAACGTTATTCTCTTCTCTCTTTCTCTGTTAGAGCTGTTTGGAACCAGAAAAAAAATCTGATTTTTCCTTTTCAATCCTCTCTTTTATCAGGTTAGTTTATTCAATTAGTTACTTTCCATTTATTTTTATTGTGATTATTTGATTTTGAAGGTAGAAAAAATAGTAATTTTAGATTTATTTTAAATTTTAGGGTGAAATCCTATTTTAGTTCCTGTATCAATATTGATTTTAGATTTTAGATTTTAGATTTTAGGGTGGAAACGAGGGGTAACTTGTATTCTTTATAAAATTATAATATATAAATAAATAAAATTTTAGGGTGAAATGGGATACTAGTATACTGCATATATTACTCATTTGGTTAATATATAATTTTATCTTTTGTTTGTCATTTTTAATCATTAAAATTATATATATATATATATATATATATATATATATATATATATATATATATATATATATATATATATATATTTAGGCCCATTTTTAAAATTAGAACAGGGTCTCTGAATTGATTGGGCCGGCCTTGATGCTATGCATTCACTTAGGCATTTAGAATCATCCGCATGCGTTTCCTCTTAAAATTATATATATATATATATATATATATATATTTAGGCCCATTTTTAAAATTAGAACAGGGTCTCTGAATTGATTGGGCCGGCCTTGATGCTATGCATTCACTTAGGCATTTAGAATCATCCGCATGCGTTTCCTCTTATCATAATAATTTTTTTGTTTTAACAGTCATTTTGGCTCATGAATATTTGTAAAATTGTGTAACCATAATTCTAGGACAATGCAATTTGTATATTATAATCATGTTTTATATATAATGCATCTCCCGAAAATGCTTTGGATTTTATTTATTTATTTTGCACTGTTTCTTTAAATCCCTTAAGTTGTTTAATTTACATCTGCAGTGGCTGTTGCAAAAAATGGAGGATACAAAGATGTATTTATTGATGGATTTGTCCCTCCTTCAACCAGTGTTGCCCCAATGTTTCCCTGTTGCATCAGAATGGGATGATTTTGGTGAAGTCATAAATCCAGATGATTATGTAATTAAGGAGGAAGACATGGATCAGACAGCAAACAATGTAAGTTTCCTTTTAAAAATATAAACCTCGTGACCTCCTACTTTCAATATAAATGTCTATTTCACCGATACATGTTGCATTAGTGTTTATATCATTTTTCTGTTCTGAGTTATCACATTTTAATAGATGGAATATGATGAATTTATTTATCATGTGAAGACTTTTCAAACACAATGGTTACCTATGAAGTCCGGACTCGGACACGGGACACGAGGACTCCACCAATGTAAAAAACATAGGACACAGTCACGGTTATATATATTTTATATATTAATATAATAATGCAATTTATGAGCACAAAATTTATAGAGTTTTAAATGATAAGCAAAATTTATGTTTATTTAAACTTAATATTTTCAATCAACGAAAAAAACATAAATCCACCAAAACAAAATGATACAAATCATATCATAGTCACTCCACGTTGAGAAAATCAGTGTCTAAACCTGACTTATCCAAAGACAAGTCAGTACCTTCAAGAAATCTACTGTCATCTAATGTGTGTATAGCGCGGCGGCGAAGAATAAAAATCCAGAAACATCTAGAAAAATATTGTTGGAAAATATATTATTTTCGGTTTTATTGTTACCTTTAATACTACCTTTATTTTTCTTTATTCTCCATTAAGGAGAAAATCAATTGTAATAATTATAAACCAGTTTTTACCTATTTTTTTTCAATATGGTATCAAGAGCACTGACTTAGGGGTTACTGTAAAGCTTTCCTCAACCTATTGTTATTGAGTTAAGAGCACTGAGTTAGGGATTACCATAAATCTTTCCTCAACCTATTTTTGTTGGGTTAGGGGTTACCATAAAGCTTTCCTCAATATATTTTTGTTCGATCCGCTTTCTTACCCGACCAGATTCACATACCCGTTTAGCCTCCTATGGGGAATAACAACAACAGGTGGCCTTCCCCATCACAGGCCTACACTGGATACAACCATGACGAACAACCGCAACCTGAGTCGGGCGTCGGTCTCGGAAACGGCGTACGAACTAGGACCTTGACGAGGGAAGAAGATCAGACAAAGTTCTTTGGTGTGATCACTACAAACGCGAATGACATACACATGAAACTTGTTGGAAGCTCAAAGGCAAACCTCCTAACTGGAAGAAGAAAAATGGTCGTGCATTTTAGGCTAGTATTTCTGATCAAGGGCAGCAACCTCCTTAGTCTCAGTTTCCACTCACTACGGAGCAACTAGACAGACTGTATAAACTCCTCGAGTCTCCAACCCCTTCTTGCTCTATAGGAGCAAAATGTAATTCTGCATTTCTTAGTGTCAGTCCCAATCATACTTGGATAGTAGATTCAGGTACCTCCGATCACATGACAGGTGAATCTACTTTGTTCTCTTCATATAGTCCATGTGCATGTAATCAAAAAATAAAAATGGCAGATGGCTCTTTTTCAGCCATTGCAGGTAAAAGGTCAATTGTGTTGTCTCAAATGTTAACTCTTAAAAATGTCTTTCATGTTCCAAATTTATCTTGTAATTTAATATCCTTGAGTAAATTAGCCCAAGATATAAATTGTCAAACTAATTTTTTCCGATCTCACTGTGTCTTTTAGGATTTGAACTCAGGGAAGATGATTGGCAGTGCTAAGGAGAGTGGGGGGCTCTTCTACCTTGACATTGGATCTGCATCATAACTACCTTCAAAAAGGGCAAGTTCCTGTCCTGAGTCTTTTTCTGTTTTGAATAATAAAGATGACAACATTACGGTATGACATTTAAGATTAGGTCATCCTAGTTTTCGTTACTTAAAACACTTGTTTCCTAAGATATTTCACAATAAAAACTTTTCTTCGTTTAAATGTGAAGCATGTGAATTTGCAAAGCATCATTGTTCCTAATTTTCAATACAACCTTATAAACCATCAAAACCTTTTTCTATTATACACAATGATGTTTGGGGCCCTAACCGTACAAGTACACTCTCTCTCAAAAAATGGTTTATCACATTTATAGACGACCATACAAGAGTATGTTGGGTGTACTTGTTAAAGGGGAAATTAGATGTTTGTCAGGCTGTAAAGAATTTTGTTTTAATGGTGCAGAACCAATTTCAAACAAATATCCAAATCTTTAGAAGTGATAATGGCAAAGAATATTTTAACACTATCCTGGGTGATTTTTTTCTAAAAAATGGGATTGTACATCAAAGTTCATGTCCTAATACTCCTCAACAAAATGGAGTGGCCGAAAGGAAAAATAGACATTTACTAGAGGTTCCTAGAGCTCTACTTTTTTCAAATAAAGTACCAAATTATTTGTGGGACGAAGCTGTTTTAACAGCTGCGTATTTAATTAACAGAATGTCCTCAAAAATTCTCAAATTTCAAACTTTTATTAACGCCTTCAAAGAATGTTTTCCTAGTACTCGTGTTTTAACTGATTTGAGTTTAAAAATCTTTGGTTGCACAACCTTTGTTCATGAACATAAAAATGTTGGAAAACTTGAGCCACGTGCTATAAAATGTGTCTTTGTTGGATACTCCCAAACCCAAAAAGGATATAAATGTTTTGATCCAAAAAATAAGAAAATGTTTGTCACTATGGATGTTACATTCTTTGAAAATAAACATTTTTTTGATGACACTCATCTTCAAGGGGGGGAGATAAACGAAGACTCGTTTCAAATTGAGGACATGGGTTTTTTAAATAACTTATCTTTACCAATATCACAAAATTCTGAGTTTTTTACATCTGCACCAACAGAAAATGACCACGATTCTTTATCTGATCCTACTCCTGTCATGAGTAAGGAACCTTGTGAGTCCGAGCCTACATTTTCTCTTGTAGAAAACAATAAGAATCTTGAAAACGATGATAATGATGATCTAATTGAAATGCCACAAAATAATGAGTCACTTCAACAAAACAAATTTGAATTAGGAAACCGGACTTGGAAAGGAAAGGTTTTTGTGAAAAAGCACCATAAAGGAAAGGACAAGTCCACATCTCAACACTGCTAGGAATCTGAACTGGGGAATGATCAATTTCCTAACAAAAGAAAAGGTAAGTCTATCTCTGTTTCTGAGAGTCGTATTTTGTATCCTGATATAGATAATCATGTTGCCATTAGAAAACCTGTCAGATCTTGCACTAAACATCCAATGTCCAATTTTATATCATATTCAAATTTGTCTTCATCTATGTCTGCCTTCACTTCAAAATTGTCTAGTGTAGAAATTCCAAAAGGTGTACAAGTTGCTCTAGAAATTCCAAAGTGGAGGGAAGTTGTACTTGAGGAAATGAAAGCTCTAGAAAAGAACAAAACTTGGAGTGTTACGTCACTACCAGATGGCAAGAAGACAGTTGGATGCAAATGGGTGTTTACTGTGAAGTATAATTCAGATGGGTCAATTGAAAGGTAAAAAGGCTCGCTTGGTGGCTAAAGGCTTTACTCAGACCTATGGTATAGATTACTCAGAGACATTTGCTCCTGTTGCAAAATTGAACACTGTCAGAATTCTTTTGTCTCTTACTGTTAACATGGATTGACCTTTGTATCAGTTAGATGTTAAGAATGCCTTTCTTAATGGCGATCTAGAAGAAGAAATATATATGGACATTCCTCCTTGCTTTGAAAACAAATTTGGATCAAATGTGTGCAAACTAAATAAGTCTTTGTATGGATTAAAGCAGTCCCCTATAGCTTGGTTTGAAAACTTCACTCAGTCCATGAAGAAACAAGGTTACATCCAAGAATAGGCTGACCACACCTTGTTCACAAAATTCTCCCACGATGGGAAAGTTGCTGTCCTGATTGTTTATGTTGATGATATTGTCCTTACTGGAGATGATACAGTGGAAATGACAAGAGTAAAAGAGAAATTGGCAGTAGACTTTGAAATCAAGGATCTGGGATTCATGAGATATTTTTTAGGTATGGAGGTTGCTCGGTCAAAAAATGGTATTGTGGTTTCACAACAGAAAAACATTATATTATAGACTTGTTGAAAGAAACAGAAATGAGTGGATGTCGTCTTGCAGATACCCCTATGGATCCTAATGCTAAACTTTGGGGAGAAGGTAATGTTTCTGTTGATACTGGGAGATATCAGAGATTGGTTGGGAAACTGATTTATTTGTCACACACCCGACCTAATATTGCTTTCTCAGTTAGTGTAGTGAGTCAATTTTTGCATTCTCCTTTCGAGGAACATCTTGAGGTAGTCTATAGGATACTGAGATATGTGAAGGAAAATCCTGGAAAAGGATTATTTTTTAAGAAGACTAGTGAAAAAAATGTGTCTATCTTCACCGATGCCGATTGGGCAGGTTCAGTCACAGATAGAAGATCAACCTCTGGATATTGTACCTATGTTTGGGGTAATCTTGTGACATGGAGGAGCAAGAAACAAGGAGTTGTAGCAAGGAGTAGTGCAGAGGCCGAGTTTAGAGCTATGTCTCAAGGTATTTGTGAAGGATTATGGATCCTTAGAGTCCTAGAAGAACTTAAGATGAAAATTGAGCTTCCATTGAAATTGTACTTTGACAGTAAAGCTGCTATTAGCATAGCTCAGAATCCAGTTCAACATGACAGACCAAGCATATCGAGATTGATCGACACTTCATAAAGGAGAAGTTAGATGCGGGAATCATATGTCTACCCTTCGTGACTTCAAGTCAACAAACTGCGGATATCCTGACCAAAAGTTTGACAATACCTACTTTTGGGTATTTGATTGACAAGTTGGACATGATAGATATCTATGCACCAACTTGAGGGGAGTGTTGAAAAATATATTATTTCCGGTTTTATTATTGTTTTTAATACTACCTTTATTTTTCTTTATTCTCCATTAAGGAGAAAATAAATTGTAATAATTGTATCTTCACTATATAAACCAGCCTAAGGCTGACGAATAAAATATAACAGCTTTTACCTATTTTTTTCAATAGTCTCAATATATGTTTAAAAGTGAGGGAAATCCTCAACTTATTAGCCGGTTTTGTAAGATTGAGTTAGGCCTAACCACCCTTAAGATATAATAACTTAAGTATTTATTAATCTACTTCTATGAATCTTAAATGTGCCAAATCAACTTATGATGGTGTTTTCTAAGATATGATTACTCTACTTCTATAAGTTAGGCCCAACTGCAGTTCTTAAGATATAATAACTTTGTTGTTGTCCAGGTCCAAGTCAGGTGTTTGCTGGTTTACATGGATTTTGAAGGTCGTTCAGATGGAAGATCAATTAAGAACATTCTCTCCCATGTGGCTCCTCTTAAGCTGGTACGGATCAACTCAATTAACACGACTACATAATAAATTTTCTATGAAGTACTTGTATTTGGGGAATAGAGCAAAACTCATAGGTTGCCATATTTTTCCACCATTAAAAACCCTATGATATTGAGAATAACTTATTTTGATTTTTAATTAATATGCAAAAAAGTGCTGTTAATCACGAATTGAGAAAAATAGTAGTTTGTTCAAAAATTCCTCCTCTAAACTACGGTTCTTCAGTGGTACCATAACACTATTTTTGACAACACTTTGTACTAAATCGCATATCGCAGAACAATAGCAGTTTGTTAAAATTCCACTACCATATAGCCGCTATTTGACAACACTAGTGCAATATTTTAGTAGAAGAATATTTTGACCACTTGGATACACTTTTCAGTAGGGGCAAGTACTTAGGAATTTAGCTAACTAGGGTTATGATTTATAAAGGCACTGTAATGAATTTTTTTTGCAAGATTGAAGGTCCTACTTAAAGTACAGAGCTGTATTCATATTCTCGCTATTGATTACTATGGGTTTATGTGTTGTCAAAAGCTTAAGTTGTGACAATTATGCATGCACACTATTGATAACTATGCACATAAGTCTTTGTTTGTTTGTCTGCTTGCATCTTTTTTGAGCTGTGTTTTTTTTTCACACTTCAATGTTTGTATTTCTCTAATTTGCGCCTTTTTCCCCCTCATCGCCTTTAATCTCTGTTTACACATGCAATGTTTTCTATTCTTATCTATAAGTTCTATCAACTTTTATTCATTTCTAGTCACATTCCTATTAATTATCTAGTATTTAATTTTGAGGAATAGTTTATTTAAATTTATTTTCTCATATATAATTGTGTAGTATAAGTATTCATGTTCTTCGTTATAGCAGCCATCTGGATATAGCATTTTTGGTATTGGCAGCTCCATTCTGAACAATCCGTGTGTTTTGTCCTGCTAAACCGATTTATGATATTTTCATTGTATCATTTTCTTTGTTTTTAGTATCATGCATAATGATGAATTTCACTATTTTCCCCCGAAGGTTTTGGTGCATGGATCTGCTGAAGCTACAGACCATCTGAAGCAGCACTGCCTGAAGAATGTATGTCCTCATGTTTATGCCCCCCAAATTGAAGAGACTATTGATGTAACCTCTGATTTATGTGCTTATAAGGTACAATGACATCATTTTGTTCATTTATTGAAAAATTGTCCGATATGTCAAAATTAATTATGCTTTGCTTTTCTGATTATAGGTTCAACTATCTGAGAAGTTAATGAGTAATGTACTCTTCAAAAAGGTATATAGTATACGCATGAACTTTTTCATGTTATATAACTGTCTGCCATTTACAATGTTGAATAACAATAACAACCAAACTTTATCATGTTAGATAGGGAATTTATCATGTTGAACAATAATAAATATAAATTCAACTGCAGCTGGGAGAATATGAAATAGCTTGGGTTGATGCTGAAGTAGGGAAGACAGAGAATGATATGCTTTCGCTTCTCCCCATTTCTGGCGCACCTTGTCCGCATAAATCTGTTCTTGTTGGTGATTTGAAATTGGCAGATTTCAAGCAGTTTCTCTCAACCAAAGGCATTCCGGTAATTCTTCAGTTTTAGGCTCAATACTAACTCACTGGTTCCTTT
This sequence comes from Lathyrus oleraceus, assembly GCF_024323335.1. Classification (NCBI taxonomy): domain Eukaryota; kingdom Viridiplantae; phylum Streptophyta; class Magnoliopsida; order Fabales; family Fabaceae; genus Lathyrus; species Lathyrus oleraceus. Next base: position 235,613,299 of record NC_066579.1, read on the forward strand.
TGTCCACCAATTTTTTCTTGGTAAATGGAGTGATTTCTACTTCATTTCCCTAACATTAACATGCTGGTAGTTGTAGTCATGGTTATAAAATATATGAATGGGAAGAACTATTTTTTGGTTTGTGAATCAAATCTTTTTGTGAACCGGAAGACACACCACTAATAAAAATGACATTTGAAAGTAAAATCAAGGGACACAGCAAAACTATAGGCTGATATATTATATATGAACCATAAAATAATTCAATTTCAAGTTATAGATCAAATGAGAAAAAAATCGAGTCTGGTTATACAAACAAGAGGTTGGCTACACAGTTTAGGTTATGATTCATTAGAATGAATTATGCTTCATCATAGTGAATCCGGATTGATCATAATAAAACGAGATTCAAGTGAGATTCATGTGCAAAATAGATACACACTAGGCATTCATATCTATTGAGTTCAGTTTTGTATCAAATCATGGTACAATTCATGTATTGTTAGATACTGATGACCACGGTTGTAATCCTCATGGGTGAAAGTGCTGGATACCATGTCTTTTGAAACTGAACTTGACTCAATAAAATAGTGCTACGCAGAATATTATCTACTTTATAGAAGTATGTATCATGACATGATAATTTTTGTAGGTGGAGTTTGCTGGCGGGGCTTTGCGTTGCGGTGAATACGTAACTGTTCGGAAGGTTGGGGATGCAACTCAGAAGGTAAGTTAATCTTCTGAACATCTGTGAATTTTACATTTTTCCTGGGAAAACGACTTTTGCAAAATTAAGCTGCGATTATATCCAGTTTTCCTAAAAAGATTCTGATCCATTATATATATATATATATATATATATATATTTTAAAACAGGGTGCTGGTTCTGGTACTCAGCAAATTATTATTGAAGGTCCCCTTTGCGAAGATTACTATAAAATTCGCGATTATCTCTCTTCACAGTTTTATTTGCTTTAGATTTTGTTGTACAAGTGCTTGTGCTCTATTTGCAAGTGCTTGTGCTCTATTTGTATTTCTAGAAAAGGAATTTAATTTGGTCCTGTTGTCCTCTGTAAGCTTCACTGTCATGATTTTAATGGGCATGTGTCATTTCATTTTATCTGTACCACATGCAGTTTTAGACACTAACATTGAATTAGAAAGAGATATATAACAAATCTGTGTAGGATAATTTCTTTTCATCCTGTGATAATTTGGTTGATATCATTAAGATGGACAATTTTAATTATTATTATTAGTTTTTTAGTTTTGGCTTAAACATTAATGACTGGTTTTAGGACGTCAAAGATTTATGACTTTTGATTGACAATATAGCTTTACATGTCTTCATAATTTTAGTCGTCATATTTGAAAGAAAATGAAGTTTAAACCCTAATTTAAAATTGTTCTTGCGATTTCAATATTTCTTGAGTTTTAACCTCCAACTTTATTTAGAAGTCAATTTTGTTGACGGGATAATGTTTAAGTGGACAAATTTAATATTTTGTGGAATTTGGTTGAAGTCTCATTAAAGGGTGCATCCAACACTTATGGAAACTCGAAAATACCATATATTTTTATTTTTTTAAAAAAGAATGCACTTCCATAAAGTTGTAAAAAAGTATAGTGGTTTTGAGAGATTAAACAATATTTGACCTTAAAATACAATGGGTTTCATTTTGTTGCCTAATCGGCTTCTGTAAAAAATATTTGTGGATTTGAGAGATTAATAGTTCAGTGTAAAAAAATTGCCATAAGTTTTGGGGATGGGTGTAGTATTTTGGGGGAAATTGTATGAAGTTACATTTTTTTAAGGGAAATTGTCGTCAAGAAATTGCACTCTATTTTTGTATAACTTTTGTAAAAGATTTGTTGTTTCTAAAGAGAAAAGGAGAAAAAACATAGAGTTAAGCGGCAGATTTTTAAAGGTGAAATTTTATGGAAGTGATCTTCGGATGTAGTTCGAGATGCATTTTTTGCAAATTTTTTAGGAAAAATATTGACAAATTTTTTAGGAAAAATATGGGTGCTTTGGATGTAGTTCGAGATGCATTTTTTGACAAATTTTTTAGGAAAAATATGGGTGCTTCGCATACTAAGTACTAAAATATGTATATAAAATGTGGATCTGGAGATACATGTTTGAATTTTAAAAATATTTTTGACTTTTCATAGAGATGGAGGAGCATGGAAAGAGCAGCCCTCTTAAAGTTGTCTAGAGACATAGCTAACCCAAAGGCCAAACAACTCAAAAAGAGATTCAAACTTCAAAATTGACTCCAAAGAATATTACTTTATCCATTCTATGGGGTGCTAGTTCACCATAAATAAAAATCATAAACGTTTTTAAATTTCAAAGATATATCTCTCTCGACGCACTCAAATTACACACACTCCATGTTTTAGTGAGTGAATCACTCATTTTTTCCTTCTAAAATGTGTTTGAAGATGTATCTCGGTATCCATATTAAAGTCAATTCGGAGATGCATCTTTGTTTGATATTTTTTGTAGTCAAAATGGGGCTAATTCGGAAATGCATCTCTGGGTTCGCCCCAGTGTTCATATATAACCTGTTTTATGCATGGACAAAATTGTTAAGAGCTTGAAAAAGAAAGTTTCCTTAAAATTGGCCAAAATTGTTATATGATTAATGTTGAATATACTTTACATATGTATCAAATGGTGTCAACGATCCATACAAAAAATGAGTCACCATTTAAATACATTGTATGGTAAAAACTTAAAAGCGTCAAAACATGTGTCATCACATAAATCTGGGTGGTGCCGACTTTGACTTTTCCTTATTTGATTCTCTTTCAATCTGTCTCAACTTGGTGAACTCTTCTATCTTTTCTAAAAAGTGATCCGACCAAGTTCCAACTTCATTTGTGAAATGTGTCGTCCATTCTGATGATGTCTTTGGTAGGGGTGTTCAAAAACCAAACCAACCCAATAGAAAACCGCAAACCAAACCAAACCAAATCGAAATCACAAAAAATCGCATTTGGTTCGGATGTGTTTGAGCCAATTTTTTACAAAACCACGCGGTTCAGTTTGTATTTTGTAAACCGAACTAAACCAAACCAAACCGCATTATGTTACAATCAAAATTTAAACTTATCACGCATCTAACCTAAAACTCAAACTTATTGTGCCTTAACCTTACAATTACGCACAGTTTTATCTTACTCACACTTAGGGTTTCAGTTTCAACCTTTTCAAATTTCTTCTAGTAGTATCACACATTCTTCTCATTTTCTTTATCATGTATGTATCGTCTCTTTTACTCTAATCTCTACCCTCCAATGCTATTTCTTTTTCATCTTCTCATTTTTATGTTAGTATTTTCTCTTTCAATTATGTTTTTATCACACTTTTCTTCTCTAATGTTGCATCTATTCGATTCTTTCTTCTTCTTCTTCTTCTTCTTCTTCTTCTCTCATCTATTTTTTATGTTATTTGGTAATGTATATATGACAAAACACAAAGTTATGTTCTTCTCTATAGGTGTATGTATGACTCAATAAAAATCTTGTAAAAAACGTGAACCAACCAAACCAACCCAAACCACATTGGTTTGATTTGGTTTTATTTCTAAACGTCAACCAAACCAAACCGAACCACATGCTTTTTTCTCTTGCGGTTCGGATGAGTTTTAGCGTCAAAACTGCCCAAACCGCACCGCGAACACCCCTAGTCTTTGGTATATGACACCAAGATTTCAAATAAACTTGAACAAAATATTGTGTGCTTTAAAAGCCACTTAATAGATATGATGTGTGTAACACTCTTCTAAACCCAACATAGAATTATCGCATAATTCAATTAAAAGAGTGTCACACACATAAAAAAAAATCCTGCTCCGTAACACATGTTACATCAATTCACATTAAACCTGTCATCACATGCTCACTTCCATTTTAAAGTATCATCACAACAAAATCATTATCAAATCAATTAAAATATAATAATTTCAACTTTCACAACGCAATAAAAAGAGTTGTATAAACCAGCTCAATAACCACATTAATTATAATACTTCAACATAAACATGACATAAGAAGCTAAACAAGCGTTCCCAATCTAATGCCAAATAATCAGAGCAAGAAACTTCTAATTAAACAATAAACTAAGAAGTAACTCCAGGAGCTAGCTTCCACTTACTTTCGCGAGACCTACTCCTGAGTATCTGCATGATGCCCATGAAAAGGCAACATTCAAATAGAAGGGGTGATAATTCATTTCAACAATAAACGATATAGAATGAATAATAGAGTACAACATCTACACAATCATACATAACAAATATCACATTCTCACACTTAATTCATCATCAACATCATACACGACAACATCTCAATTATCATTAACATCATATGCAACACATCAACAATAATCAATACAAATGCAACACCTTATGCAATGTACTTAACACCGACTCAACATGCACGTGGTACCAAATATGAACACACAGGTTCATTTTGCTTCCCGATCCCAACCATAGAATCAAATTCCCTCTTGGAACCGGAGCACACCAAATCGCTACCATCACCATAGATAACGCTTCACTAATCCCCCATAACAGGAATTAGCTACTCGCACTCGATCCATCACCATAGGATCGCGAATCACCAAAATCCGTTACCACCACCATAGGTAACGCTTCACTAATCCCCCATAATAGGAATTAGTTACTCATACCCGATCCATCACCATAGGATATAGGCTCACCAAAACTGGATCGAATCCCGTACACCATGATGCATGACTCTCAAATAACATGCATTAACAAAACAAGGTTCACCAAAAGAATCCCCATACACATCTCACCATGGGCTCAACAACATTGTACCAACCTTTAGTACGGTCAAACACCATATCTTTTCAGATCAATACACATCATATTTTAAACACTTGCTATAAGATGACCCATTTCAGGAAAGCACATCCTTTTTTACACAGATGTCGGACCGCTAACACAAGGAACAAAAGCATTGTGAATTGCATCAGAATGTTCTTTTTTCTCGTATAGCGATCTTCAGATCTTCCGATTACAACAACAAGCCCATGTTTGACGACCTCTAAGAAAATCCATTGGATCATATGTGTATGCTTAACAAAATCCTATTTTCTAGTAAATTGTTCACAGACATCTACCTCAACAACAATCGATTTAACATTAACCGATTTAACTTCATCTTCAACATCATCCAATTTAACATCCTTCACTTCATTCAATTTAACACCCACATACACAGTAGCTTTAAAGAAAGTATCATGTGCACCATATCTACCGCCAAACATAACAAAAACATATATTTAATATTCAAATTCAACTTTCGAACAATTTTAGAGATGTTGTTGGTTCTATGTATTGACATCAATTTTGGTAAAACTTAGTGTTATCACTAGATGTCACGCGTGGTGTCTTGACATGTGATATCAGCTTCCTGCAGGTTGTTTAATATGGTTGTGCCGGATTTATTCAAGATGTTAGACCCGATGTTAAGACATGTGCATACAAAACATTCAGTCTGAATGTTATGTGTTTTGTTGTTGCGCTTTTCATACAAGTCTTTGTGTTCTTATGTGGAGATTGCATGCGTTATTCAAGGAGTAATTCTATTTAAAGACAAAATATTCTATTTCCCAAAGAGGAATGATTTGTTACTAATTCCTAGGGAATACACGTTAAATAGGATTAGGGTTACATGTTGCCCATGCCCATTCTGAAAGCTTCTATTTAAAGACTATGTAAATCCTGTATGATAGAGAGAAGAAAATACAAACATTGAAGTGAGTGAGTATTAGGGTTTTAGCCTAATGTACGTTTGTGAATTGTGAGCCATTTATTCATCTTGTTGATGTGTGAATTGGACTGAGTTTTGAGTTGTAATATGTCCACTCTAAGCTTTGAAGTACGAGTGTATTTGTTTACTTGATTGAAGCTTTTAAGCAAGATTAAGTATGTGTCCTTGAAGTGTGTCTTCTTTCTTTGTAGTATTTGTTCTAGTATCACTGCTGTGATTGAGGGGGAGTGAGTAGGGTCTCATATCTAAGAGTTCTTAGATAGAAGTTACACGGGTAGAGATTAGGTGAAAAGATTGTAAGTTGAAGTTGTTTACTGAGAGTCTTTGAACTAATTTTGTTTAGTGGATTTCCTTCCTGGCTTGGTAGCCCCCAGACGTAGGTGTGTTTGCACCGAACTGGGTTAACAATTGCTTGTGTCGCTTTTTCAATTATTTCTCTATTTTTATCCTGTTTATATGTTCAGATATTAGTGTCATGACATTATCTTCGACATCTCATATCTGATACCAGAATTTCAGATGCATATCCGGAACACATGCAACCTTATCCGGAGATGAATATCCAAATTCAACGTTCATTTTTTCAGCTAAAAAAAAAATTAATGCAGGCAATGTAGATGGGAAAACATATTGTTTACCTTAAATTGCATCTTATTTTTCTCATTTTGATGTGATAAAACACAAATATGTTGTTTTGGAGTGCAAAAGATGATTGAGAATGGAAGATTTTTTTTAAGGGTTTTGATAGAATATTGGTGTTTGATAATGAAGAAGAAAAACATGAAAGAATGTTGTTTTATTGAATTTCCCGCTTGAAATTTTCGGAGATGCATCTCCGAAATTGTCATTGATTTGATTAAACTAGCTCAATCAACTTCAAACACAACACAATGGTGATTCCAGAGATGCATCTCTGAATTGAATTTTGGCGTAAACGGGATGTGGCTCACTTGCCACATCCTTTACGTGCGTATTGGAAACACCATAGAGTGGTGATTTTGCAGATGCATATTCAAATTAGTTTTTGGCATAAAGGGGACGTGGCTCACTTGGCACACCCTTTATGTGTGTATTGAGTGTGTTTAGAAATGGATCTACAGAATATGAGAAGAGAAAAACCGGGTTTTCAGCATGTTCACCCTCGCTCAATGAGGTGGATAAAATAATGCCCAAATTTTTCCATATGATTAAAGAAGTGACTATTAAATTTTTAGTCTTTATTTTAATTCTTTACCATCACAAAAATTATTAAGTTTTAAGATATTTCAAAAGTTTTATTTATTTTTTACTAAAGTAGCTACTTACTGAAATTCTATTTTTTTTAAAGATGAATAAGTGGGATGTCGTGGGTTTGAACCCACACCCCTGGATCTGATGTCCTTGCACAACTACCAACTGAGTTGATATTTCTAAGATTTTATTTTAAGAGGAATGTTTTTTCACTTTATATGTTGCTCTCCCACCATAGTGAAAATTTAATAATGCCCATATAATTTAGATTTTATTTTTCATACTCACCTAAACTTCCAAATTCTTTTATATTTTTATCAAATCAAAGCTAATAAATTCTAGTTTTTATAATCTGGATTCACCTAAATCAAACTCATTCTCAAACTCAATTTCATAACGATTAAGGGTTAGTCTAAATATTACAATCTGTAATGTTCATTGTTATGACAAACTAAAACACAAGCGAAATTAGAAATAATGTTCAGGGGGTTGTCAAGATATTAAAATTGAGAATCTTCCTTGTTACCACAAATCATAAGCAATCACGGAAATGGGAAGAACAACATAAATTGACAGAAATATTTCATTTGACATATATAAATTACGTAACATTATATATATATATATATATATATATATATATATATATATATATATATATATATATATATATATATATATATATATATATATATATATATATATATATATATATATATATATATATATATATTTTGTTGTTGTTGTTAACCTGAAACTAATATTACATTTCACCATCAAGAGATGGTTGAGGACGTCTCAACATCTTTAGAGTATCATCGGTCAATCTCACAATTGTCACATCCACCTGACCAAACCTTTTGTTTTATAAAGGTGAAATGTACTCCACATAACCGTTAAATCTTCATCCATCTTCAACTAAAACTTGTTGAATTATATCTTCTCTTTGTTGTTAATCGAGACTCCGTGAACGTAAATTCAAGAAGAGGTCTCTCGCTGTTGAAGTAGACAAATGCAAGATAGAAATCTTGAGACATTCTGTAGTATTTTTCTTGACAACATGAGGGGCATCCATAGCTATACAAGTTTTAGATCAATATGGACCTTAGAAACACAATCCTGCCTCAGTGGACTTTCCAAATATTGAAATCCAGAATCACCTTTTTAACACATATAAAATGAAATGTGTCACTCCTCACAAACATAACCTGTCACTAACAAAACTTGTTTTTTGACATAGAAAATACAAACATAGCTTTTTTTTACACAGAAAATAGAGGGTCCAATATTTATACAAGTAATGTCAGATATTTCATTAAAACATATCAAAATGTATTCAAATTACATCATTGAAAATAACAATCTAACATTACATGCAAAACTTGAGTCACCACATAAATACATTGTAAGATAGAAACTTAAATGCATAAAAAGATGTGTCACCACCAAAATATATAAATCTATGGATAGTTTCACCTTTGACTTTTGTTGATTTGATTACCTTTCAATCTCGTTCAACTTGGTGAATTCTTCCATCCGATCCAAAAAGTTATCCAACAAAGTTTCAACTTCTTTCGGGGAATGACTTGTCCAGTGCAACTATGTTTGTGGTATAGGACATCCCAATTTTAAAGAAACTTGAACAAAGTGTTGTGATTTTGAAAGGCAACTAATACACATAATGCACCCGATTGTCAGATCGATATATACCATGTTATACTCACTTGTAATAAGATGGTCCATTTTAGGGAAATACATCCATTTTGTCTCTAGTGTTGGACTGCCAACACAAGGAATAAGAGATTCATTAATTTCATCAAAATGTTCTTTTATCATGTATAACTTCGTGTATGATTCCTTATGCACCTCCAATATCATTTTCTCTCCTTTACTAAGCAAAGTCGAAATAACATGACAACCACAATTACCGCCATCCTTAACATATGCAATCCATTCAATATATTTGTGCATAAAAACCAACATCTCTTTAATGTGTATGATTTTTGGTAAAAGTGTTAAAGGAGATGGTTTGTTAATGTGAGCACAATTGAAAACACTTTTGTGATATTTTGAAATTGGAGAATCCAATAAATATATGTCAACATGCTCGAAATAAGAAGGAGACCGCTTTGTTGAATTGTAACACGGTGTTGGTTTGACCTTCTTACGAGCACCCTTTGTTTTTATCGGTTCAACAAGTTGTTTCAAACCTGTGGTGTTTGGATAGTCAATCTTTCTCTGTTTTTCTTTGATGTGCAGTTTCATGATATCACCAACTTTCAAAAATCACTCTTGAATCACCTCCTATTCGGTCATGGTAGATATATTCGATTTACCACCCTCCATTACACCATCATCATCAAACCAAAGCATTTTCCAATGAATGCAAACCTCATCCATACATATGAGTTTATAACGTGTCATCTTATTTAAAATTGCACAAGCACACGAAAGACCGTACGTCTTCCTAAGTGTGCAACCATACTTTGAGCTATTTCAACATGTTTTCTCTGCCCGCTTGACTTCGTGATAAATAAAACCCAATCTCGATTGAGATATATATCTCACCAATTGTGAATAAAGATTGATGTCTCCTTAAATTTATGTTCTAATACTGTAATGTTGCGATCAAATATTATTTGTATCTCATTATGCTTATTTTGAATAATTTGGTTCACGGAGTCCCAATCTCTACATAAATAACCTTTAATATTTCTCAACCAATTCTTCAATGTAGCATGAGAAGATTTAACTATATTAGTTGTTATATTTCTAAAGTGTCTAACATGATCGGTATAAGCACATATAATCTTCTTCTTCACCTAGACTAGTATTGTACTTTCGACATTGTTCTGGGCTGGCCGAATGCCCAATCCTACATGGCCCAATCAAGATTATTCGAGGTACATTTTTCTGATATTCACTTTTACTATACTCATATTGGACTTTGTAAATGACTTGGGTATTGGAGTGCTAACCTTACATGTCCACCCTAAACCACCATACCAGAGATCAACATCACCAATTCCAGAGTTCTACATCATCAATCAACACCAATTCTAGTTCTAATACAAAACATTAGCGTCATCTATTGGAATCAATGCTAAATTCCTATGAAATTTCACGATCAAATTCCATTTGGTTCAAAGTCAAACCACAAATAAATCAAATATGAAGTTCATTCCATCTTTAACATCATGATGAAATAAACCTTCTTATCGCTAAATCTCACCTCATCTCAATGGGAAGCCAAAATAAGCCACAAATTAGCGTCACCATGCTCAAAATGACGAGCATCCACCTCAAATTCAGAATCCTTGGAACAAGGAACATCTATTACATATTCAAGATCCTGGTCTATCATAGTGATAAGCCATATCAGTCTAAAAAGCTCAATATATGTCATAAATTGACAAGATCCGAATGTAGATTGAGTCAAACACAAGATCAAATCTCTTACGCAGTAGAAAAAATAAATTGATAAAGGAAACCCCGTAGATCAGGTGGATTAATCAACTAGTAGTGAATGAGGCATGATGGCTAAATCAACATAGAGCATCCGACCAAATGAACAAATTCACACAATAAAGAAGAAAGTGTTCCCTAGAGAAAGATGAGGATGCCGCTGGCACATTTGAAAGACTTCTGGAAATCAATTTCATCTCTAATGTAAGATACACAAAATGACTCTCTAGAATTGTACCAACTAAAGAACATCAGGAAATGAAGTTGTATGTGTGTCAATCGTACTAACCTCGTATAAGCATGCCTGTCCTTATGTAATCGAGTGAATAACCACCTTATATGGGCACAAGTTGTCACCATTCACGGGATTTTACCCCAGGTGTAAGACCCCAATTTTGACCCTAAGATCCCTCATGAAATTTCATCATAAGCATTAGCATTGGGATCATACCTTGGCATTCTCCTTACCCCTCCTTCATTGGGGTTGTTTTAGGAGAGATCATCAAGCACTTTGTGATTATATCATACTTGTATATTATCATTTCACTAACCAAAATACCAAAAATATATCTTTGTATCTATCTAACTCTTTTGTAGGAAGAGCATGATCTCATTGATTCATCAAGATCACATCTAGGGTTTGAGACCCTCATGAACAAAGAGCACAACCAAGAATTGATTCAAGAATGGTTATGAGCATCATATATGGGTCCCAATGTTCTCTACATGTTATATTGATCAAGTTTTCTTTAAGAGTTTAAGGGTGATTTGCCTTGGAAACCCTAGTTTGACTAGGTATCTTGAGTAACTTCTCCAACAAGATATCTCATCTATTGATCAAATTTCTCAAGGGACACTTCGAAATGCATCATCTTATGCATATATGATTTACCATGAGCCAAGAAAGTCAAGAGAATTGGAAGTTAGCAAGTTGGTTGATGGTGGTTGGCCAGATGAATTCATCTAATCAAAACTAGGTCTCCCTAGACCCTATCTCCTACACTTTTCACAATATGAAAATGATTCCAAGAGAAAGCTTACTCTAAATGACATTATAAACAACTTTCATGTTGAGACCTAGAGCTAGTTTTGCTTGGAAAATTATTTTCTATGTTGAAACATTATAGGTCATTTTGTCTAAACTCTAATTTGAAAGTCAACTTCCCAAGTCCATAACTTGCTCAATTTTTATGAGATGAAATATTTACAAGTTTCACAATCAAATTCAATGTGTCTACTTCAACTTTTATGTTTGGAGTGGGAGCTAATTCAACTTCTTTGAACATGTGATATGAGGCTACATTAGAGGTCACTTTTGACCTATACCATTGATCAAGTGTTTTTTCCAAACTTCATAAATGCATAACTCTATCATTTAAAATCCAAATGTGTCGCATCCGCGAAAAACAATCGGCGGGAAAAAGAAACAAACAGAGTCGCCACCGTGCATTATTTATCCCAAAAGAGGGAAAGGAAACGCTCGAAGTAAACCTAGAAAGGAAATGGTCTTACGACCGAAGATTACAAGGATCGGGAGTCGGTTACGCAAGGGGAAGGTATTAGCACCCCCTCACGTCCGTCGTACTGGACGGGATCCACACTCAAAAGAATAGAATAAGGTTGCTGAATAACTGCTCAAAAAGAATGCACACACACACACTGGAATAAACAGGCGGGAGAGGACGGAAGCGGACTCGGCATGATATCGCATTCTGGGCATACGTAGCTTGTCAGAAACAAACATCAGAGTCGACGTAGTTCGGGGAAATGGGAAACGGGCTCGCTAGGATATCGCATCCTATGCCTACGTATCTCATCTGGAATGAGAATCAGAGCTACCGTAGTTCGGCTAACGCACGCCGAAACAAAACACTCGCACAGACGCTGAGACGTCAAAGCAAACACGCAAATGGAAACAGACTGCCAATGGCTGGTCTTATGTCCGACTCCAAACAACAAACACAAACAAGGAAACCAAATGCCAATCGCTGGACTTACATCAGACTCCACACATAACAAACAAACGCACACAGGAAACCGAACGCCAATTACTGGACTTACATCAGACTCCAAACACAAACACAAATAGGATACGGAATGCCAATCGCTGGTCTTACATCCATCTCCTAACAACAAACCCAAACAAGGAAACCGAATGCCAATCGCTGGACTTACATCAGACTCCAAGCAAACAAGAGGTTAACCGGACGCTAAATCGTCAAAAGCAACAAAAAAGTTGAACAAACAAGCTAACAGGGAGTCTGGTACTCGAGCCTGCTAGCTGTCAAGCAAACACACACAAAAAAGGGAAAGGGTGCCCGGAGAGATCTCGCACGATCTCCTGCCTACGTACCTCATCTGGTATGAGGATCAGGGCAACGTAGTTCCCCTCAACAGGGGATAAAATTTCTATCCTAACCAGAGACTGGGAAATGACAAACTAAAAGGGAGACTGACTCGAGCCTAATAGTTATCATGTAATCCACAATAGTCCTAGGTTGAGGTTTCTAACAAGAGTTTGACTCACACAGGCAGTGAGTCAACTCAAGTCTATCTCTACGTACGTCAACTTCCTCAAAAGTTGATCATACGACTCATACAGAAAGGAGATGAGAAGCAAAACAGATAAACATCAAAAGCAAATAGCACACACTATACACAACCAAGGGGGGCTCAAGCAAGGTTGGGCTTTAGTCAAGGGGTCATATCAACCTTGACAAACAAGCCAACTGGAAATGGGTGTTTTGAGCTCTTAACCCTAACATTGAGAGTTAGGGTGAAGCAGATGAAATGGGAGTGAGGGGTGTGCCTCATAGCTCTTATCCCTGGCCTGGGAGAGCTTTAATCAATAGAAAGTGTGGGAGTTCAGAATGATGAAACTCTTCTCCACATGACTGACACTACAAGATTTTTGGTTTTTATTCAAAGTGCATCAACACATGGCGTGAGCAAGATGAATGACACAACAGAATAGCAGGGGATGGATTACACATCCCTTTTATCTGCCAATTGCCTCTTAAGAGGACTTAACCTGCTTGGCATAAAATTAAATAACCACAAACATTGCCTCTTAAGGAGGGCTTCAGACAGGTGCCTGCCAGTAACAGCAGGTCTTCCAGACTACATGAAGATTAGGAATTATACCTAAGTGGTACGCCAACCACAGCAAAGCAAAGCAAAGTTCAAATGAACTTAAAGCAACTTAGGTACCTGTGGAAACAACTAAACCAATCAGTACAGAATTCCGACCAACAGACAACAGTCAATAACAAACAGACAATCCCAATGTACAACACATAAGCCATAAGGAAAACTCAAGTGACTTATCATCAACCTACAAAACAGCAAATGTCAGCAATCAAAAGCAAATATCAACATTCAAATGATGAAGCATCATCAACCATGGCATTTGGATGCTTGGTCCTGAAATTCAAAGCTCACATGTAAGTAACAAACCACTAGGTCAAAGCCTAGGGTCAAAGGTGAAGAAAAATTTCAAAACAGGAGCTGAAATTCAACACGATGCAACTTCAAACACATATCAACATATCCTAAAAAGGATCACATCAAAATCATCAAGAAAGAGCATTTCATGTGCAAAAGAAGTCAAAGACAATTTCAAGGCTCACATTTGATCATTATGAATGAAAATTCCAAAACAAAACAGAAATGATTCAAATAATTCTGGGAAAATTCATGAGCATTGAACACATCCAATCCAATCATCATACAAACAATCAGAAGCATCAAAAATCATTTGGCATGGAAATTAAATTGCACAAGTTGAACAACCAAAGGTGTAACATAAACTGTCACACCATGCAAACATGTGCATAAAACAGAAATGGCAAATGGAAAAAATGTCAAACCAAAACCAAAACATCCCTTAACATGTTAAGAACAATCATGCAAAATTTCATGTCCATTGGATTAAAATCAAGCATTTCATGATAAGATGAATGGAGCAAGGTCACAAATGTACACATGATCACATATTCTAGCACCATTCAGAATCCAGCCATGCACAACTTCAGAATTTATCATCATGAAATAGAGGACAATTCAAGGATCAATTTGAAAAAAGAATGGGATCAATTGGAGCATTTTTCAAATTGTTATGGATTTTTGAAGTTGCAGAAAAATTTGAAATCAAATGAAGCATGGCATAGGCAATTAGGAGGGAAAAGTGGAAATGAGAATTTATTCAAAAAAGCGCTGCTACCAGGAATCGAACCTGGTAGAAATTTGAATTGAGCGCGCCTGGCCATGAAACGCTGCCGTTTTGGCAGCGAGACCTAGTTCTACGCTAGCGACGGTTCAAACCGACGCAAAGGACGCAAAACCGACGTAACACGAAGATCTTCATCTTCTTCATGAAGATGATGAAGAACAACATGAATGTTCATGCATTTTTTCCAGAATTTTTTCAAACTGCCCAGAATTTCACAAATTTTATATCAAAACGAAGCCTATGCAACGAGGAACACGAATCCATAAACAATTCACACTAATTCATCATGAATTTCAAGAATCGAAGGAAAACTTTCTAGATCTACAAACTTTCAATTCCACATAACTTCATGAATATTGCACCAAATCACACGAAATTTAGCTCAGAATCATCAGCAAGAAGAGATCTACATGAATATACACATGGATTTGAGAATTATGAAGGTCGAAAAACCTACCTCTTGAAGAGCAGGTTCTGATTTTGCACGATCCAAAGCTCCAAATGATCCAAATCTCCTTCTGAATACTTGTAGTGATGATTGATGAAGAATTTGAGGCTTAGAAACGTGTAGATCTGGCTTAATAATCAACTTCCATGGCAAGGTTCTTGAACTTCAACTGCACGAATATGGCTCCAATTCTCCAAACAAATGATGAATTCACACTCAATCACACTCAATGATCATGAATCTTCACCAAAACAAGGTGTTATGTTGAAGAATTTTGAAATTTGATTATGAGAAATTTTTGGAGGGAGATGAAAACTAGATCTAGAAATGGTGAATTGTGATTAAGCTTCTGAAATTCTGTTATGATTTAGTATATATACCATGTGCTAATCCTATTTTAATTAAAGTTAATCAAGATTTAGTTGAAGTTAAGCAAGATAAGGTGTGGTGACAAAAATTGAAATTTTGTGGTGCATGGCAATTCCAAACGTGAACAGTAACCATTACCAGCTCAAATGCACTTAAAATCATTTTCTTAACACATTGGCAATGGTAAAAAGTTCATGTAACGCACCATTTTTAAATTTATGATTTTCCCTCCAAAATCTTCATGAATAAGCAAATGATCATAGGTTTAAATTTCATGCAATGTGATGGATGCTTTGGAAACTTCATGTCATGAGAAGAAAAATGCAAGAAGAGCCACTCAAATTGGAGCTATGAATCAAAAGTTATGCCCTTTTGAAGTTCCATGCACCCTTGGAAATGATTTAGTCATATCTCCTCAATCATTCATCATAAATTCATGATCTTGGACTTTTTGGAAATAGGAGAGAGAGATCTTCAACTTTCATGTTGGACAAAATTTCATTTGAAGCTTCTTTATAATGCAAGATCAAGTTGAATTTGAATAAAAAACTTTCCATTTTGGGAAACTCTCAATTACATGTCACTTTCCATTTTTGGAAACTTTTGATCTGACCTCAAATTCTTCAAGATAGGCATTTGACATGATGAATAAGCCTCTTTTAAACATGAATGAGATGTTGAAACTCATTTCTCCACCTCCTAGCCCTCAGTTGACTTTCTGTTGACTTTCTAGGGCCCCAGATGACTTGAACATGCACAGATGATTTTGAGCCTCAACCACTTGATGAAATGGCTCCAAAATGAAACTCTAGCTTGTACAAGCTCAATAAAATCATATGATGATCTCCTTCCAAGCAAATAAACCCCATTTCCTTGAGGAACCCTGACTGATAGAATGCAACTGATTAGGGTTGACCGGAGGTCAAAACCCTAATCCCAAAGAATCTGAGCCTGAACAATGAGCCCCTTGAGGATGACATAACCCTGATGATGATGATGTACCCTTGCCAATAAGATAATGCTCAAACTCCTTGAAGGACCAAGAAACCCTAATTGAAGCACAAACCTCAGATGATTAGTGATCAATTTATGAGACCCTCAGGCTTGCATCTCTTAACCTCTCCATCTTCTGAGAAAAACTTAGGAGGATGACTTACTTGTTTAGCCACATGATATGCAATATGCCAATGCCTAATGTCCTAAAAATGAAATGCAATATTCTAAGCTAGTCCCAAGAAAGGTTGGGCAAATTTTGAGGTGTTACAGCTGCCCTTATTCAATCCACTGTGAACTTGTCGATATGAACAGCCTCGGCTTTCAGATGATCAGGGTGAAGAGTGATTGAATACCAAGAACAAACGAACAATTTGCGCTCTGCTGGGAAATAATTAACAGTGCCTGTCAGAATCGGCAAAGAAGTGATCTTGAAAGAGAAATCCGTCTGGTACGAAGACAGTCGGCCTGAACACCGAAACAGAATGTTGACCTGGATACCAAAATAAATGGTAACACAGGAATAACCATGGCCTGAACGCCGTATCCGCTGGGGATTATTATTATTATTTTTTTTACTTTTTCTTGAACCCCGAAACTTTTTTTGATTGATGGTTTTTTTTTTTTTTTTTTTTTTTTGCTTTTCCTGAACCCCGAACAAATATTTTCTTTCATGCAGATGATCCCGGATCACCGCAATTGAACCCCGACACCTTCATAGTAGTCTTGTTTGCCAAACAATGAACCCCGCTCTCCAATTGAACCCCAGTCGCCTGACGATAACTCGTGATCGCCGTTGTGAACTCCGTTCTCCAGAAAACACCCCGTGTCTCCCTTTCTCCATTTGGACCCCGCTCTCCAGAAAATGCCCAGCATCTCCTCCTCTCCATTTGAACCCCTTTCTCCATTTTCTTATGATAATTCCGCTGGCAACGTCGGAAATAACACCAAAACACCACTCTGATGGCGACATATCAGAGGGTACACCTTCACGAAAGGAAGGTAACATATGCATCTCTTCCTCAGAAGACACCCATAACGACCTCTGTTGGCCTCAGCCAAAGTCTAAGGTGACACATGATCAGAAGACAATCCTGAGGACCTCATCTCGGATATAATCTTCAACTCCAATCTCTATTTGAACCCCGTTCTCCAGAAAATGCCGTAACACTTCCCTTTCTCCAATTGAAATGTATTTTCGCGCTGATCGCGTAACGTTCTTTGATTTTATTTCCATCTCCGCCCGATAGAAAAATTTCCTCCAATATCGCACTACTGGGGAACACTGTTACTCCAACGTCATGATGCTAAACTCCTCGGAGTAACATCTTCACCATCCGGCGAAACCAACTCCCAAGCGGTAACCACGGCTCGAGTAACTGATGCTTGCAATGCTGATGCTGATCTTCCAACTAGCGAAACCACTTCTCAAACGGTAACCACGGCTTGAGTAGCATCTTCACCCACTGGCGAAACCAAATCTCAAACGGTAACCACGACTTGAGACTAGCTTATGCTTGCAATGACGATGCATGATTTTTTTTTCAGCGTAATGTTCCATAATCATGGAAATGCTACACAATTTATTATGCAATATGCTATGATCTCCTAAATGATGAATGCATAAAAAGTATCCCCCTCAAGGGACTCTTCTGGGGAGCTCGAGGCACTCTGCTGAGGAACTCAACAACACTCCAACCTCCACCCTGCTGGGGAATAGCACTGCCGCTGGGGAAAGGACCACCCTTACCAAGGATGACCTCCACTGAACCCGATCCACTTGGGGACTTTGCTGGGGAAGAAACCACCAACGCATTCTACGGGGAAAACAACAATCTTTGACATGCTGGGGAAAAGCCAACAACGGACACCTCCGCTGGGGAAATAGCAACCTTCAGGCCTGGCTGCTGAGGAAACACCGATCTCAAACATGCTGGGGAGATAACCATCCTGACCCTGCTAGGGAAATCACAGACCTTGAATCTGCTGGGGAGGTAATAATCCCAACTCTGCTTGGGGAAACAAGGAAAGTCTGGCACAGAACACCCGTCGACTCGTCGAACCCTGGTATTCAACATCTAAACCCAGTATCAGCTTTCCACTTTTGAGAGCTCCCAGACTCGTCTTGACTTTTCTGATTCATCACCTTGTATTCTCGACTTCTCCGTACTCCACAAAGATCGCACTCCATGGATTCATACAAACTTTCCAGTCTTCAGACTTTGAAGAGTCTTCTTGATTAATTCTCAAGGATCTTCGCACGTCTTTCGTTGTCTTTTCACCATTCTTCAATCCTCTTGTCCCTGACTGGACTCCACGGGGATCTCTTGTCAAAAAGGCTTCACATCACAACCTGCAAGTGAGTGAAAATATCTAACAACACCTGCAAAAGAGATCGTTAGATAAAAACGTGCCCCAGGCATGCCAAAATTTCAACACTTGGGTCACTCCACCTTCCAAATAAGATTTCAAGTTTTCAATCTTATAAACATGCATTGGAAGGGACCTCCATGTATCAAAATACAAAGATTCTTTATCACAATAAACAGATGTTTTTGCAATCAAAGCGGAAATGAAAACAAAAACAAAATTATTTGACTGAATATGCATTTTATTGATTGAAAAAAGTGTGGCTCAAAATTGAGCAATACAAAGGAAGCAATTCCTGAAAAGAGGTAATTGCACACAAAAGGAAAAATCTATCCTAATGGCAATGGGAAACCGCGATCTCATCGAGTTCCAACTCGGTTACACCCCATATGTCCTCAGACTTTCCGTGCTTTCTGCCTTCTGAACAAGACAGTTCCGACTGATCCCTGCCGGGGATTATCCATGTGTCTTAACCCAAGCACAAACGATCATGCTAGACGCAGTTGTTCGTTTCAATCCCTCTTTTGCCTGAACCGCCCTTTCGGGTTTTCAGTCCACCGGGATACCCTTTTTTTCCCAAGCCGCCTTTTCAAGTTTTCGACTTGCCGGGTGTACAGTTTTTTCTTTTTATCCCTAATTTTTGCCTGAACCTTTTCATCATTTTTTTCTTGGTTCGCCGGGATGCCCATTTTTGCCTGGACTATTTTATTCTTTTCGTCCAGCGGGTCTCTTTATACGAAGTATTTTTTAACTGCGTCCGCATTCACAGGGGATGGAAAATCCTCGCCATCCATGGTCGTCAACAACAAGGCTCCGCCAGAGAAAACCTTCTTGACCACGAATGGACCCTCATAATTGGGTGTCCACTTGCCCTTACGATCGTTTTGAGGAGGAAGGATCCTTTTCAACACCATATCTCCTACGTGATACACACGAGGTCGTACCTTCCGGTCAAAAGCACGCTTCATCCGCTACTGGTACAACTGCCCATGACAAATGGCCGCCAACCTCTTTTCCTCAATTAGGCTCAACTCTTCGTACCGAGTCCTTACCCATTCAGCCTCTTGCAATTTCACGTCCATCAGGACTCTCAGTGATGAGATCTGGACCTCAACCGGTAGCACCGCTTCCATCCCATATACAAGTGAGAAAGGCGTTGCCCCAGTAGATGTACGCACCGAGGTTCGGTACCCATGTAACGCAAAGGGCAACATCTCGTGCCAATCTTTATAGGTCACGACCATTTTCTGCACAATCTTCTTGATATTCTTATTGGCTTCCTCGATCGCCCCATTCATTTTCGGACGATAAGGAGAAGAATTGTGATGCTCGATCTTGAATTCCCGGCACAGTTCTGCCATCATCTTGTTATTCAAATTAGAACCATTATCAGTAATGATTCTCTCGGGAACCCCATATCTGCAAATGATGTCTCTCTTCAGGAACCTGGCCACGACCTGCTTCGTCACGTTTGCATAAGAGGCTGCTTCCACCCACTTGGTGAAGTAATCAATAGCCATTAATATTAACTGATGCCCATTCGAAGCCGTAGGCTCAATCTTTCCGATCATATCAATGCCCCACATAGAAAACGGCCACGGAGACGACATTAAGCTCAACAGGTTTGGAGGCACGTGCACCTTGTCAGCATAAATCTGGCATTTATGACACTTCCGCACGAAATTGAAACATTGGGCCTCCATTGTCATCCAATAATAACCAGCTCGTAACAACTTTTTCACCATTGCATTCCCACTGGCATGGGTACCGAACGACCCCTCGTGAACCTCTTTCATCAACTGGCTTGCTTCTTTGTCATCGACGCATCTGAGCAAGACCCAATCGAAATTCCGCTTGTACAAAACCCCATCCTTGTTCAGATAGAACACCATGGCCAACCTCCTCAGAGTCTTTCGGTCCTTCTTGGATGCTCCCTCAGGATATTCTTGGGTTTCCAAATAGCGCTTGATATCGTAATACCACGGCTTCTCATCGTCAGGCGCTGTGTCAACAGCAAACACATAAGCCGGTCTATCCAGACGTCCCACCTCAATACTAGGGAACTGATTCCACCACTGCTCCTTAATCAAGGCAGCCAGAGTAGCCAAAGCATCTGCCAACGGATTCTCTTCTCTCGGCACATGATGCAATTTCACCTTGGTGAAGAACGTCAACAGTCTCCTCGTATAGTCCCGGTATGGAATCAAATGAGATTGATGCGTATACCATTTTCCGTTAACCTGATTCACAACCAAAGCTGAATCTCCATATATGACAAGGTTCTTGATCCTCAAATCAATCGCCTCTTCAATACCCAATATGCAAGCTTCGTATTCAGCCACGTTGTTGGTGCACACAAATGTTAGCCGGGCGGCAAAAGGAATGTGGGATCCTTTCGGCGTAACCAAAACAGCACCAACACCGCTACCATTCACGTTAACGGCCCCATCAAACATCAGAATCCATTCGGATTCAGGGTCAAGCCCCTCCTCCGGGATTGGTTCCTCGCAATCTTTCGATTTGAGAAACATGATGTCCTCATCAGGGAATTCAAACTTCATCGGTTGATAATCCTCAATGGGTTGTTGGGCGAGGTAATCAGACAATACACTCCCCTTGATTGCTTTCTGAGAAGTATATTATAAATCGTACTCAGTCAAAATCATTTGCCACCTCGCAACCCGTCCGGTCAATGCTGGCTTTTCAAAAATATACTTGATTGGATCCATCTTGGAAATCAACAAAGTGGTATGAACCAGCATATACTGCCTCAGTCGGCGAGCAACCCATACCAAAGCACAACAAGTTTTCTCGAGCAGTGAATATCTTGTTTCACAATCGGTAAACTTTTTGCTAGGGTAGTAAATCACATGCTCTTTTCGACCAAACTCGTCATGCTGCCCCAATACACACCCCATGGACCCCTCGAGGACCGTCAAGTACAGAATTAATGGTCGTCCCTCCACAGGAGGCATCAGAATCGGAGGCTCCTGCAAATACTCTTTTATCTTTTCAAATGCTGCTTGGCAATCATTATTCCACCTGGCCGTTTGATCTTTTCTCAACAACTTGAATATAGGTTCACACGTGGCTGTTAGATGAGATATGAACCGTGAAATGTAGTTCAATCTACCTAAGAAACCACGAACCTCTTTCTCTGTCCTCGGTTCAGGCATTTCTCGTATTGCTTTTACTTTAGCAGGATCAACCTCGATTCCTCTTTCGCTCACAATAAATCCCAGCAATTTACCGGACCGCACTCCGAAAGTGCACTTATTCGGATTCAACCTCAGCTTGAACTGTCTCAGCCGGTCAAACAGCTTGGCCAGATCTACCAAATGCCCCTCTTCTGTTTGGGACTTTGCTATCATGTCATCAACATAGCATTCGATTTCATGATGAATCATATCATGAAACAAAGTCACCATGGCCTTCTGATAAGTAGCACCGGCGTTCTTGAGACCAAATGGCATCACCTTATAGCAAAAAGTACCCCACGGTGTGATGAACGTTGTTTTCTCCATATCATCTGGCGACATTTTGATTTGATTATAGCCAGAAAAGCCATCCATGAAGGAAAACACCGAGAATTGAGCTGTATTATCTACCAACACATCGATGTGAGGTAGTGGGAAATCGTCCTTCGGGCTAGCTCTATTCAAATCCTGGTAGTCCACACACATTCTCACCTTTCCATCCTTCTTTGGCACCGGCACAATATTTGCGACCCAAGGCGGATAATTAGTGACAACGAGGAACCCAACATCCAACTGCTTCTGAACCTCCTCTTTAATTTTCATGGCCATCTCAGGTCGAGTTCTGCACAACTTCTGCTTCACTGGAGGACAATCTGCTCTCAACGATAACTTGTGCACAACGATATCGGTATCCAACCCTGGCATATCCTGATAAGACCAGGCGAAGATATCAACATACTCTTTCAACAAGGTTACCATTCTGCTCTTGACATTTTCCTCCAAAGCGGCCCCGATCTTCACTTCTTACCTGACCTCCTCGGTACCCAGATTCACAACCTCTACCTGTTCCTCGTGCGGCTGAATCACCTTCTCCTCTTGTTTTAACAACCTGGCTAATTCCTCCGGCAGTTCACAATCTTCTTCGCCTTTTTCCTCGGCATGATAGATCGGATTGTCGAAGTCATATGAGGGTGTAACAGGATTGTTATCAATGAGATCCGGAGAAAGATCGCATCTGCATGAATGTTGATTCATGCATTGCTTTAGAACCGGAGCGAAGCAAATTAAAAGGAAAATGAAAACAAACATTGCCATTTTTATTTTTGTTTTTATTAAACTGCAAAAATAAATGAAAAACAGGGAACACCGCTTTTAATGAAAAACATCCATTTATTTATAATGCAAATATTGCAAAATGAAACATGAGGTGGCCTTTACAATGAACCATTACGTTTCGGGCAAAACGTATGGCTTTCATGCAGACAAAATTGAAAAATAGAAAATATTACTCTTCAAGTAGAGTGACAGTGATGATCTTTTCGGCCTTCCAGTTCTGGACTTCCATCCCTGGTACGCACGGCTTTATCCATTGATATAGCTCACAGTCACTGTCAACTTCTTCACCCACCATACAGATGTGATCTGGATCCAGCATTCCAGCACTGGTGAACGTGAATGACGTACGACGTCCTCTGCCCTGTCCAGACGAGCCTCGGCCCGACTGATAACCCACTCCAAATCTATCTTTCTTGGCGGAGATGTCCATCATCTTCCCCCAACCTGGAGCTTCCCCATTCTTCACCACCTCAGCAGCCTGCTTGTACGAAGAAATGGACGACTTCTCCTCTTTAGCAAAAATAGCATTCTCCACCTTGACGGTTTCGAATGCTTGACTTGGCGTTTCCCATATCTCACCGTCCATTTCAACATACTTGAATGATGATAGGTGGCTGACGAAGATATCTTCTTCCCCACAAACCGTGACGACCTGCCCGTCCCAGATGTACTTCAGTTTCTGGTGCAAAGTCGAAGTCACCGCCCCAGCAGCATGGATCCATGGTCTACCCAACAAGCAACTGTATGCCGGCTGAATATCCATGACATAGAATACAGACTTGAACACCTCGGGCCCAATCTTCACCGGGAGCTCCACTTCCCCGAACACAGCCCGCTTCAAACCGTCAAAAGCTCTCACTATCAGGTCAGTGGGCGTCAAGATTAACCCTTCACAGTCCAGCTTCGCTAGGGCTTTCTTTTGCAACACATTTAAAGAGGAGCCGGTATCAACCAACACGTGCGAAAGCACGGCTCCTTTACACTCCATAGCAATGTGTAAAGCCCGATTATGATTACGCCCATCCACTGTCAGATCCATATCAGTGAAACCCAGCCCATGGCTGGCATTGACGTTTGACACCACCGTCTCCAACTGATTGATTGTTATCTCCTGGGGAACATAGGCTCTTTTCAGTATTTTCAACAAAGCCTCTCTATGCCCCTCGGAGCTCAGCAACAATGACAAGATTGAGATCTTGGATGGGGTCTGCTGCAGATGGTCAACAAGCTTGTACTCTGACTTCTTGATGATCCTAAGAAATTCTTCAGCTTCATCATCAAGTTATTTTTCCGACCCACCAGGCGCCGGTGTCACCACAGGAATACCCTAATTCACCACCTGCTTCCCTCTTGCCCTGGCTAAAGCCTCGGCCTTATCTTTCTTTTCTCTCTCTCCATCCCCATTCCTCAAAGTGTCCGGTGCGAACAACCTTCCACTGCGAGTGAAACCACTGGGTCCGGCATTATCCACCTTTGAAACGGTAGTTTCATCCGCAGTCTGATCATCCAACTTCTCCCCATTACAGTAGACCTCTCCACCATAATGCCATGGCACGGCGTCATCTTTGTCATAAGGAATTGGCCCAGGTACCGTGATGGTAACTGGAGCCGCATCTGCCAGCGTTGACAAATCAACCGGGTCGAAGTAAATGGTTATAGTGGAGACATCCTCCTTCCCCGAATCAACCTTTTCAAATCTGAGGCTTCCCTCATCCATCAGCCTCTGGACAACCTCCCTCAATAAAACACATCCATTGACAGCAATAGTGCATGCAGCACAACAACCATCACAGCCCGGAAAGACCCCATTCTTCAACAGTTGCCTCTTGACCTCAACCAGGGGAGTCTTCAACTGGTCTATACTCATCAGCCCGATCGTTCTACCATCTTCAGACATTGCATTCACCCCCATTTGACCATGCGCGAGCATGGGATTAGCATTAACATTTGGAGATGGAGCAAAATTGATTGCCTTAGAATCCACCAAGTCCTGGACCACATGCTTAAAAGCTTTACAATTTTCTACATTGTGTCCAGGGGCACCAGAGTGGAATTCGCACTTGGCGTTCTCATCGTAGTTAGGAGGCCTCTGATCAGGTCTCAAAGGAGCCAAAGTCCTCAACTGAACCAACCCCAAGTCCTTTAACTTTTTCAATAAGAATGAGTAGGTTACAGGTGGTCTATCAAATTGACGATCATTCATTCGCCCTCTCACCTGATACCCGGTCCTCTGCGGTCTCTATTGAAATGGTTGTCGTTGCTGTTGTGGTTGTTGTTGTTGCTGTTGTTGTGCAGGTTGATTGTGAGCAGGAATTGTTACCGCAGTAGTGTGCTGGTAGTAACAATCCCTACTCTGTCCCCTCTGGGCGTACACAGCACTGGTATCACCCTCCTTCTTTCTTTGACCATTCCCAAAGGGCTTCTTCGATCCAGACGACGAAGCACTACCCTGGATTTTCCCCATCTTCAACCAACTTTCGATTCTTTCTCCGGCCACCACTATATCAGCAAAATTGGTAACCGGGCATCCAACCATCCTCTCTGCAAATGTCCCCTGAAGGGTACCCATAAACAGATCTGACATTTCTCTATCCACCAACGGAGGTTGGACTCGGGCAGCCAGCTCCCTCCACCTCTGTGCATATTCTTTAAACCCCTCATCAGGCTTTTGAGACATACCCTGCAATTGGGTACGGCTAGGAGCCATATCAGCATTAAATTGGTATTGTTTAAAGAATGCATCTCCAAGATCCTGCCAGCTTTTGATGTCAGAAGATTTCAACTTAGTGTACCATTCCAAGGACCCCCCAGACAAACTGTCCTGGAAGAAGTACATCCAAAGCTTCTGGTCCATTGTATAAGCAGAAATCTTACGGACAAAAGCCTGGAGGTGAGTTTCCGGGCAAGAACTCCCATTATACTTGTCAAATGCAGGCGCTTTAAACTTTTGCGGGATCACAATCCCTTCAACAAGCCCCATGTTCGACATATTAACAACCCCCGGAGTAGCATAGCTTTCAAGAGCCCTGATTTTCTCCGCCAGAACCTGAATCTCTTTGTTGGGTGGTTGAACACCGTATTGCCCAAACTGTTCATTCAACATGGAGAACTGATCTACTTCTCTGTCTTCCTCTCTATCCTCCTCGGCCCCGAAGAAAGGAGGAAACAGACTGTCCTTCAGGTTATTGCCCATCGGACTTGGTCTATCGCTTGTGGCAACACCAAAACCACCCCCATTATTTGTCACCACACCAGCAGTTGTCTTCTTTCCGAGATCTCCTCCATCCCTGGAACCACCAAGGCCATGGTTGGAGACACCCTCTAAATTGACACCACTGTTAGCAGCTGAAGCCCGCTCGAGCTTCTCCACTTTATCAGCAAGTGCTTTTTTCCCCACGGCAAACCCTTGCATGACATTGATCAGTTCATTCATTTTCTCCTTCAGCTCGAGAAAATCTGCGTTAGGTAGATCCATCAGCCTGGATGTGTTGCGTCTAGTAGGATATCTGTGCGGACGTGCTGCGTGCAAAGGAATGATTCTACGTGCGCGAGCAATGATTCCTGAAACAATCAAGCACGTTAGAAACTGACACCTGCAAAATAGAAGACAAGTTATTATGATTCATGCATGAATGCAATGTCTATCCATATGAGGAACACTCTGTCTTTCGATCCTGGTTTCATCGAGATAGATAATAATTTGACAGCAATATCCTGATATCAATCATCTGGTTTCACCATACAGATCAGGGATATATTATTTAGCAAAGATACCACCCAACCATGTGTGTGTGATGTGAGTGTGCACAGGAAAGCAAATAAAGCTCGAAGATCGATCACTGAATGGAAATAACCACTGTATATCAAAAGTTCACTACACGTGCAAAAGTCATACATCAGGCTGATACAAATCAAATACAATTCTCCAGAATCATAAAGAAAATACAAGCAAGTGAATTCCGTCAACAGGCCTGACGGTAATCCAACACATGATAACAAAATTCTACACTGAAGGAGGTCCCCCAGAGGGCTCTGCATCATCAACCATTCTGGTAAACTTCACGGCGAACCTAAGCTCGGTGTTCTCCTGCTGCAATCTTCCTATCTCCTTCTGGTGAATCTTCATCTGTCGGAAATAATGATCTCTCTCAGCAAGATAATGATCTCTCTCAGCAATAATCTTCGCTTTCTCAGTTTCCCATTCTGTGGCAAGGACTTTAGCTCTGGCATCTCTCTGATTCTTCACAAGGATTTGTCTCCTCTTCTCATCTTCAATATCCCTCAAGGCTCTAGCAAACTTTTCCTTGGTAAGGTCATGCTCCTTTGTAGACGACTCCAACGCTTGGCTGATCTTGCGGTAATAGGCAGTGTCTATCTCAAAGCGTTTCACCTCCATGGCATGTCTCTTATCCTGGTCTTCCATTTTCCCTTTGATTTCCTGATTAGCCATCTGAATCCTAGCAACACTCATCTCCAATTCAGTCTTCTCTGCTTGCAGCTGATCTCTGGCTTTCTTCATCTCAAGGAACTCTTCCATGCTGACAGAAGAACGTGGCCCCTCAATCAATGGACACCAAGGATCACCTCCAGGAAATGGTAGATGTGTGAGCTCAATCCTCTTCCTAAGCTAATCATCAAATGGAGGAAGAGACCTGCTATTAACCTTACCAAAAGGAACCTTGCCCTTCCTCTGAATGTTATGCCATGCCCCGGACACTTACCTCAACTGGGACAGATTACCCTCAGTTGGGAAGTAGAAAGACTCCTGAATCTCACACTCGAGAGGAGGAACCTCCATAGCAAACCCCATTTGTCTCCTAAGAAGCGTAGGGTTGTAATTAATGCAACCCTGAACTCCTATAAGAGGCACATTGGGAAAGCTCCCACAACTATAAATGAAGTTTCGTCCAGCCATACCATTGTGAGTCCAAGCTATGTCCTTGGCCCGCAAACCCATCAACCTGGTCGCCCAATTAACCGTAGGATCAAGAGAAACAAAATCACCTCTGGAAGGCAGATATCCTATGAACCACTTGTGCAACAGTTGAGCACAACATCTGATCAACCCCCCACGCCGCTTCTCGTTCCGATTATGGACCGAGTAATAAACATCCCTAACCAAGGTAGGAATAGGATTCCTCTGCATAAACACCCGGATGGCATTAATGTCCACAAAGTTCTTCTGATTAGGAAATAGGATGATCCCATAGATGCTCACAACAATCAAAGCATAAACGACCCTCCAATTACCCACAACAACATGCTCCTTGGCTTTAGTCTCTAAGAAACTCAGATGAAAATCGGGCAACTTCCCCTTCTCCTTCAAACCCCCCTTGGTCACCTCTGGGCTCAAATAAAGAGCACGAGAAATCTCGGCAACATCAGGTTCCTCCTTAGTGACGTAGAACGGAATCTGGTCCCTGATCGGGAGACCCAGGATGCTGGCGTAGTCCTCCATCAAAGGTCCCAACAAGTAATCCGGGAAAACGAAGCATCTCAAACCCGGGTCATAAAACTGGAGAAAAGTGTGGACGACACTCTTATCTGTATCAATAAGCCTGAAAACCACCTTCAGAATACCACCATAATCCTCACGGAACAACCCCACATGGTCAGGTGTAATCAATGCTATCATATCCCTCAACACATCAATCTCTGGATTGAAGAAACTGTAGACGACGTCATCTTTCAAGCCGGGCCTCATGTCTGGAACAAAGAAGTCTCTCAACCAGGATCTCGATCAAGAATGTCCCCTGCATATGGATAAACATGAGTTAGATGCAGATAAATGCAAAATGTGAATGATGCTGATGCATGAATGCAATGCACTGTGCCATCCTCCAAGTCATCTGAACAACCCCTATACTGGATTCCGGTTTCTGAATTGATCTCAACCATCTGAGGTACTGAGCAACCATAAATCCAACTCGGGAGTTCCGAAATAAACGGAACCGGAGAATACATTACCATCATCACCAGAAAGTCCTCTGAACAGATAACCACCAGATCCTCTGAACCAGCCCAGGGAATCCTGAAATAAACGGATCCCCACTGATAAATACCGCAGACAGCATTCCGGCGTCTCAAAAATAAATATCCATAAACCCGACTTATAAATAAGACTCTGACCAACGGCTGAATCATTAGTCACCATCAAAGTCACCGTCAGAACATGCATCTGTAAGAATCAACCCTCCCCTCACAGGTGAATTCTAATCAGGTCATCCTAAGGCGGATAATGGTCTCGACAATCAGGCAAAGATACTCAACGGGTTTGCCCTTTCGGGTGTGCCGCTGCAGCTCTCATAAGATCGTCTAAACCAAAGATCCGGGAAAGAACGTTCACCGAAGTCAACAGCCCTAAAGAGATAACCCAACCAAAATGGAATACCCCACTAAGGAAGAGCTCACTCAGAAGAACCTCGTCCGGCTTGTGGTATGTCACATCGCAACAACATGCTGATCCAACATGTGAGGAAACGTGAGACCACACTAATCCTAGGTGTATACTCGGGCCTGGGTTTTAGCCCCACTCAGAACACCCACCCCAAATCATAGAAACCACCTGTACAGAAGACAGCATAATGATAATATGATGCATGCGAACATATATGCAAATATATACAAAATATAATCATCATAAATGCAATAAATAGAGCAGCACAAGCAACCTAAACTATCCTAGAGAGCGCTAGGAGAGACTCGCTTAGGGAAGATGGACCAGCAAGAGGTCAACTTCTAGAGTCCCCAGCAGAGTCGCCAGCTGTCGCATCCGCGAAAAACAACCGACGGGAAAAAGAAACAAACAGAGCCGCCACCGTGCGTTATTTATCCCAAAAGAGGGAAAGGAAACGCTCGAAGTAAACCTGGAAAGGAAATGGTCTTACGACCGAAGATTACAAGGACCGGGAGTCGGTTACGCAAGGGGAAGGTATTAGCACCCCCTCACGTCCGTCGTACTCGACGGGATCCACGCTCAAAAGAATAGAATAAGGTTGCTGAATAACTGCTCAAAAAGAATGCACACACACTGGAATAAACAGGCGGGAGAGGACGGAAGCGGACTCGGCAGGATATCGCATCCTGGGCCTACGTAGTTTGTCAGAAACAAACATCAGAGTCGACGTAGTTCGGGGAAACGGGAAACGGGCTCGCTAGGATATCACATCCTATGCCTACGTATCTCATCTGGAATGAGAATCAGAGCTACCGTAGTTCGGCTAACGCACGCCGAAACAAAACACTCGCACAGACGCTGAGACGTCAAAGCAAACACGCAAATGGAAATAGACTGCCAATGGCTGGTCTTACGTCCGACTCCAAACAACAAACACAAAAAAGGAAACCGAATGCCAATCGCTGGACTTACATCAGACTGCACACACAACAAACAAACGCACACAGGAAACCGAACGCCAATTGCTGGACTTACATCAGACTCCAAACACAAACACAAATAGGATACGGAATGCCAATCGCTGGTCTTACATCCATCTCCTAACAACAAACGCAAACAAGGAAACCGAATGCCAATCGCTGGACTTACATCAGACTCCAAGCAAACAAGAGGTTAACCGGACGCTGAATCGTCAAAAGCAACAAAAAAGTTGAACAAACAAGCTAACAGGGAGTCTGGTACTCGAGCCTGCTAGCTGTCAAGCAAACACACACAAAAAAGGGAAAGGGTGCCCGGAGAGATCTCGCACGATCTCCTGCCTACGTACCTCATCTGGTATGAGGATCAGGGCAACGTAGTTCCCCTCAACAGGGGAGAAAATTTCTATCCTAACCAGAGACTGGGAAATGACAAACTAAAAGGGAGACTGACTCGAGCCTAATAGTTATCATGTAATCCACAATAGTCCTAGGTTGAGGTTTCTAACAAGAGTTTGACTCACACAGGCAGTGAGTCAACTCAAGTCTATCTCTACGTACGTCAACTTCCTCAAAAGTTGATCATACGACTCATACAGAAAGGAGATGAGAAGCAAAACAGATAAACATCAAAAGCAAATAGCACACACTATACATAACCAAGGGGGGCTCAAGCAAGGTTGGGCTTTAGTCAAGGGGTCATATCAACCTTGACAAACAAGCCAACTGGAAATGGGTGTTTTAAGCTCTTAACCCTAACATTGAGAGTTAGGGTGAAGCAGATGAAATGGAAGTGAGGTGTGTGCCTCATAGCTCTTATCCCTGGCCTGGGAGAGCTTTAATCAATAGAAAGTGTGGGAGTTCAGAATGAAGGAACTCTTCTCCACATGAATGACACTACAAGATTTTTGGTTTTTATTCAAAGTGCATCAACACATGGCGTGAGCAAGATGAATGACACAACAGAATAGCAGGGGATGGATTACACATCCCTTTTATCTGCCAATTGCCTCTTAAGAGGACTTAACCTGCTTGGCACAAAATTAAACAACCACAAACATTGCCTCTTAAGGAGGGCTTCAGACAGGTGCCTGCCAGTAACATCAGGTCTTCCAGACTACATGAAGATTAGGAATTATACCTAAGTGGTACGCCAACCACAGCAAAGCAAAGCAAAGTTCAAATGAACTTAAAGCAACTTAGGTACCTGTGGAAACAACTAAACCGATCAGTACAGAATTTAGACCAACAGACAACAGTCAATAACAAACAGACAATCCCAATGTACAACACATAAGCCATAAGGCAAACTCAAGCGACTTATCATCAACCTATAAAACAACAAATGTCAGCAATCAAAAGCAAATATCAACATTCAAATGATGAAGCATCATCAACCATGGCATTTGGATGCTTGGTCCTGAAATTCAAAGCTCACATGTAAGTAACAAACCACTAGGTCAAAGCCTAGGGTCAAAGGTGAAGAAAAAATTCAAAACAGGAGCTGAAATTCAACACAATGCAACTTCAAACACATATCAACATATCCTAAAAAGGATCACATCAAAATCATCAAGCAAGAGCATTTCATGTGCAAAAGAAGTCAAAGACAATTTCAAGGCTCACATTTGATCATTATGAATGAAAATTCCAAAACAAAACAGAAATGATTCAAATGATTCTGGAAAAATTCATGAGCATTCAACACATCCAATCCAATCATCATACAAAAAATCAGGAGCATCAAAAATCATTTGGCATGGAAATTAAATTGCACAAGTTGAACAACCAAAGGTGTGACACAAATTGTCACACCATGCAAACATGTGCATAAAACAGAAATGGCAAATGGAAAAAATGTCAAACCAAAACCAAAACATCCATTAACATGTTAAGAACAATCATGCAAAATTTCATGTCCATTGGATTAAAATCAAGCATTTCATGATAAGATGAATGAAGCAAGGTCACAAATGTACACATGATTACATATTCTAGCACCATTCAGAATCCAGCCATGCACAACTTCAGAATTTATCATCATGAAATAGAGGACAATTCAAGGATCAATTTGCAAAAAGAATGGGATCAATTGGAGCATTTTTCAAATTGTTATGGATTTTTGAAGTTGGAGAAAAATTTGAAATCAAATGAAGCATGTCATAGGCAATTAGGAGGGAAAAGTGGAAATGAGAATTTATTCAAAAAAGCGCTGCTACCAGGAATCGAACCTGGTAGCAATTTGAATTGAGCGCGCCTGGCCATGAAACGCTGCCGTTTTGGCAGCGAGCCCTAGTTCTACGCTAGCGACGGTTCAAACCGACGCAAAGGACGCAAAACCGACGTAACACGAAGATCTTCATCTTCTTCATGAAGATGATGAAGAACAGCATGAATGTTCATGCGTTTTTTCCATAATTTTTTCAAAGTGCCCAGAATTTCACAAATTTTATATCAAAACGAAGCCTATGCAACGAGGAACACGAATCCATAAACAATTCACACTAATTCATCATGAATTTCAAGAATCGAAGGAAAACTTTCTAGATCTACAAACTTTCAATTCCACATAACTTCATGAATATTGCACCAAATCACACGAAATTTAGCTCAGAATCAGCAGCAAGAAGAGATCTACATGAATATACACATGGATTTGAGAATTATGAAGGTCGAAAAACCTACCTCTTGAAGAGCAGGTTCTGATTTTGCACGATCTAAAGCTCCAAATGATCCAAATCTCCTTCTGAATACTTGTAGTGATGATTGATGAAGAATTTGAGGCTTAGAAACGTGTAGATCTGGCTTAATAATCAACTTCCATGGCAAGGTTCTTGAACTTCAACTGCACGAATATGACTCCAATTCTCCAAACAAATGATGAATTCACACTCAATCACACTCACTGATCATGAATCTTCAACAAAAACAAGGTGTTATGTTGAAGAATTTTGAAATTTGATTATGAGAAATTTTTGGAGGGAGATGAAAACTAGATCTAGAAATGGTGAATTATGATTAAGCTTCTGAAATTCTGTTATGATTTAGTATATATACCATGTGCTAATCCTATTTTAATTAAAGTTAATCAAGATTTAGTTGAAGTTAAGCAAGATAAGGTGTGGTGACAAAAATTGAAATTTTGTGGTGCATGGCAATTCCAAACGTGAACAGTAACCATTACCAGCTCAAATGCACTTAAAATCATTTTCTTAACACATTGGCAATGGTAAAAAGTTCATGTAATGCACCATTTTTAAATTTATGATTTTCCCTCCAAAATCTTCATGAATAAGCAAATGATCATAGGTACAAATTTCATGCAATGTGATGGATGCTTTGGAAACTTCATGTCATGAGAAGAAAAATGCAAGAAGAGCCACTCAAATTGGAGCTATGAATCAAAAGTTATGCCCTTTTGAAGTTCCATGCACCCTTGGCAATGATTTAGTCATATCTCCTCAATCATTCATCATAAATTCATGATCTTGGACTTTTTGGTAATGGGAGAGAGAGATCTTCAACTTTCATATTGGACAAAATTTCATTTGAAGCTTCTTTGATGATGCAAGATCAAGTTGAATTTGAATCAAAAACTTTCCATTTTGGGAAACTCACAATTACAGGTCACTTTCCATTTTTGGAAACTTTTGATCTGACCTCAAATTCTTCAAGATAGGCATTTGACATGATGAATAAGCCTCTTTTGAATATGAATGAGATGTTGAAACTCATTTCTCCACCTCCTAGCCCTCAGTTGACTTTCTGTTGACTTTCTAGGGCCCCAGATGACTTGAACATGCACAGATGATTTTGAGCCTCAACCACTTGATGAAATGGCTCCAAAATGAAACTCTAGCTTGTACAAGCTCAATAAAATCATATGATGATCTCCTTCCAAGCAAATAAACCCCATTTCCTTGAGGAACCCTGACTGATAGAATGCAACTGATTAGGGTTGACCGGAGGTCAAAACCCTAATCCCAAAGAATCTGAGCCTGAACAATGAGCCCCTTGAGGATGACATAACCATGATGATGATGATGTACCCTTGCCAATAAGATAATGCTCAAACTCCTTGAAGGACCAAGAAACCCTAATTGAAGCACAAACCTCAGATGATTAGTGATCAATTTATGAGACCCTCAGGCTTGCATCTCTTAACCTCTCCATCTTCTGAGAAAAACTTAGGAGGATGACTTACTTGTTTAGCCACATGATATGCAATATGCCAATGCCTAATGTCCTAAAAATGAAATGCAATATTCTAAGCTAGTCCCAAGAAAGGGAGGGCAAATTTTGAGGTGTTACAGTTGCCCTTATTCAATCCACTATGAACCTGTCGATATGAACAGCCTCGGCTTTCAGATGATCAGGGTGAAGAGTGATTGAATACCAAGAACAGACGAACAATTTGCGCTCTGCTGGGAAATAATTAACAATGCCTGTCAGAATCGGCAAAGAAGTGATCTTGAAAGAGAAATCCGTCTGGTACGGAGACAGTCGGCCTGAACACCGAAACAGAATGTTGACCTGGATACCAAAATAAATGGTAACACAGGAATAACCATGGCCTGAACGCCGCATCCGTTGGGGATTATTATTATTATTTTTTTTACTTTTTCTTGAACCCCGAAACTTTTTTTGATTGATGGTTTTTTTTTTTTTTTTTTTTTGCTTTTCCTGGACCCCGAACAAATATTTTCTTTCGTGCAGATGATCCCGGATCACCACAATTGAACCCCGACACCTTCATAGTAGTCTTGTTTGCCAAACAATGAACCCCGCTCTCCAATTGAACCCCAGTCGCCTGACGATAACTCGTGATCGCCGTTGTGAACTCCGTTCTCCAGAAAACACCCCGTGTCTCCCTTTCTCCATTTGGACCCCGCTCTCCAGAAAATGCCCAGCATCTCCTCCTCTCCATTTGAACCCCTTTCTCCATTTTCTTGTGATAATTCCGTTGGCAACGTCGGAAATAACACCAAAACACCACTCTGATGGCGACATATCAGAGGGTACACCTTCACGAAAGGAAGGTAACATGTGCATCTCTTCCTCAGAAGACACCCATAACGACCTCTGTTGGCCTCAGCCAAAGTCTAAGGTGACACATGATCAGAAGACAATCCTGAGGACCTCATCCCGGATATAATCTTCAACTCCAATCTCTATTTGAACCCCGTTCTCCAGAAAATGCCGTAACACTTCCCTTTCTCCAATTGAAATGTATTTTCGCACTGATCGCGTAACGTTCTTTGATTTTATTTCCATCTCCGCCCGATAGAAAAATTTCCTCCAATATCGCACTACTGGGGAACATTGTTACTCCAACGTCATGATGCTAAACTCCTCGGAGTAACATCTTCACCATCCGGCGAAACCAACTCCCAAGCGGTAACCACGGCTCGAGTAACTGATGCTTGCAATGCTGATGCTGATCTTCCAACTAGCGAAACCACTTCTCAAACGGTAACCACGGCTTGAGTAGCATCTTCACCCACTGGTGAAACCAAATCTCAAACGGTAACCACGACTTAAGACTAGCTTATGCTTGCAATGATGATGCATGATTTTTTTTTCAGCGTAATGTTCCATAATCATGGAAATGCTACGCAATTTATTATGCAATATGCTATGATCTCCTAAATGATGAATGCATAAAAAGTATCCCCCTCAAGGGACTCTTCTGGGGAGCTCGAGGCACTCTGCTGAGGAACTCAACAACACTCCAACCTCCACCCTGCTGGGGAATAGCACTTCTGCTGGGGAAAGGACCACCCTTACCAAGGATGACCTCCATTGAACCCGATCCACTTGGGGACTTTGTTGGGGAAGAAACCACCAACGCATTATGCGGGGAAAACAACAATCTTTGACATGCTGGGGAAAAGCCAGCAACGGACACCTCCGCTGGGGAAATAGCAACCTTCAGGCCTGGCTGCTGAGGAAACACCGATCTCAAACATGCTGGGGAGATAACCATCCCGACCCTGCTAGGGAAATCACAGACCTTGAATCTGCTGGGGAGGTAATAATCCCAACTCTGCTTGGAGAAACAAGGAAAGTCTGGCACAGAACACCCGTCGACTCGTCGAACCCTGGTATTCAACATCTAAACCCAGTATCAGCTTTCCACTTTTGAGAGCTCCCAGCCTCGTCTGGACTTTTCTGATTCATCACCTTGTATTCTCGACTTCTCCGTACTCCACAGAGATCGCACTCTCTGGATTCATACAAACTTTCCAGTCTTCAGACTTTGAAGAGTCTTCTTGATTAATTCTCAAGGATCGCCGCATGTCTTTCGTTGTCTTTTCACCATTCTTCAATCCTCTTGTCCCTGGCTGGATTCCACGGGGATCTCTTGTAAAAAAGGCTTCACATCACAACCTGCAAGTGAGTGAAAATATCTAACAACACCTGCAAAAGAGATCGTTAGATAAAAACGTGCCCCAGGCGTGCCAAAATTTCAACACTTGGGTCACTCCACCTTCCAAATAAGATTTCAAGTTTTCAATCTTATAAACATGCATTGGAAGGGACCTCCATGTATCAAAATACAAAGATTCTTTATCACAATAAACGGATGTTTTTGCAATCAAAGCGGAAATGAAAACAAAAACAAAATTATTTGACTGAATATGCATTTTATTGATTGAAAAAAGTGTGGCTCAAAATTGAGCAATACAAAGGAAGCAATTCCTGAAAAGAGGTAATTGCGCACAAAAGGAAAAATCTATCCTAATGGCAATGGGAAACCGCAATCTCATCGAGTTCCAACTCGGTTACACCCCATATGTCCTCAGACTTTCCGTGCTTTCTGCCTTCTGAACAAGACGGTTCCGACTGATCCCTGCCGGTGATTATCCATGTGTCTTAACCCAAGCACAAACGATCATGCTAGACGCAGTTGTTCGTTTCAATCCCTCTTTTGCCTGAACCGCCCTTTCTGGTTTTCAGTCCACCGGGATACTCTTTTTTGCCCAAGCCGCCTTTTCAGGTTTTTGACTTGCCGGGTGTACAATTTTTTCTTTTTATCCCTAATTTTTGCCCGAACCTTTTCATCATTTTTTTCTTGCCGGGATGCCCATTTTTGCCTGGACTATTTTATTCTTTTCGTCCAGCGGGTCTCTTTATACGAATTATTTTTTAACTGCGTCCGCATTCACAGGGGATGGAAAATCCTCGCCATCCATGGTCGTCAACAACAAGGCTCCGCCAGAGAAAACCTTCTTGACCACGAATGGACCCTCATAATTGGGTGTCCACTTGCCCTTACGATCGTTTTGAGGAGGAAGGATCCTTTTCAACACCATATCTCCTACGTGATACACACGAGGTCGTACCTTCCGGTCAAAAGCACGCTTCATCCGCTGCTGGTACAACTGCCCATGACAAATGGCCGCTAGCCTCTTTTCCTCAATTAGGCTCAACTCTTCGTACCGAGTCCTTACCCATTCAGCCTCTTGCAATTTCACGTCCATCAGGACTCTCAGTGATGGGATCTGGACCTCAACCGGTAGCACCGCTTCCATCCCATATACAAGTGAGAAAGGCGTTGCCCCAGTAGATGTACGCACCGAGGTTCGGTACCCATGTAACGCAAACGGCAACATCTCGTGCCAATCTTTATAGGTCACGACCATTTTCTGCACAATCTTCTTGATATTCTTATTGGCTGCCTCGACCGCCCCATTCATTTTCGGACGATAAGGAGAAGAATTGTGATGCTCGATCTTGAATTCCCGGCACAGTTCTGCCATCATCTTGTTATACAAATTAGAACCATTATCAGTAATGATTCTCTCGGGAACCCCATATCTGCAAATGATGTCTCTCTTCAGGAACCTGGCCACGACCTGCTTCGTCACGTTTGCATAAGAGGCTGCTTCCACCCACTTGTAGGAAGAGCATGATCTCATTGATTCATCAAGATCACATCTAGGGTTTGAGACGCTCATGAACAAAGAGCACCACCAAGAATTGATTCAAGAATGGTTATGAGCATCATATATGGGTCCCAATGTTCTCTACATGTTATATTGATCAAGTTTTCTTCAAGAGTTTGAGGGTGATTTGCCTTGGAAACCCTAGTTTGACTAGGTATCTTGAGTAACTTCTCCAACAAGATATCTCACCTATTGATCAAATTTCTCAAGGGACACTTCTAAATGCATCATCTTATGCATATATGATCTACCATGAGCCAAGAAAGTCAAGAGAATTGGAAGTTAGCAAGTTGGTTGATGGTGGTTGGCTAGATGAATTCATCTAATCAAAACTAGGTCTCCCTAGACCCTATCTCCTACACTTTTCGCAATATGAAAATGATTCCAAGAGAAATCTTACTCTAAATGACATTATAAACAACTTTCATGTTGAGACCTAGATCTAGTTTTGCTTGGAAAATTATTTTCTATGTTGAAACATTATATGTCATTTTGTCTAAACTCTAATTTGAAAGTCAACTTCCCAAGTCCATAACTTGCTCAATTTTTATGAGATGAAATATTTACAAGTTTCACAATCAAATTCAATGTGTCTACTTCAACTTTTATGTTTGGAGTGGGAGCTAATTCAACTTCTTTGAACATGTGATATGAAGCTACATTATAGGTCACTTTTGACCTATACCATTGATCAAGTGTTTTTTCCAAACTTCAAAAATGCATAACTCTATCATTTAAATTCCAAATGACATGAAAATGGTGACCATTTTGAAGGTCTTTTAGAGAGATACAACTTTTATGAAGACACTTTTCTCATTTGAAGCTCCTATAAAAAGTTAAGCAAGGTGGAATATTGAGACATATGGCTTGACACTTAGAAAATTTTTGATATGTCAAATTTTTCCAAACTTCGACCTCAAATATCTCCAAGTTCCAAGCTCCCAATGAAACTTGTTCCTTTTGATCTCACCTTTCCAAAGAGCTAAACTTCATGCATTTTGGATGAGAAATGCATAGGCTGCGCATGGCTTAAACATGCTGATATCATTTGGCATAGATCAAACTTCAAATGACAATGCTCAACTGCCTTGCAATCCAATCCATCTCCAAAGCATCTGAACTTCATTTTGGACTTTCAAAAAATCATTTCATGGGCCTTTGCGCGCCCAAGCACCATGCTTTCATCATTTGCCAATTTTGGAAAGTGAAAGTGAGTGTGCAAATATCATCCAATTTCTCTATAAATTGAAGCCCTTATGCTCAGAATTAACACACACACTGCGCCAGCTTTGAATCTCCACTGAAAACCCTTCACATTACGAGGATAACCCTGATAAATTCATTTGAATTTGAGCTTGAATCTCCATTATTTTGGAATTCAATTCTCTAGGAGTCCATTGATTCTAAGCCTTTCCATTCCTCTTCCGCAAGCAATTGAAGTGAAGCAAAGCACGATTCAGATCAAGATCTAGCAAGCTCAGACCTCCATTGAAGGTAATTTGCAGAAAATTTGATCTCTTCGACTCTCCTTGATTCTTGCTCAATTCCATTGATTCTTGTGTTGTCTGAAGTCCTACCAATGTAGGCAAGGTGTTTGAGTTGCTTTGAGGTCAAATCGGAGCAACTCAGATCATGAACCTCATTTTTCAATTCCACATATCTCTCAATATAGTTGGAATTGGAAGAAATGGAGGTGGTATTCGTGCTCAGTGATGTTTTCTCTTTAAAATCATGTCCCTATTTGGAATTTTGGTGATGGTTCATGTTGACCAGCCCGGTGAAGCTCATCGGAGAAGACAACCAGAGCTCTGGCTCCGGTGATGATGTGTGTTTGGTCTAAACCGTGTGATCCAACCTCCACGTTTTAATCTTAGTCGTGCATTTTGATTACTCATGTTACAACGCTGTTGACTTAGGCATTGGTGGAACGCGCGTTGTGGATCATCAGATCTGCCACCTCAATTAATGAGGGAGATCGATGGTCCACGTATTTTAGCATTTTCTAAATTTCCATTTAATTCCATTTACTGTCCAACTCTCCTTCTTTTCCATGTCCTCATTGACAATAGCTCCACATTCCTTGACTTCTTTGACCCGAAATGGCCCGGACCATTTTGATTTCAATTTTCCGGGGAATAACTTCAACCTGGAATTGAACAATAGAACCAACTGTCCGGGCACAAAATCCTTCTTTCGAAGCTTTTTGTCATGATATTTTTTTACCTTTTCTTTATACAACCAACTCGAGTGATATGCGACATTGCGCATCTCTTCCAACTCAAGCAGTTGCACTTTCCTTTTCTCACCGGCCAAATCCTTATCAAAATTTAATAATTTCAGGGCCCACAATGCTTTGTGCTCCAATTCAACCGGCAAATGACAAGTTTTACCAAACACCAATTGAAGCTTTGAAAGCGGTACGGTATGCCCATAACGCTTCATCCAATTTTTGTGACCACTCTTTTTTCGAATTTGACACAGTTTTCTCAAGAATTCTCTTAATCTCACGATTAGAGACTTCGGCTTGACCATTAGCCTGTGGGTGATACGGAGTTGTCACTCTATGCGATACACCGTAATGTTTTAAGACGTTTTTTAACGGTGCATTACAAAAGTGTGACCCTCCGTCACTAATCAACACTCGGGGGGTTCCGAAATGGGAAAATATGTTTTTCTTCAAAAAATTTATTACCGTTTTTGCATCCACCCGAGGTGAGGCAATCGCCTCAACCCACTTTGAAACGTAATCAACAGCCACAAGCATATACTCGTTACCATAAGAGGGTGGGAATGGTCCTACAAAATCGATACCCCAACAATCAAATACTTCAACCTCTTGGATGTTTTGGAGAGGCATCTCGTCTCTCTTACCAATCCCACCGCTTCTTTGGCAACTATCACAACCTTGCGCACGGGCATGTGCGTCTTTGAAAATAGTGGGTCAATAAAATCCCGACTGAAGGACTTTAGTGGCCGTTCTTACCCCATTATAGTGTCCGCCGTAAGGCGAGTTGTGACAATGCCAAAGGATGCTCTGCGCCTCATCGTCGGTAACACACCTTCTCAAAAGGTTCTCACCACCCAACTTAAACAAATATGGGTCATCCCATACGTAGTACTTGGCATCCGAGAGAAATTTCCTTTTTTGGTTCGAAGTTAGGTCGGGAGGCACCAAACCACTAGCCTTGTGGTTCGCAAAGTCCGCAAACCACGACCTAACTTGAACTTTAAAAAGTTTTTCATCAGGAAACTCTTCTCGGATTTCTTTCTCTGAAGCTGTAACCTCCACATTAACTAAGCGAGATAAATGATCCGCCACCAAATTTTCCGATCCTTTCTTGTCTTTGATTTCAACATCAAATTCTTGCAACAAGAGGATCCAACGGATGAGCCTTTGCTTCGAATCCGGTTTGGTGAGCAAATATTTAATCGCCGAGTGGTCGGTATACACTACAACTTTGGACCCTATAAGATAAGACCTAAACTTTTCAAGCGCATACACTATCACAAGTAATTCTTTTTCAGTGGTGGCATAGTTAATTTGAGCCTCATTAAGAACTTTACTTGCGTAATGTATCGCATGAATTTTTTTCTCTTTTCTTTGGCCTAATACCGCTCTGATTGCATAGTCGCTCGCATCACACATGAGCTCAAAATTTAAATTCCAATTTGGAGCGACTATAATTGGAGCGGTAACCAATTTTTCCTTTAAAATCTCAAAAGCTTGCAAACATTTATCAGTTAAAAGAAATACATGGTCCTTGGCTAGCAAATTACTCAAAGGCTTAGCTACCTTTGAGAAGTCTTTGATAAAGCGCCGATAGAAACCGGCATGCCCCAAAAAGCTTCGGATTCCCTTCATATTCACCGGAGGAGGTAACTTTTCAATCACTTCAACTTTAGCACGATCAACTTCAAGCCCTCTTGAAGAGACTTTATGGCCAAGCACTATCCCCTCGGTCACCATGAAGTGGCACTTCTCCCAATTAAGCACAAGATTGGTCTTCACACATCTTTCAAGAACCGTTTCCAAGTTTGCCAAGCATAGACTAAAGGAACCACCAAATACTGAGAAGTCATCCATAAAGACTTCCACTGTTTTCTCGATAAGGTCGGCAAAAATAGCTTGCACACATCT
Source organism: Lathyrus oleraceus (assembly GCF_024323335.1). NCBI lineage: Eukaryota > Viridiplantae > Streptophyta > Magnoliopsida > Fabales > Fabaceae > Lathyrus > Lathyrus oleraceus. Next base: position 235,655,969 of record NC_066579.1, read on the forward strand.
TTGGAAAGTCACCGGTGCATTGCATAACCCAAAGGGCATTTTACGGTATGCGAAAATTCCAAAGGGACATGTGAAAGCCGTCTTTTCATGATCGGCCGGGTCAACCGCAATTTGGTTATACCCGGAATAGCCATCTAAGAAACAATAGTATTGTTGCCCCGAGAGTCTTTCTAACATTTGATCCATGAACGGGAGTGGAAAATGGTCTTTTCGAGTTGCGGTATTCAACCGCCTATAATCAATGCACATACGCCACCCCGTTGCAACTTTGGTCGGGATCAACTCATCCTTATCATTTCGAATCACGGTAATGCCACCTTTCTTCGGAACCACATGCACAGGACTAACCCATGGGCTATCCGAAATCGGGTAGATCATTCCCGCATCCAACAACTTAACAACTTCCTTCCTAACAACTTCCTTCATAGTAGGATTTAAGCAGCGTTGTGGTAGAGCTACCGACTTAAAATCCTCTTCCATTAAGATCTTGTGCATGCAATAAGAAGGACTAATTCCCTTGAGATCGGAAAGAGTCCAACCCATGGCTTCTTGATTCTTTTTCAACACTTTGATCAAACGGGCTTCTTCATCTTTTGTCAAAATATTGCTTATGATAACCGGCTTTGCCTCGGTCTCGTCGAGGAATGCATACTTCAAAGTAGAAGGTAACATTTTCAATTCAATAGACGATTTTTCCTCATTAACCTCCTTCTTCAAGTCTTCCTCCTCAACTTCCCACGGTTGTAGTTTGTTTAAACTATCAAGTTCCCTTAAGCATTCATCAAGAGCTTGCTCTTCTTCAACTGTGAAAACTTCAAAGGAGTCATCAAGAGCTAACTCCATAGGAGATATCTCATGAATATGCTTAGAAACTTCAAAGGTTGCCTCTTCAATCGCATCAATGCAAAAACTATCACGTCTATCATTTGAATGCTTCATTGCTTCGAATAGGTCAAATGTAACTTCTTCATTTTGGACCCTTACCTTCATCAAACCGTCGTCAACGTCTATCATCATGCGCGCGGTTTTCATGAACGGTCGGCCAAGAATGAGCGGAGCATCATCATCTTCTTCCATATCAATCACAATGAAATCGACCGGGAAAAAGAATTTGTCGACTTTAACCAAAACATCTTGGGCTACGCCATGAGGATGGGTAGTCGACTTATCGGTCAATTGCAACGTCATCCGGATGGACTTAATTTCAATGTTGCCAAGCCTCTTCACAATAGACAATGGTATAAGATTAATGCTTGACCCCAAATTAATTAGTCCCTTTCCGACATAGACATCACCAATTTTAACCGGCAAAGTAACTCGTCCCGGATCAACCTCTTTTTTCGGAAGCGTCCGTTGGATGATCGCACTACAACTAGCATCGAGGACAATCGTCTCCGGTTCCGTATACCTCCGCTTTTTTGTAAGTATGTCTTTCATGAATTTGGCATACTTGGGCATTTGCTCCAGTGCTTCGGCAAACGGAATGTTGACTTGCAGTTGTTTGAAAATATCCATGAACCGGGCGTAATGCCGTTCATTCTCCCTTTTAGATGGAGCATGTGGATAAGGAAGGTTTTGGATTGGAGTAGCGCTCACTACCTCCTTTCCTTTAGCAACTCTAGAACTTCTCGCTCTTTTCTTTTTCACTTCCTCCACCATTACTTCATCACTCTTATTTTTCTCAATTTCCACACTTTCTTTCTTTTCAACTTCACCATTCTTTTCGTTCTTTTCAACTTTTTCCTCACTCCACTCCCCCACTTCACCATCAATACTATCCTCTATTATTTTCTCCTCATCATTTTTTTCTTCCTCTCTTTTTTCACTCTCATCTCTTTTTTTATTCTCACTAATCAACTCCCTTCCACTTCTCGTCGTTATCGCTTTACAATGCTCTTTAGGATTAGTTTGCGTGTTCGCCGAGAAAGATGGACCGGGTTGTTGTTCCGCTAGTTGCTTAGCAAGTTGTCCGACTTGAGTCTCAAGATTTTTTATTGCCGCATTGTTGCTCTTTTGATTAGCCATCGACATTTGCATAAATTATGTCAATGTCTCTTCCAATTTTGAAGTCACAACCGGCGGTTGTTGAGGTTGGTAAGGATTTTGGGGAGGGTTTTGACGGTTAGAAGAACAACCCCCATAACCTTGGTTATGGTAATAGTTACTTCTTGGTTGGAACCCTTGATTCCCTTGGAAGTGTTGTTGTTGATTTTGAGGATGTGGTTGATAAGGTTGTTGTTGTTGTTGCCTCGGTTGGTAGTTTCGTTGATTAGCCATGTAGTTTACTTCTTCGAACTCGGGAGGCGGGCAAAATCCGGTGTCATGCTCACCTTTGCAAAGCTCACAACAAGCTATTTGTTTAGCTTTTGAAGGTTCTCTCAACTCTTTTATTTGTTGAGTTAAGAGTTCCACTTGTTGTGAAATGAGTTTGTTTTGGGCAAGAATAGCATCGTTCGTCCCAAGTTCAAGCACTCCCGGCTTCTTCAAAGAGTTGCCTCTACTTTGACTTTGGAGGTCATTTAGAGCCATTCGGTTAATAATATCTGTAGCTTCTTCGACGCTTTTAGACAATAAAGAACCACCCGAGGTAGCATCCAACAAAGTCTTACAATTCGGTTGGAGGCCATTTTTGAAAATGTGGATTTGAGTCAATTCATCAAAACCATGTCCTTTACACTTCCGAAGCATGGATTTGAATCTTTCCGTGAAACGGTTGTGGGAGAAAAATCTTTCAATGAACTTCTCTTCCAACACGTTCCAATCCGTCATGACTGCAGGTGTTTGATCCAAGTACCAATCTTTTGCTTTGCCGAGCAAAGCGTGGGGAAATAATCTTTTGAACAACGGTAGCTCTTGAGCTTGATCAACTCCGGCCGCCAATGCTATCTCATAAAATTTGGTAAGAAAAGCAAATGGGTCTTCATGGTCCATTCCGGTGAATGGACTTCCATATAGTAGGTTAAGAGTTCCTATTTTCATCTCAGCTTGCCTTCCCGTGTGGTTGGAAAACTGAGCAGTATTCCTTGGACTGTTGACACAAGGTGTGGACATGGGCGGTGGTTGTGGTGGTTGATCCATGATAGGCATGAAAGGTGGTGGATGTGTTGTAGAAGAACTTTCTCCTTGTTCTTGTCGTTGTCTAGCTTGTTGCCTCCTTTGTCTCGTTCTGCTATTCAGTCTCCTGGCGGTTCTTTCGATCTCAGGATCAAAAAGAAGTTCGTCCTCAGGAACCTGCCCTCGCATAAAACGAAAGCTGCACACTAAACCAAACAAATTACAAGCACAAGTCAAAAATTCAAAAGTTAAAAATTAAGCAACTATTGCGATGCTCGCAATATCAATTCACAATCCCCGGCAACGGCGCCATTTTGTTGAGTGTAGTTTTAAGTGTCGGGTTTTTGTTATCGTCTCCACAAGGATTGTGAGATATCACCGCCGTTCGACAGTTGTTTCAATTCTTAACTCGTAGTAACAAGGGGGTTTTGGTTTTAGTCACAGTATCTTGCATAAAAGTGTAATAAAATGAGGTAAAAGTTTTGGTTTTTCTATTTGAGAAATATTGTCAAAGTTAGGGTTCGACGATCCCTTTGCATGTATATGTTCGATCAACAAAACTTATAAACTCCTTTAGATGACAAACTATTTCACAAAGTCCTCCCAATGTGTTTATCTCTAACACAAATTATGGGTTTTCCCATTTTGATCCATTGTTTATCTCTAACCCAATCTATCAAAATGACAACTTTTTGGTTCAACCTTATGGTGAACAAAATCATTCATTACTATCTCTAGCTAACAAACAATATTGGATGAAAACCTAGGTAAAGAGTTGGTAAACATCTCTCGATCATAAACCAACACAAAGAGTTTTCAATAAAACAAAGTTTTCACCATATATTCATCATTAAAGAGTTTACAAATGAAGATCATCCCATTTACACACAAAGCTAATGATCATCTACATCTAACCTTGACAAAATGAAGAACTTAGCCACTCATTTTCATGGTGGCTTGCACAACAAGTCTCGGTTGAAGGTTGATCAACATCCAAGTCAAAGAATCGAGATTGGATGGGAATCCACCTTCTTTTTGTAGAATAATGTTAAGAGATGAAGAAAAATGGGTTTCTAGGTTACAAAATATCTCTAGAGTAATGCTGAAAATATCTAAAAAAAGTACAAAGTATGGAAGTGTAAAAGTATGGCTCCAGAAAGTAGCCCCTGCTACTTATAGTGCTGCTACTGAGCTGTCATGCTCGCTAGGCGAGCAGAATGGTTCGCCTAACGAGCCCCTAAAATAGGCACCAGAGGCATCTGCGCCCAGAGAAATATCCTTTGCCAGATTTGCATGTTCGCTAGGCGAACAAAACCTTCGCTACGCAAAGCCCACGCTTCAACCTTCGCTTCAGCGAGCTTAGGAGGTTTTACTACTGGAATTGCTCGCTGGGAGCTCGCTAATGGCTCGCCTAGCGAGTGAGTGATGGCTGCACTTTTGACCAAGTCTGGGCGTGTTCGCTACCACCTTCGATGGCTGCTCGCCTAGCGAGTTTGTTGATGTTTGCTACTGTAAAATACTGGAGATGTTCGCTGGATGCTCGCTGGGTGCTCTCCTAGTGAGCACTTCGCCACAACACTCGCCTAGCGAGCATGCTGATGAATGCTTTCTTCTCTTGGTCCCTTTGCCAACTTTCTTGTGCCTTCATTTTCTATTATTTCATGCCTAATATCCTGCACAATAACGCACAAATCAAAGGTACCAAGATCGTTTAACATTGTATTGCGATTCATCTAAAATAAAGGCGGTTTCGAACGCTTTAACAACAAAAAGGAGTGAAAGATGCCCACATTTGATAGCTCAAATAAGCACTTTTGGGCATCTAACATACTTTCGACATTGTTCTGGGCTGGCCGAATGCCCAATCCTACATGGCCCAATCAAGATTATTCGAGGTACATTTTTCTGATATTCACTTTTACTATACTCATATTGGACTTTGTAAATGACTTGGGTATTGGAGTGCTAACCTTACATGTCCACCCTAAACCACCATATCAGAGATCAACATCACCAATTCCAGAGTTCTACATCATCAATCAACACCAATTCTAGTTCTAATACAAAACATTAGCGTCATCTATTGGAATCAATGCTAAATTCCTATGAAATTTCACGATCAAATTCCATTTGGTTCAAAGTCAAACCACAAATAAATCACATATGAAGTTCATTTCATCTTTAACATCATGATGAAATAAACCTTCTTATCGCTAAATCTCACCTCATCTCAACGGGAAGCCAAAATAAGCCACAAATTAGCGTCACCATGCTCAAAATGACGAGCATCCACCTCAAATTCAGAATCCTTGGAACAAGGAACATCTATTACATATTCAAGATCCTGGTCTATCATAGTGATAAGCCATATCAGTCTAAAAAGCTCAATATATGTCATAAATTGACAAGATCCGAATGTAGATTGAGTCAAACACAAGATCAAATCTCTTACGCAGTAGAAAAAATAAATTGATAAAGGAAACCCCGTAGATCAGGTGGATTAATCAACTAGTAGTGAATGAGGCATGATGGTTAAATCAACGTAGAGCATCCAACCAAATGAACAAATTCACACAATAAAGAAGAAAGTGTTCTCTAGAGAAAGATGAGGATGCCGCTGGCACATTTGAAAGACTTCTGGAAATCAATTTCATCTCTAATGTAAGATACATAAAATGACTCTCTAGAATTGTACCAACTAAAGAACATCAGGAAATGAAGTTGTATGTGTGTCAATCGTACTAACCTCGTATAAGCATGCTTGTCCTTATGTAACTTAGTGAATAACCACCTTATATGGGCACAAGTTGTCACCATTCACGGGATTTTACCCCAGGTGTAAGACCCCAGTTTTGACCCTAAGATCCCTCATGAAATTTCATCATAAGCATTAGCATTGGGATCATACCTTGGCATTCTCCTTACCCCTCCTTCATTGGGGTTGTTTTAGGAGAGATCATCAAGCACTTTGTGATTATATCATACTTGTATATTATCATTTCACTAACCAAAATACCAAAAATATATCTTTGTATCTATCTAACTCTTTTGTAGGAAGAGCATGATCTCATTGATTCATCAAGATCACATCTAGGGTTTGAGACCCTCATGAACAAAGATCACAACCAAGAATTGATTCAAGAATGGTTATGAGCATCATATATGGGTCCCAATGTTCTCTACATGTTATATTGATCAAGTTTTCTTCAAGAGTTTGAGGGTGATTTGCCTTGGAAACCCTAGTTTGACTAGGTATCTTGAGTAACTTCTCCAACAAGATATCTCACCTATTGATCAAATTTCTCAAGGGACACTTCAAAATGTATCATCTTATGCATATATGATCTACCATGAGCCAAGAAAGTCAAGAGAATTGGAAGTTAGCAAGTTGGTTGATGGTGGTTGGCCAGATGAGTTCATCTAATCAAAACTAGGTCTCCCTAGACCCTATCTCCTACACTTTTCACAATATGAAAATGATTCCAAGAGAAAGCTTACTCTAAATGACATTATAAACAACTTTCATGTTGAGACCTAGATCTAGTTTTGCTTGGGAAATTATTTTCTATGTTGAAACATTATAGGTCATTTTGTCTAAACTCTAATTTGAAAGTCAACTTCCCAAGTCCATAACTTGCTCAATTTTTATGATATGAAATATTTACAAGTTTCACAATCAAATTCAATGTGTCTACTTCAACTTTTATGTTTGGAGTGGGAGCTAATTCAACTTCTTTGAACATGTGATATGAGGCTACATTATAGGTCACTTTTGACCTATACCATTGATCAAGTGTTTTTTCCAAACTTCAAAAATGCATAACTCTATCATTTAAATTCCAAATGACATGAAAATGGTGACCATTTTGAAGGTCTTTTAGAGAGATACAACTTTTATGAAGACACTTTTCTCATTTGAAGCTCCTATAAAAAGTTAAGCAAGGTGGAATATTGAGACATATGGCTTGACACTTAGAAAATTTTTGATATGTCAAATTTTTCCAAACTTCCACCTCAAATATCTCCAAGTTCCAAACTCCAAATGAAAAAGTGTCCAACATCAAACTTGTTCCTTTTGATCTCACCTTTCCAAAGAGCTAAAATTCATGCATTTTGGTTGAGAAATGCATAGGTTGCGTATGGCTTAAACAGGCTGATATCATTTGGCATAGATCAAACTTCAAATGACAATGCTCAACTGCCTTGCAATCCAATCCATCTCCAAAGCATCTGAACTTCATTTTGGACTTTCAAAAAATCATTTCATGGGCCTTTGCGCGCCCAAGCACCATGCTTTCATCATTTGCCAATTTTGGAAAGTGAAAGTGAGTGTGCAAATATCATCCAATTTCTCTATAAATTGAAGCCCTTATGCTCAAAATTAACACACACACTGCGCCAACTTTGAATCTCCACTGAAAACCCTTCACATTAAGAGGATAACCCTGATAAATTCATTTGAATTTGAGCTTGAATCTCCATTATTTTGGAATTCAATTCTCCAGGAGTCCATTGATTCAAAGCCTTTCCATTCCTCTTCCGCAAGCAATTGAAGTGAAGCAAAGCACGATTCAGATCAAGATCTAGCAAGCTCAGACCTCCATTGAAGGTAATTTGCAGAAAATTTGATCTCTTCGATTCTCCTTGATTCTTGGTCAATTCCATTGATTCTTGTGTTGCCTGAAGTCCTACCAATGTAGGCAAGGTGTTTGAGTTGCTTTGAGGTCAAATCGGAGCAACTCAGATCATGAACCTCATTTTTCAATTCCACATATCTCTCAATATAGTTGGAATTGGAAGAAATGGAGGTGATATTCGTGCTCAGTGATGTTTTCTCTTTAAAATCATGTCCCTATTTGGAATTTTGGTGATGGTTCATGTTGACCAGCCCGGTGAAGCTCATCGGAGAAGACAACCAGAGCTCTGGCTCCGGTGATGATGTGTGTTTGGTCTAAACCGTGTGATCCAACCTCCACGTTTTAATCTTAGTCGTGCATTTTGATTACTCATGTTACAACGCTGTTGACTTAGGCATTGGTGGAACGCGCGTTGTGGATCATCAGATCTGCCACCTCAATTAATGAGGGAGATCTGATGGTCCACGTATTTTAGCATTTTCTAAATTTCCATTTAATTCCATTTTCTTCAATAATTCATAATAAATTTAATATTGATCCAAAAAATATGGGACTTTCACCAAAAAATTTCAAATATTTTTCTCTTTCATATTCTGAATTAAAATTATTTTTTGGATCATTATTAATATTTTTCATGAATTAATTGATTTTTCATTTGTTTTTAATTGTTTAAAAATATTTTTGAGTGTCCAAAAATTATGAATTTTTTTATCCAAGGTACTTTGACCTTGTTTGACCTATGATAAATCTCATGGCCATTTATTTGGTATTTTGATGAGATTTTAGGATTTGGACAAAACATATTTGAATTTAATGCTTTATTTTAATATTTTTAGTTGAATAAATGCCATTTTAATTATGTTGACCATTTGGATTGACTTATTTGAGTTTCTCATTTGTTGTTGGGCCTTGGTCAAGGTTGATTTGACTTTGTCAAGTTAATATTATTAGATTTAGGGGATTGATGGAATGTACATTTCATCTCCCAAAATGAATGAATAATATTAATTTGGTAAAAGTCCTCCTTTGACCAATTTGTGATATCATTCATCCCTTTCCCTCTTCATCTAATTCCCCTTCTTCATCCATTCATTTTCAATTGGCCAATGACATCTCAAAGTCCTAATGCTAGTTGATTGAAAGATTAACATGAATATGAATGAGATTAGGCCACACCTTTGCATATTTTTTGTGTGTGGTATGTTTAATGAGCATAGTTCATAATACTATGTCTCCAACATGCATTAACACCAAAAGTCTATTGTCCAATCTCAAATAGTTGTAACTTCTACATAAGTCCAATTACGATTGCTTAACATAACGCTAAATTTGTGACACAAAAGGCATAAGCATTCTAGTTAGTGAGATTGTAAGTCTCCCCTCTTCCATGGTAATGTGTGGAAACTTGGCCTTCTTTCCTTCCTTTGGAAGATGTTTTAGTTCAAGGATCCATGCTTGTGGCAAGTGGGTTGAGTGTTCTCCAAAGAATGTCTTGAAATCAAAAAGCAAAACAAAACTAACTATTAACTTCCATTAACTTTTACTTTCAAGCTCTTACTTTTAATGCAATTTACTTTTATTGTTCTATTATCATTTGTCATTATACATATCATTCTAATTGTTTATGTTTATGTAATTTTCACTTTGTCCACTTGGACCATATTATGTGATATACTTTGCTGCTTTGTTTGTTTGATTGGTCTTTGACCATTAATGCACATAATAATAACAAAGACCCTAAAAGACTTTGAGTGGACTGTTGGTTTGATCTTTCCCCAATTGGACTTAGAACTTAGGCAACATTCCTTTGCTAATGGACTTGGCCAATGCCAATTTGTTGAAGAACCAAGAGCTTGCAAGTTTGAATTCATCTGATACATCATTCAAGATCTCTCTAGATTCATCTACAACATTGATCATTATTAAGCTGTTATGTTGGACCTGTGACTTGTAAAATTCATCTGCTACATGGGCTATTTTGGAGAAGATCATTGAAGTGGATAAGCTTGGATGAGGCCATCTTTATTTGATGCATTTTCTCTTCAAGATTGATATAATTGTGCATTTGTATGTTGCTTGATTCTAAAAAGTCCAAGGGAATTATGGGTTTCTATTGACATACTTGTCTATTGGATTGCTCCCACTTGGTTAGATCTTTTCAACTTTAAACTTTTAAATTTTTGTGCATAGGGTAGTATCTTCATCTTCTCCCCATTTCTTTAATTTCAAAATCTCTTCCTCCATTTTTCAAAACTTTCTTTGTATGAACTACTTTTGTTCTAAACTTTGACCACTTTTGTAAAAGTAGAAACTTTGGCCTTATACCATTGCATTTTCAAACTCATTTTCTTAAATCAAACTTGTAAATAAACTTAACTATACTTGACTTAAACTTTTAAAAAGCCAAAAAGAACTAACTCATTCAAACCATTTTAGGCCTTTGTGCCTTTCAAGCTTAATTTTTTTGTTAAAACCAACACACTCATTTTGAAATTTCTAGCACGAACTACGAGGTTTTGATCCCTCATTTTTATGTTGGTACGTAGGCACAAGATTGAAGTTCTTGTCAAACACAAAAAATATAATTAATGAATTCTTTTCTCATCCCCCCATTCTATTTGTTTGTAAACATCACTTTGTACAAAATACATATGCACACAAAAAGGGCTCCTTAGGAGTACCTAGGACACTTTGGGTGCTAACACCTTCCCTCTGTGTAACCAACCCCCTTACCTGTGATCTCTGATTTTTTATTAGTTTTTATTTGAAAACTTCTTACTATTTGGGTTTTGTTCATACTTTTTCCCTTTTCCCTTGGAAACAATAAAAGCGCGGTGGCGACTCTTGTTAATTGATCTTTAGCTTGTCAATAGCTTAATGATCATGAATTTCCCGCTACACCAGGTACTACATGATATTCAGGTTCAGACCATATATCAAGGAAACAATTTTTATGGTCAGACAAGCCATCTACCCATACGATGTGATGTCTTTTTGGTTGGTAGAAACATATGTAACATCCCAAAGGATGGTGAATAATTAACTGTAAAAAAGAGGTAGGCAAAATGTTAAGGGTAACGAGAGATGATATTAGTTCAAAGATAAAATCAATCTTTAGACGACTGTACACGAATTTCCTAAGGTTAATTGTCAAAGGAAACATGCCAACACCCTGGGTGCATAAGATAAATATCTTTCAAAGTTTTTTAAAATCTAAATAGATAAACCATTTGCCTATAAGTAATGTTGTATATACAAATACTACTATAATCATCAACAACATGGCATAAACTATGTTTATGAAACAAGATCTCACTAGGAGAAACATGCTTGAAGCGCAACTACCACCCCCCTCTTAGGAGCTAACCAACCCAATGGCGTAGGCAATGGATCCCTAAAGGAACCAACCTCAAACCTAGGTTAAAACTTGGGGACAGGGACAAAAACCCCACCTTTTTCTAGGGACAAATCCTAGTGACACCGGAGACATGCACCAACTCTCCTTGGCCAAGACAGATAATAATTAAGCTTAATACTTACTTTGACGCACGTTAATTAGGACTACCGACCTCAAAAAAACAACGTAATCTCACTAGGGATACAGAAGAAAACCAACTTCAAGGATCCTGTTAACTCCCCCTCAAGATGAACTAAAAGAGGATGGTGCAAGCCCATACTTACATAAACAATCAAATTTAGTTACTGCAAGGAAAATAACCAGGGGTTGTCCCAAAGATGAGAAACCAATCCGAGAACAACCAAGATAATAAAGTGGGAAGATCACAAACAATATTGGATAAATTACAACATACACAAAGGAAACGTCATTATAGAAAGGCAAATAAATAAATATTATTGTTCATACAGGTGGTAAGAAAACATAATGGTACAACACTTGTCCACAACAACAATTTAAAAAGAAATCAAGTATCTCCACCCTGAGACTTATCATCAACATCATCCATTAAGGCCCTATCGCGAACAACCCTGGGTGGATCAAGTTGCGAATAGGGGATAAAGTTATAAGGGCAAAAGGCTTCCACTTGGTTGGCTACTTGACAAAAGGACCCATAAACCCTCTTAATATTTTTATAGAGGGACTCGTAAACTTCCTTCCTCAACCCAGCCACTCGTCCCTCATAGGCCTCTCGATCCTTAGCCCGAGTTTCCTTATCATGTCGAAGAGCTTCTAAGGTGTTATCAAGATGAGACTTCATCTCTAGCGTATTAGTGTCCGCTTCCTTTTTAGACTTCTTCTCTGTCTCTATAGAGGACTCAAGCTCAATAATCCTAGCAGCCAAAGAAAAAGGAGACCCATGGACTTTTTCCCTTTCTTGAAGAGACCCGACATAACAAGCATTCTCCTAGAGGGATGACATTTCCTCCTAAAGATTAGACTTTTTATTGTTCAACAGCTTCACACTTCTCTTTTTCAGGTATCCTTTTCTTTGGAAGGAATATCCATGGCCAATACACCCTCCACACAACAACATCTAGGGAAAATAAAGAAGCAGTCTGATAAGTGTAAAAAGTGTCTTCAGAAAAAAGCTCTATCTTCTTCGCTTTAGGAAGATTCTGAAGGTAGGCGAGATCCTCTTCAAACATCGCAACAACAAAATTCTAAGGAGTGCATGGAATTTGGGAAGGAAAAATAGCTGGAAGCTTGAGAAGAGTGGTATTCGACCCGAAAGTGGCGCCCCCAGATAGCCAACTCCATTTAACTAAATCCTTCTTCAAGAGAGGACTTTAATATTTGTCCCAATACCATTTTGTATTAGGAGAAGGGGACCAGGCTCGATCATCAACAATTGCAGCAACAACCCCAGAAGAAAGTTGAACAAGGCTAGCAGAGACAGAGGTAACCATAACAATAATATTGATGCTATAACTGAAGGGATGAGGAATAGAGGCACATATCGAAGGAGTGACATTGACACCTTGAGCCTCCTGCTACTTGACAATAGCATAAATCTTCTTCAAAAAGTTCATCTTTGAATCCATTTTATCTGCAAATATCAAACACCCATGTCAAAAAAGGGATGACTCCACCCTCATCAAAAATTCTTTCTTCTCCAGACTACTGGTTGCACCTGCGATAGTGCGGGTGGCAATAAACCGCTTCCTCCATAGAGAAGGCTTCACCTCAGTAGGCATAAATCCATCCTCATAGCTAAGGCTCCAGTACAAAGTCACCAGATATTTTTTCATTACAACCTTTTCAAGAGTGAGAGAGTCTAGGTGAAGGATATATGTATAGGATTCATGATTGAAATGAACCCAATACCAATATCTTTGAAACCTATCAGAGTAGGATTGAGAGGATCCAGTAGGAATAAGATAAAGCATGGAGTAAGCTTCCATATTATAAGGCTTCACTAGCACGAAAAACCCATACAAATCATCCCAACTCTCGGAAAAAGACTAAACAAGGGAACCTTTTGGTGTAAAACGATAAGCTCTTGATTTGAGACATTATACCTAGAGGTTTGTATTACGGAAAAAAGATAGAAGAACAAACGACACGAGGTTTTCCAAGACATGTACTCGACCCATAATTGGAACGCCTTTATAAAAACCCAAGCCCCAGGGTGAAGCTGCAAATGGGCAACCTTCAAAGACATCAACACCTTCACTTCAAACTCGGATAAGAGCAAGTGCAAGTTTATTCGAGTGAGCATACACTCATAAAAAGGAATAACACATTTCTCAAATGTGCTACATATCCTTTTGCCTTATTCTATAGAGAGATTCAACCAACCCGAGAGGCACCCGACTACGATATTAGCCACACTCACAACCATGGGGTCACTTAAAATAAAAGGGGTTCCCAATTCCTCGGAGTCTACCAAACTATATTATTTGGGTCAACCGACTCCACTAACGTGACTCATTTCAGAGGCATGTCATTAATCCAGAAGATCTATAAGGGTTTGAGCCAACCAATACCCTATAGATGAGCTCCATGTGTTAGATGATCCTTAACCACCTCATCATTCAGATCATGGTCGTAAGTAGTATGGTAAGTCTTGATAAAATTTCAGGCTTCTTCCTTATTCAAATCAGTGACCCCATCGAATGAGCGTGATATCTAAAGATTACTCGCAAAAGAATAGGGAAAAGGAAAAGAAATAGATAAAGTGCTCAGTGAGGATTGGGGCCCTCATGCCTACGTATCCTTATAGTGCAATAAGGAACTCAGAGCTCTATAGTTTAAAGAACTAGTGGTGGGAGGTGAAAAGAATTATCATCAAGGTATGGTCTAGACCAAAGGATTGTGTTGTTTGAATTCCAATAAGGGGTGAAATCTGAACCCAAGAGTAAAACTGGCATTAACCGATATGTGGACTAGCCGGAAGCGTCTGCCATTATATGGTATAGCCGAAAACAAGGAGAATTAAGTGTTTGGGTACGATCCAGATAGCTCTTGGTTCACAAGGTGACACAAGATGGAGCTCAAAGAGATAGTGTATTTGGCTCAAAGAATATGGTATATCACATGAAGTGAATGAAGGTAGAGTATGAATGAATCATGGAGATGAATGAAATAAAGTGACCAAAGTCAAAGAATTGAAGGTTTGGTAACAAGTGACTGAAGAGGTGTGATTTGAAACCAAAGGCCAAGGTGTATTGGAATCCATAGGACAAACGAAATTTGTACCATATAGGGAAACAATGTCTTATCCAAAAAAGAAGGAATTAAATGTCTGGGTACGAGCCAAATAACTCTAGGTACGAAATGCGGATTTGCCATTATATGGTCCTAAAAGGGTGTATATGGATATCCAAAGGAACTGGTATCTATCTGGTTTGCAATGAAATAGCATGTCACTGGGGTGAACGATTTAATGATTGAATGTAGATGATGGATCATGAAAGATATGGATGGTTCCCTAAGGTGGGAGGAATAAATTAGTATGTTGATAGAGGATTCAAACCCTCATGCCTACATATTTTCATCGTGTAATGTGAAAATTAGAGCAATCATAGTTCAGCCTACTACTGTTGAAAACAAAGGGATATTTGATAGGATTACCCAGAGGCAAGGTAGATTGCTTAACAAGCAAGAATGTGGCACTAACCAATGATGGTAATCAACCACAAGGACAAATGAGATATGGCCAGAGTCTGAACTCCACATGGCAAGATAGATGAATGCCATAGTATGACCTAAATACAAGGCAAGGAACCAATTTCTAGAGTCTGAACTCAATAAGGGAAAAAAGGAATATAATGCCAAAGTTCGAGCTTCATAACAATGTCAAAGGTTGCCAAAGTATGAACTCCTATGGGAAAAATGTATAAGCATGCCATAGTCTGAACTATACAAGGAAAAGGAAATGATCTGAATGCCAGAGTTTAAACTTCATAAGGGAAAAAGATTATGATGCCAAACTCTGAACTGTAAGGCAATGAAAGAGGTAGCCAGAGTCTGAACCCAATGGGATGGATGAATGAATGCCAAAGTATGAACTGTATAAGCATAATGATATGTCAAAGTTTGTACTGTATAAGCATAATGATATGTCAAAGCATATATTGTATAAACAAAATCAGGGTGGTCAACGTCTGCACTCAATGGGGCAAGGATGCCAAGATCTGTATCTTAGAGGCGAGGAATAAAGCCAAAGTTTGTACTCCATAGGCTAAAGGAAGTTTCCAAGGTCTGCACCTTATGTGAAAGAAACAAAGCTAGAGTCTGTACTCCATGGGCGGTATGCCAAGGTCTGCACCTGATGGGCAAGGAACAAAGCCAACCATGGGCTGAATGCCAATGTATGTACCTTATGGGCAAGGAACAAAGCCAAAGTTTGTACTCCATGGGATGAATGCCAAGGTCTGTACCTTATGGGCAAGGAACAAAGCCAGAGTTTGTACTCCATAGGCTGAATGCTAATGTCTGTACCTTATGGGCAGGGAACAAAGCATGCCATTGATATGTAATGCATGAAGAAATTGATTGAGAAATGGGTATGTGACCCCAAGATAATGATCCTAAGAAATGTATGAACATCTAGGAGGATAGTTTGATATCAAAGGAGGATTGATGTGCAATATTGCTTCACCGCTGAAGTGTTGAATGATTGAAGAAGACTTGTCAATTGCATGATTCAAATTGCACTAAAGTCTATGAACAAGGGCGAGTGCTTTGAATAGCTAGGGCCTATGCCCGGTACGCAAAGTCACTCTAGACAAGGGTATGAGAAATTATGTCTCATCATTCCTTATTACTTAAGGCTCACAGCGTATAACTCTCATCATGATTGACAAGTGTTGTTAGAGGTTTCTGATTATTGAGCTCGATAATGCCATGTTGTTTGTTGTATTGATAAGACTTGCAATTGCTTGATATGAATTGTGCTAAAGTATCTGAATGAGGGTGAATGCTTTGAATAACTAGGGCCTACGCCCCGTACGTAAAGTCATCCTAGACAAGGGTAGGAGAAACTCGGTCTCATCAATCCTCATTACTTAAGGCTTATTGCTTACAATTTGAATCACACTTGTCAAGTGTTGATACCTTTGTTGTGCTTTGAGAAGTAGTCCACTTTGCTAGCTAATGTTAACTTGAAGTCTTGATCTTGCATTTGAACCTGGAGGTCTTGAGCTCCTAAGATTCAACATATCCAATATAGCTTGAGCGTAATGAACTTGCCATATCAGGTGGTCAAGGGTCTTTTGATCACTTGAATAGGCTTGAGGCTTACAACATAATACAAAGTATTTGGTTGACCAAAGCGACCTTTGATTAACACTAATAAGTAGGATTAAAATAATAGTTGCACTATATACAATAATAATCTATTGAATTAATCAAGTACGTAAAATCAGACAATTCTGACTAAGGCCCTAAACTAAGGGGACATGTATTAAAATCAAAATTTTAGGCCCTAAAGGCAAGATGGTCACATTCTAAAAATTGATTAATTAGGAAAATATTGATTAAAGTTCTAACAATTAAGACCTAATCAAAATTAACTAACCTTAATCGATTCTATCTAATAATGTTATGAGATAAAAATCAAGCTAATCTAAAAATTAACATAAATCTAATATCTGATTATGCATAATTAATCAATCAAGATTTAATAAAAATTAATTATCTAATCAATCATAGTTAACATCTAATTACATTACAAGATAATCAATTTTTTTGAGCCAATCTAACATTAACCTATTTAGAAATCAAATTCTAAAATTAAATTATTTCTACAATTTAATCTCAAATAACTTAGGATTCTAATTAATCTAAAGATCCTAATTAATTCTAAAATCTTAATGAACCTAAATCTTTGAATTTCTACATGAATTATAATGCTTACTAATCTTAGAATCTAACCAAAATTAGTTAAGAATTAGCAAAATAATGTAAACCAGTAGGCCTTGCACTGTTTGGATTGAACAATAGGCCCATTGAGGAAAACTGAACTAGAGAGAGGTGTAGAATCAGTAACCGGATCCATGGATTTGAGGGAGTGCAGAGTGTATGGGCTTCATGGGATCAAAGCCCATGGGATTCATTTCTTCAGCGAGAGGGTACATCAGCAAATCTGGGGTTTTATACTAAAACTTGCCTTAAGCCAAACGTGCAAAGCCCAGAATATGCTCAACCATACATCAAATGAATAAGGCTTAAAGTGACTTGGAATTGAATCAACAAGATGATCTGGAACTCACATGGCACCAACTTTAAATGAGATGCCCTAAATATATTCAAATGCAACTCCCTTCATTCATCCATGTTCATAACCTGTTATGCTCTCCGCCATGCCGGAGGCCGTCCTCGGAGGCGGAGATTCTCATAAAATAAAATCAACACCATTATCTCAACCGAAATCAAGTCCTAATCACGTATATGGCCATGGATCTTCTTCTTCTTCTTCTTCTTCTTCTTGACGAAAATAACATGTAAAGATCATTGGGACTCATATATGTTGCTTTGAAACATTGTGGACCATTCCTTGGTTATACTCTTAGCCATGAGGGTCTTAAGCCCTAGATATGAACTTGATAGATCAATGGGGATCATGCCCTACCTACAAAAGAGTTAGGCAAATGCAAAGACATATTTTTGATATTTTGGTTAGTAAAAATGATAATATACAAGTATGATACAATCTTATGGGGCTTGGTGATCTCTCCCAAAACAAACCCAATGGAAAAGGGGTAAGGAGGATGCCAAGGTATGATCCCAATGCTAATGCATATGATGAAATTGCATGAGGGATCTTAGGGTCAAAATTGGGGTCTTACAGCTGCCCCTATTTAAGAACATTCTAAATGAGGAGGTGGAGGTTAAAATCTTCATATCGACTCAGTAGAATGGGCTTAAATAACAACATGTAGAAACAAATTTTGGTCCCTAATAGACCTCATGATGCATATGATATGAATGTAAAAGAAAATTCTCTGTGGGGAAATATTGCCACAAAGGAAAAGAAATCAGAGCGACCGGAAGTCCGCAGGAGCACAATGTATCCAGTAAGAAAAGCTCATCGGGGAGACAGAGACTCTGAGGGGATAAAAGGGCTAAACGTAGGCCAGGCTACGACTTTAAAAACTGCTGGGTGACTAGAGGAATTCCATAAAATGGAAAGACTCAGTCGGGGAAACAAAAACATCTACAGGGGAGACGAGTAGGTCAGGATAAAACTGAAGTACTTGAATCATGCAGGAAAAGCGATTTCACTAAGGAAATACACACTTAACTCGACTGGGGAAGAAATAAACTTCAACGCAGGAGGAGCAGAAGTCTATTATCCACTACCTGTTACTGAGTAAGGAGATAATAAAAATATGACAGAGAGGACATCTGTCATCGGTTAGGATGAAGATATCAAGGATGACTCACTGGGAACCGCCAGGAGGGAGTATTCATTACCGGTTACTGGGTAGGAATAGCCTTGCTGGGGAAAACTGCAGAAATAGGATTTACAACTACCAATTACTGCGGAGAAGACAAAAGATGAGAATATCCGTCACCGGTTAAAGTGAACATATAGGGGATAGACTCAAAGGAAAGAAAATCCATCATCGGTTAAGATGAACATATCAAGGATAGACTTACCTGGGGATGTCAAGGAGGATATCTGTCATCGGTTAATATGAACATATCAAGGATAAACCAACTGAACAAAAAGTAGGCTAAACCCACTAGGAAGCAAGAGAATTCCCCAGCAGAGTCGCCACTTTTCTGTAGTGGGGTATTCGTTACCTTTAGATTTATTGACTAAATCAAAAGTAAACATACAATTCGAGTCGCCACCACACTTTTATTTATCCAAAGGAAAGGTTAAAAAGCGAACAAAAACCAAGTAAGAAGTTTTATCAAATCAAAAACTAATAAAAATGTCAGAGATCTAGGTAAGGGGGTTGGTTATGAAATGGGAAGGTTTTAAGCACCCAAAACATCCTTAGTACTCTAAGGGAGCCCTTTTTGCAAATGTGTGTTGTAGGTTGGTATTTGTGAAAATATTTGTGCAAACAAGATTGGAGGGATGAGAAGAGAATATACATTATATTTACAATTTTGTTGTTTGAATGGATAAACCCATTGCCTACGTACCATCACAAAGGTAGGATCAAAACCTCATAGTTCGGGGTAAAAATCTCAAAAGGTTGGTGAATTGGTTTGGTCTAAAGCCTTAAGGTCTTTTGTTATCAAAGGGAGAAAACTCAACCTAAACCAACAATCCACCATGTGAGGAGAGCTACAACATACTAGTGAGGGGTTAACCCTATAATAAGTATGGAAGACTTATAGTCCAATCACTAAGAATAAGGTGAGGTTTACATCAACCACTATGATAACTCAAACATATGGCTAATGTTTATGAAAAAGGTTTTAATAAAGGAGGCCATTGGAACCACAAAAACAACTTGAAGTGAGTTGTATTTACAAGTTAGAAGTATTTACAAAATGAGGTCAAAGTTGAATTAAGGTTCATTCACAATGAGTATTAATGAAAAGATTTTGAAAAGTCAAAGGCATAAGGCCTAGGTTTCTAATTTTAAAATAATGTCAAAGTTTGCACAGAATGAGTTTGGCTTGGGTTAGAGTTGAGAGGAGAAGAGAAGGGCTAGTCCTAAAGCATACAAAGATGAGAGAAGAGATAAAACCCTTGGAGTTCCTTTTCTTGAAATTATAAAGATGATTCAAGATGCTCCTTTCCTTTGGACTTAGCAAGCAACAAGCATTCAAAAAAATTAGAATCATGCTCCTAGGATCTCCATTTGGCTTGTCTCTCATAACTTGGCTATTCATGACAATGGTCCTTCTTACTATCTCAAGATGGAATCCCTATCCCACAAGAGCAAACATCAAAAAGTTCACAACACAATAAGAGGAATGAACCAAGAATGAGTTTAGATTATGGGTCCTTTGAAGTCAACTTTGATTTAGCATTCTAAAGGCATGAGGCCTAGTTGCTCTTCAACAGGTTTAGCATTCTAAAGGCATGAGGCCTAGTTGCTCTTGAACTTCTTTAACCATAGGTAAGGTCCTAATTCTAAGTCCTTTCTCCTTTTTGCATTAGGTTCACACAAACAAAGGCAAAACAAACACAAAGCAACAATATATTTATATATAATAATGAGCTCAAATGAGAAAAAGGAAAATGGCATAAACATCAAATATGTGCTCAAGTGAGCAAAGTAAAAAGCAATATGAATAAATGAGCAAGAAAGTAAATTGCATTAAAGAAAATTGTAAGAAATTAAATGCTCAAATTAAAGTCAATAGTTAGTGGTTATGTTAGTTTGTCATAAGACAATTTAGCGCTATGTTAAGCAATCGTAAGTTGACTAATGTAGTAGTCACACCTATCTGAGGTCGGTCAATAAATCTATAGGCAAATAAACACAAGTTAGAGATCATGACTAGTAAGCCAAGCTCCTATAACTTGCCATGCCAAAAGAAAAGAGGAAGGCCTTGTATGGGCTTTAGGATTTTTGCTTGACCAAGAAGCAACCTATCTTGGACACAAAGCAACTCACTTGATCATGGATCAAGTTGAGTTTGATTTGGATCAAAGAAGGTTAAACCTCTCATATGTCAAGACCAACCACAAATCATTAACTCATTGGCCAAAAGAAAAAGAAAAGAGATGAAGATGAAATGAATAAAAGGAGAATTCAAATGAAATATCAAAACATAATGATCAAATGTGAATTAAATCATCATCAACCAATGTAAAACAGAAGAGAAATGAAGATTAGAAGTCAACAAGTCAAACATATTTTTTTGGTATTTTTGGAATTAAAATAAATGCAAAATTAAAATGGACAAAATATGGTCAAACCTCAAATTCAATTCAAATAAACTTAGACAAGTCACATTAAATTCTCATAGGTCTAACATGGTCAAACAAGGTTTGACAAAATTTTTCAACAATTTTTGAAATCAGAAACTATTTTAAATCAATTAAAATAATAAAAAATAACACAATATAAATTAAAATCTCAAATAAATCTCAAATCAATTAAGAAATTGATAAGACTATTTTTCATAGACTTATCATGATCCATATGTGTTAAGAAATTTTTTTTGGATTTTTCAGATATCGAAAAGTATTTAAAATGAATTAAAAACTATTAAAAACCAAATAATTCACAAATAATATTAAATGTAGTCACAAAAATAATTAAAAACCAGATTATGAAACTAGATTTTTTAAGTTTTTTTTTTTCCATTGGTCTCATATTTTCATAATTTCAAATAAAATAGTTATGAATTTTTGAAATTAAAAGGAATTAAAAGAAATTAAAACAGAAAATAGAAAATAGGAAAAATGCGCTGCCATTGGATTAGTTTCCTTAAATGACGTGGCTCCATCACACGGCCCAGAAGCCCTGATGCACCATATGCCTTGGTCAAGCGCGTAACATAATGAATTAAAATAAGTCAACAGAACGCATGGCCATGATTAAAACGTTTGTAAGAGATCTGAGGGACACAAGGCATCCACGTGGGGATGGTGGTGGAAACCACCATCTTCTCCAGCCAGAGAACAAACTTCGGCCACCACGCGCAGGGTTTTCAACCTTAACCAAAATAAACAAGCCAGGTTCCAAAATGAAGCTGGGGTGATGTACATCACCCCTGTAACCGTGGAACTTCCTCCATGTTTCTATTTAATGAAAAATCAGAGCTTGAAGATCAAGGTGCACAAACTAAAATGTCTCAATTCATGAAATTAAGACCACCACTGACCTGCCTCTTGCTCGAGGACTTCAGAAAACAGTTCAAACTCAAGCAATTCACATTATATTTCAAGATCCAAATCAAAACAGTTGAGTGATATACCTTTGAAGTGCAAGTTTGAACAACACGATTTCTTCAAGCTTTTGATTCCAATTTGATCTAGAGATATGATGATGATGCCAGGCTAAGGAATTAAGACTTGAAGATCAACTAAGGATGTTGAAATTCAAGCTTGAAATTGAGAAATGAAAAACAGAAATTCCTTTGAGTGAGGTTGGGTTTCCAATTCAGCAGGGTTTCAGATCACCTTCAGGTTGAAATTTGAATGAGCAAGGCCCTCTATTTATAGTTGAGATGAAGGCAAGATGATGCAATACTCGTGTGCATGAACTTTGGGTCCTCCATGCATGGGCCTGTACAGGTGCATGTGAGGCCCAAAAGTGAATGGAATTGAAAGCTGAGATCATTTGGAGTTGAATTGGACGTGCATAAGGCCTAGTATTTGCTTGCATTTCAAGTTACAAAGTGAATTGCATAATTGGACATAAACCTTTAGCCTTTCTAAAGTCCCACATGGAAAATCCAAACATGGTGGTGTGAGTAATGGTTGGAAAGCTCTTGACATAAGGAACAAAAGCTATGTTGGGCAAAAATCCATTTAGAGTTTGGAAAATTATGAAAGCTAGATTTGAAGTTTGAGGTACAAAACATGTCTAGGTTCCCTTTGAAAAACTTTGCCAAAAGTGTTCAACTTCAAGCCCTTCTGTTTCAGTGATGCAAGGCTCAAATGGAAAAAACTCCAACATAAAATTTGTATAGATTTTCAAGATGATCAATTTTGACTTAAATTGTGCATCATTTGGATTTTTAATGAGAAATTTATGGGCACTTGAAGTTGGACATTTTTAAAATTTAATGGTTTTGGTCCAAAGTGACCTATAATGTTTTGTATTATCACATGTGTTTATTTTAGGATTATGAAATTTTGTCCAACATAAAATTTGAATTAGACATCTTAAGATTTATAATGCAATTGGTCTCACCTTAGAATCATAAAAAATAAGGAAGTTAGGTCCTTGGGAAGTTGACCCAAAATTAGGGTTTCAATCAAAATGACCAATAATGTTTTGAAGTGAATGATGACCTTACAAGTTTCAAATGGATTTTTGATGAACATGAAAGTTGTTCATATGGTTATTAAGAACAGTTTTTCTCTTGGGGTCATATTCATTTGACAAATATATCAAAAGTTGTGTCTCAAAGGTCCTCAGTTTAGTTAGATGATTTAACTGGTCAACTTTTCAAGGCCAAACTTCAAATCTTGATGTATGAATGATTGAGGATACTCACATAAGCTCATATGTGCATAAAATAATGAATGAAAGAACTTCCCTTGATTGAATTTGATCATAGGTTGAGGTTGCTTCATGAGCAAGGCACAATCAATGCACAGTTGAATTAGGGTTTCCTTGGGAAACAAGCCTCAAGCCCTTTGGGTTATCTTCATCAAATTGGAAAATTGAGATCCTTGGGGAACATATATGATGATTAAGAGCTTTGGGAACCATTGTCATGCTTTTCTTTATCTTCATCTAGCCACTTCATTGAGCATCGGAGCCTCCTAGGAGCAGGGGATCACATGATTATTTGACCTCAAAACAAAAGAGGTTAGTGACATATTTTTGTGCTTTTTGTTAGTTAAACAAATAAGAAAAGCAATAATATATAATAAAAGCATGCTTATTGTAACACCCCGATAATAATACGATAATTATTAAATTAAGTTAATAATATATTTATTAAATTAATTAGATAATTGGATTATTATTATTATTATTTTTGGAATTATCGAATTATTATTATTGGGATAATAATATAAATTGGAAAATTATATAAGTGTGAAATAAGGAAAAGGAATCCCATTTTTTGGTAAAAAGAGTTCTACGTGAAACAGAGAAGCGGCTGAAAAGTGGAAAGTGGAGAAAGGGCAAAGAGGAAGAGCAAGGGCAAAGGTTGGAGAAGAGAAAAGCTTGGAGCTCAAAGATTTGCCGGATTAATCAGGTAAGGGGGGTTTATCGTCGTTTAATGGGTATTATAGATTAACATGTAAGGGGTAGTGATAAACCGTTGATTTGACCCTAATTGGGATGTTGAATGCTGAGAAATTGTGTTGGATAAGTTGTGTTAAAGTTGTACTTAAATCTGTATTTGAGTGTATTGTGATTTTCCGAACGTATCGCTTCTTACGGAATTGGAATCGGAGGTCCGGAAGTCCTCCAACGGCGGAAAATGCGGAGAATTCTGCATTCTGCTTCGTGTTAGCGCAGGAACAACTTTCTGTCTTGCGTTAACCGGTTAACCCAGGGTGTTAACCGGTTAACACTGTTATGAATTGTGAAAATATTGTTGTTTTGTCTGCGTTAACCGGTTAACCCAGGGCGTTAACCGGTTAACACTGTTGAGTTTTGCCAGAAAGTGTGTTCTGTCTGCGTTAACCGGTTAACCCAGGGCGTTAACCGGTTAACACTGTTGGAAAAGTGATAAATCGAATTTTGTTCAGAATTTAATGGAATTCGTCGGGGTGAGTCGGGTGATATTATCGCTAATTGTGATGAGTAATTTTGTTGAGTTTATGTTAGGAAGTGTTGATACAAGTATGTTGCTGAGTTGTTCCGTGTACGGAAAGTTGTTAAAGATACTGAGTTGTAGGCTTGGTGAGCCAAAGTTGATTATAAGTTGCTTATGTTGAAACCATTGTTGTGTTGCTATTATTATCATGTTGTCGAAATTTTAAGTCGTGCATGTCATGTAAATCCATATGCATTAAGTCGGAGCTTTGCTCACACCACGTTGGCCTGGATTGGCAAAAGTTGAAAGTTGAAGGCTTATGCCTTGATGCCCAATAAAATGGCAATGATTTTTTAAGTTGGGAGTTTTACTCCGAATGGTACCACATGCATGACGAGTCGAGTCTCATTAGAGTTGCATTGTGTTGGTTTGTTGTATGGAATATAGTATGAATGGATGTATTCCAGTATTATATGTGTGTTGTGTGTATGTGTGTTGTGTTGATGTTGAGTATGATTGAGTTGATATTGCCGTTGCTGAATGTGTAATCTGATTTGGGTGATGAAACGTGTTAAATTACTTAACATTGCATGATATTTTATAATGCTTATTATATCGATTGAGGAACTCACCCTTACAACTATTTTTCAGGTAACGAGCAGTGATTGAGTAGAAGCTAGTGCTTGGAGTCTAGTGTAGTCTCCTTAGTGGGTCATGCTCTGATAGATGTAACATCGGGACGGGATGTCTTTAATTGTTTTATTGTCGGTTGTGAACCAATTTACATGTAATATATTATATGTTTTGATTGGTTGATTTGATTTCTATCCGCTGCGAATTATGCAAAAATGTTATTTTGATTAAATAAAGAGCATGACAGTTATTATGGTGTGAAGTAGTCGTGTGACACCCTTGATTGCATATTTACTCTGATTGATATGTTGTTATTTTATTTATATACTCGGGGTATTTTAGAAGGGTGTTACATTAGTGGTATCAGAGCAGGTCGGTCTGTCTGGCCAGTTGTCGTGTCGTTACTGTGTAACAATTGTGTATTGTTACTAATCTAACTTTTAAGTTGTGTTGTATTGATAAGTTGGAATGGCTGGAAGGAATGATGCTGCAATGGCTGCCGCAATGCAAGCAATGGCACAAGCTGTGCAGAACTTGCCAAATGCTGGTGGAGATGCTGGATCACGTAGCTTGGCGACTTTTCAAAGAGAGAATCCGCCGGTGTTTAAAGGGAAGCATGATCCAGATGCAGCCTTGGGATGGTTGAAAGAGATCGAGAGAATCTTCCGTGTTATGGATTGCACTCCAGCTCAGAAGGTTCGGTATGGTACTCACATGCTAGCAGTCGAAGCTGATGACTGGTGGCTAGAGACTCACGAGAGGTTGACCGTGGCAGGTGAAGTCATTACTTGGGATGTATTCCGTAGGGAATTTATGAGAAAGTATTATCCGGAAGATGTCCGTGGTAAGAAAGAAATTGAGTTCCTTGAACTGAAGCAAGGAAACATGTCTGTCACTGATTATGCTGCAAAATTTGTGGAGCTGTCCAAATTTTATCCTCATTACACTGGTGCTGGTGCTGAGTTTTCAAAGTGCATCAAGTTTGAAAACGGACTGCGCTCTGAAATTAAGAAGGCTGTTGGGTATCAGAAGATACGCATTTTTACTGAATTGGTTGATAGCTGCAGGATATTTGAAGAAGACAATAATGCTCATTACAAGATTGTCAGTGACCGCAGGGGCAAGCAACATCAAAACCGTGGCAAGCCGTATGATGCCCCAGTGGGAAAAAGGGAAACAAGGAGCTGCTCCGGCTCAGAGGACTAGTAGGGGAGGTGATCCTGCTGGTATAGTTTGTTTCAAATGTGGTCAGGCTGGTCATAAGAGTAATGTATGCACTGCTGAAGTAGAGAGGTGTTTTCGCTGTGGTAAGACTGGCCATGCAATAGCTGATTGCAAGCACAAGGAAATGATTTGTTTTAATTGTGGCGAAGAGGGGCATATTGGAAGTCAGTGTCAGAAGCCAAAGAAATCTCAAACTGGAAAAGTGTTCGCATTGACCGGAACTCAAACCTCCAGTGAGGACAGACTTATCCGAGGTACATGTTTCATAAATGGTACTCCTTTAATTACTATTATTGATACCGGTGCTACACACTGTTTTATTTCTGCTAACTGTGCTCGAAGACTGGGTTTAAAGTTGTCCGCTTTGGATGGTGAATTGATTGTTGAGACCCCAGCTAAGGGATCAATAACTACTCCTTTGGTATGTTTAAAATGTCCTTTGTCGATCTTCGATAGGGATTTCTATGTTGATTTAGTATGTTTGCAGTTGGATGGGATGGATGTAATTCTTGGTATGAACTGGTTAGAGTATAATTATGTTCATATAAATTGTCATCATAAGTCGGTAAGGTTTTCCACTCCTGAAGAGGAAGGAGTTGACTTATTACCTTTCGGAGAATTGCGAAAATTGATGAAAGAGGGAGCTCAGATGTTTTCTTTGATGGCGACGTTGTCGGTTGAGAGTAAAGCTAAGATAGAGGAACTGTTAGTGGTGAAAGAATTCCCTGAAGTTTTTCCTGATGAAATTCCTAGTGTGCCGCCAGAAAGGGAAGTTGAATTTACTATTGATCTGGTACCTGGTACTAGGCCTATTTCGATGGCACCGTATAGAATGTCGGCATCGGAATTGTATGAATTAAAGAAGCAATTGGAAGACTTACTTGAGAAGAAGTTTATAAGACCAAGTGTGTCACCGTGGGGAGCTCCAGTGTTGCTAGTAAAGAAGAAAGATGGTAGTATGAGGCTTTGTATTGATTATAGACAATTGAATAAGGTAACGATCAAGAATAAGTATCCATTACCGAGAATAGATGATTTGATGGATCAATTAGTGGGTGCTTGTGTGTTCGGTAAAATTGATTTGAGATCGGGCTATCATCAGATCAAGGTGAAAGATGAAGACATCCAGAAGACAGCGTTCAGAACTCGGTATGGACATTATGAGTATTCTGTGATGCCTTTCGGTGTTACTAATGCGCCGGGAGTATTTATGGAATACATGAATCGTATTTTCCATACTTATCTGGATCATTTTGTGGTAGTATTTATTGATGATATTTTGATTTACTCTAAGTCCGAAGAAGAGCACAAGGAACATTTGGGATTAGTGTTGGATGTTTTGAAAGATAAGAAACTTTATGCGAAGCTGTCCAAGTGTGAGTTTTGGTTAAGAGAAGTCAGTTTTCTCGGCCATGTAATTTCAGGAAAAGGTATTGCTGTAGATCCTTCCAAGGTCGAAGCTGTTTTGCAATGGGAGACCCCTAAGTCGGCTACCGAAATTAGAAGCTTTTTGGGATTAGCTGGATATTATAGGAGGTTTATTGAAGGATTTTCTGAGTTAGCACTTCCGTTAACTAAATTAACTGGTAAAGGTAAAGCTTTCGTGTGGGATGTTCAGTGCGAAGAAAGTTTTAATGAATTAAAAAGGAGGTTGACGTCGGCGCCGGTTTTGACTTTGCCAAATCCGGAGGAACCGTTTATAATCTACTGTGATGCTTCATTGATGGGTTTAGGAGGTGTGCTCATGCAAAATAATAAAGTAATTGCTTATGCGTCGCGACAGTTAAGAATTCATGAAAAGAACTATCCTACGCATGATCTTGAACTTGCTGCTGTGGTGTTTGTGCTAAAAATCTGGAGGCATTACCTTTATGGTTCCAGATTTGAAGTTTTCAGCGATCATAAAAGTTTAAAGTATCTATTTGATCAGAAAGAGCTGAACATGAGACAACGTAGGTGGTTAGAATTGCTTAAGGATTATGATTTCGGGTTGAATTATCATCCAGGAAAAGCAAATGTTGTGGCCGATGCTTTAAGTAGAAAGACCTTGCATGTGTGAGCAATGATGATTAAGGAGTTGGAATTAATTGAGCAATTTCGTGATATGAGTTTGGTTTGCGAAGTAACCCCGCAGAGTGTAATGCTAGGAATGCTAAAGATTAATAATGATTTTATGGATAGTATCCGAGAGGCACAGACATTGGATGTGAAATTAGTAGATATCCTTAATCGTTGTGGTCAATCAGAGAAGAGTGACTTTAAGGTTGATGCGAGAGGTGTGTTGAAATTGGGGGAAAGAATTTGTATTCCTGATGATGCGATTTTGAAAAGAAGCATTCTAGAAGAGGGTCATAGAAGCAGTTTGAGTATTCATCCAGGAGCTACTAAAATGTATCAGGATTTAAAGAAAATATTTTGGTGGCCCGGAATGAAAGAAGATGTGGCTCGTTTTGTGTATGCGTGCCTAACTTGTCAGAAGTCAAAGATTGAGCATCAGAAGCCGTCTGGGCTAATGCAACCGTTGGCTATTCCAGAGTGGAAGTGGGATAGTATCAGTATGGATTTTGTTTCTGGTTTACCGAGGACAAGTAAGAGTTTTGAAGCTATTTGGGTGATTGTTGATAGATTGACGAAATCGGCTCATTTCATTCCGATTAGAATGGATTATCCGTTAGAGAGATTAGCTGAGTTGTATATTGAGAAGATTGTAAGTTTGCATGGTATTCCGTCGAGTATTGTTTCGGACAGGGATCCTAGATTTACATCGAAGTTCTGGGAAGGTTTGCAGAGGGCTTTGGGAACTAACCTGAGATTGAGTTCTGCATATCATCCGCAGACTGATGGTCAGACTGAGAGGACGATTCAGTCATTAGAGGATCTTTTGAGAGCTTGTGTTTTGGAAAAGGGAGGTACTTGGGATTGTTATTTACCTTTGATTGAGTTTACCTACAACAATAGTTTTCATTCGAGCATTGGTATGGCGCCGTTTGAAGCTTTGTATGGTAGAAGATGTCGGACACCTTTATGTTGGTATGAGTCCGGTGAGAGTGCTGTGGTTGGACCGGAGATTGTTCAACAAACTACGGAAAAGATTAAGATGATTCAGGAGAAGATGAGGATTGCTCAGAGTCGTTAGAAGAGTTATCATGATAAGAGGAGGAAGTCACTTGAATTTCAAGAGGGAGATCATGTGTTTCTTCGTGTTACTCCGATAACTGGGGTTGGTCGAGCTTTGAAGTCAAGGAAGTTGACACCTCGATTTATTGGTCCTTATCAGATTCTAGAGAGGATAGGAGAGGTAGCCTATCGTATCGCTTTACCGCCGTCACTTGCGAATTTGCATGAAGTTTTTCATGTGTCTCAGTTGAGAAGGTACATTCCTGATCCGTCGCATGTAGTCCAAGTGGATGATGTACAGGTGAGAGATAACCTGACTGTTGAAACATCACCTATGAGGATCGAGGATCGAGAGTTGAAGCAGTTGCGGGGTAAAGAGATTGCCTTGGTGAAGGTAGCTTGGGGAGGACCAGCAGGTGGCAACGTGACTTGGGAACTGGAGACTCAGATGAAGGAGTCTTATCCGGAGTTGTTCGCTTGAGGTATGTTTTCGAGGACGAAAACTCTTTTAGTGGGGGAGAGTTGTAACACCCCGATAATAATACGATAATTATTAAATTAAGTTAATAATATATTTATTAAATTAATTAGATAATTGGATTATTATTATTATTATTTTTGGAATTATCGAATTATTATTATTGGGATAATAATATAAATTGGAAAATTATATAAGTGTGAAATAAGGAAAAGGAATCCCATTTTTTGGTAAAAAGAGTTCTACGTGAAACAGAGAAGCGGCTGAAAAGTGGAAAGTGGAGAAAGGGCAAAGAGGAAGAGCAAGGGCAAAGGTTGGAGAAGAGAAAAGCTTGGAGCTCAAAGATTTGCCGGATTAATCAGGTAAGGGGGGTTTATCGTCGTTTAATGGGTATTATAGATTAACATGTAAGGGGTAGTGATAAACCGTTGATTTGACCCTAATTGGGATGTTGAATGCTGAGAAATTGTGTTGGATAAGTTGTGTTAAAGTTGTACTTAAATCTGTATTTGAGTGTATTGTGATTTTCCGAACGTATCGCTTCTTACGGAATTGGAATCGGAGGTCCGGAAGTCCTCCAACGGCGGAAAATGCGGAGAATTCTGCATTCTGCTTCGTGTTAGCACAGGAACAGCTTTCTGTCTTGCGTTAACCGGTTAACCCAGGGTGTTAACCGGTTAACACTGTTATGAATTGTGAAAATATTGCTGTTTTGTCTGCGTTAACCGGTTAACCCAGGGCGTTAACCGGTTAACACTGTTGAGTTTTGCCAGAAAGTGTGTTCTGTCTGCGTTAACCGGTTAACCCAGGGCGTTAACCGGTTAACACTGTTGGAAAAGTGATAAATCGAATTTTGCTCAGAATTTAATGGAATTCGTCGGGGTGAGTCGGGTGATATTATCGCTAATTGTGATGAGTAATTTTGTTGAGTTTATGTTAGGAAGTGTCGATACAAGTATGTTGCTGAGTTGTTCCGTGTACGGAAAGTTGTTAAAGATACTGAGTTGTAGGCTTGGTGAGCCAAAGTTGATTATAAGTTGCTTATGTTGAAACCATTGTTGTGTTGCTATTATTATCATGTTGTCGAAATTTTAAGTCGTGCATGTCATGTAAATCCATATGCATTAAGTCGGAGCTTTGCTCACACCACGTTGGCCTGGATTGGCAAAAGTTGAAAGTTGAAGGCTTATGCCTTGATGCCCAATAAAATGGCAATGATTTTTTAAGTTGGGAGTTTTACTCCGAATGGTACCACATGCATGACGAGTCGAGTCTCATTAGAGTTGCATTGTGTTGGTTTGTTGTATGGAATATAGTATGAATGGATGTATTCCAGTATTATATGTGTGTTGTGTGTATGTGTGTTGTGTTGATGTTGAGTATGATTGAGTTGATATTGCCGTTGCTGAATGTGTAATCTGATTTGGGTGATGAAACGTGTTAAATTACTTAACATTGCATGATATTTTATAATGCTTATTATATCGATTGAGGAACTCACCCTTACAACTATTTTTCAGGTAACGAGCAGTGATTGAGTAGAAGCTAGTGCTTGGAGTCTAGTGTAGTCTCCTTAGTGGGTCATGCTCTGATAGATGTAACATCGGGACGGGATGTCTTTAATTGTTTTATTGTCGGTTGTGAACCAATTTACATGTAATATATTATATGTTTTGATTGGTTGATTTGATTTCTATCCGCTGCGAATTATGCAAAAATGTTATTTTGATTAAATAAAGAGCATGACAGTTATTATGGTGTGAAGTAGTCGTGTGACACCCTTGATTGCATATTTACTCTAATTGATATGTTGTTATTTTATTTATATACTCGGGGTATTTTAGAAGGGTGTTACACTTATTGGTCTCAAACCAACTCACACAAGTCCCAACCTAGGGTTAAGGAGCCACACATGCTATGATCCTTGAGGCAATGCATTGAGCAATGATATGATGCCATGAGGGATCTTAGGGTCAAAATTAGGGTCTTACAGTTGGATAGAAAATCATAGAAGAGAAAAATCCGTCACCGGTTAGGATGAACATATTAAGGATAGACTCTACGAGGGAGAAATAGGAATTATATCTATCAGTTACTGGATAGAATACCAAACAAGAGAGTATCCGTCACCGGTTAAAGTGAACATATCAAGGATAAACTCTGCAAGGGGAAAGGAAATCAGTATTTACAACTATCGGTTACTGGGCAGAAGACTGCAAAGAGAAGAAAACCCGTCATCGGTTAGGATGAACATATCAAAGATTAAATCTCTGGGGAACCAAAATAGGGATTACAACTACCTTTTTACTGGGTAGAAAACCAAATATGAGAATACCCGTCATCGATTAGGATGAACATATCAAGGATAAACTCAAAACAGGGGAAGAAAATATATGTCATCAGTTAGGATGAACATTTCAAGGATAGACTTCCTAAGGAGACATAAAAAATGAATCTGCTAGGTACTCCAATGAGGAGAAAAAATAGGGGTACTTTTGCCGGGTATTGGGCAAGAAGTGACAAACTGCAAGTTAAGAAGAATATTACCAGTTACTGGGTAATAAACTCTTAGGAGACTTAAAGTATCTATCTAGGTAAGATCTAGACAGAAACAGTCAATCAAGACTCAACCCAATGAGGATATATCTCAAGGGGAGTGATTCCATCTAGATAATCCATTGGGGAGGAAACTGAAATAATAATCATCCACGAGGAAATAACTCAGTGGGGAAAGGAGAAAGGTTAAAGTCTTTCTGCTTAAAGGGGATGACACTCTACAATGGAGGGAGGACATACACCAAATTTGTATGGGGATAAGGTATCGCCATAACAAAGAATAAGAATCACATGAGTATATCAACAATAATGATGATGCAATGAGTGTATATGTACATGTATATGCATATGTGATGATTATGCTGACAAAACAATCATAAAGGATACAAAGGTGTCACAAATTTGAACCATCGGTACAATTCTCGGTCAATCCACAAAAGAGGGAGACAATTGTTTGGAGAAAAGAGATTAACATCCCAAAGGATCAAACCTAGTTGGGGAAAGAAGAGATTTGTTGAGAGAAATTGTTATCGGGTCTGCGGGGAATTTTAGGTCAACACCATATCAAATGGGAGACAACCATACAGAGGATAAACAACAAATAGCTGCTCAGAAACCAGGAGGAAATAATAACAAAGAGACTAATTTTGGTCCCTAAGAGACCTCATGATGCAAATGTATGCATGCAAAAGTTAATACTTTGTGAGGAAATATGGCCACAAAGGAAAAAGAAATCAGAGAAAGACCGAAAGTCCCTAGGAGTAGTACACTCACAAAGACTCTGGAGAAAATATGGTAAAAATGTGTGAGCAGGCCACGACTTGAAAACTTGCTGGGAGACACGAGGGGATTCCACGAAAATAAATCGATGGAAAGACTCGAGCTGACACAAAGATGCATGTATTGGGGAATATGCCAATACAGCAAAACTATCCGCGAAGGATACTTCGGATAATAATCCGGACTCAGACGGGGATGTCCACAAAGGACTCACTGAGGAAGAAAAATGGGATATTACCGGTTACTGGGTAATAAACTCAAAGAGAGACATGTCATAAAAACACCGGTTATTGGGTGAGAGAACAACATGCTCAGGGAGAAAGAATATCTAAGATCGGTATAAGGGTGAGAGATATCAATCATTCGAAACATCTGAGGAGGACCTAAAAAGGCACATCTCAACTTAGGAAAATCTGACTCCATAGGGGACAAAAAGTCATAATAGGGAGCAGAAGAAAGGAAACACCAGGGATACCGGTTACTAGGCATATAATAGGTGACCAACCAGGCGTGAATTGGGAACATATCCAAGACACTCATCATCCGTAAGGAGGGCTGAAAAAGCAAACTCGATTTACAGGATGGGCATTCGATTCCACAAGGAAAAATGAATCTTACTCGACTGGGGAAGAAGAAGACTTCGACTGAAGAGCGCATGAGATATATTATCTATTACCGTCTGAACGTAGATAACATACTCACATGGAAGATTATCCACAACCGGTTACTGGGTTAATAAAGGATAAATCGACCGAAAAGAAAGGACATTGGGATACCAGTTACTGGGTATAAAATGATGACCAATCCAAAAGGAGAAACAATCATTACCAAACAAGGGTAAATGAAAGATGACTCGCGGGGGATGAATTACTTGGCAAAAGCAATCATCCGAGAGATATATCACCGATTACTGGGTGGTATACTCAAAACGAAGGAATATCAATACCGAATATTGAATAAAGATAACCAACAAAGAGGGGATTACATCTACCGGTTACTGGGTAGAAAACCACAAAAATAGGACTTACAACTACCAGTTACTGGGTAGAAAGCCACAAAAAATCCACTGGGGAAAAGTTGAACAATTACTGGTTACTGAGCAATTGAACAACTAAGGTACAAGGAACTGCAGGGGAATAACAAGAAAGGAGTCAATCTAGAATCAAATTAGAAAGACACAATCAAACAAGACTCAACCCAATGAGGATATAACTCAGGGGAGTAATTCCATCCAGATACACAACTGGGGAGGAAACTGAAACAAAAATCATCCACGAGGAGATAACTCAGTGGGGAATATAGAAGGAAAGATAGACACTTTCTGCCTATAGGGCTGACACTATATGGAGAGATCAGACACAAACATCTGCTTGGGGAAGAATATTTCACCAACAGCATGAGATAACAAGCAGAGATATATGGCAAAGAATGCAACATGAATATCTGAATGCTATAATTATGCATGTATATATGTGGTTTATGTATGATTAATGCTGACATACAGACATATCTAACACAAACAAGTCCGAGAATCAATGGACAGCATCCGGTATAACATCTCAAAAGAGAAAGGGCGGGCCCACAGGAGAAATCAACTCTGGCGGGGATGGTCCAAATACCAGGAGATACAAACCATCACTGAAGATAGGCAAAGTCTCAACTGGGGAACATGCAGAGATATCAATAAGATCTGTCATAGAAGAACTCTACTGGGGATCTTATCAGGGAACAATATGAAATTCCGTGGGGAATAACCACCAAACGGATACACATCAGTCAAGCATTCTCTTCTAACTGCTGAAGAGATATCTCTGCCAACGGGAGAAGGAACAAATTGCTCCGTTGGGGAAGGAAACAACATATCTTCCTCAAAATCCCTCAATACTGGAAAATGTCTTCCACTCGGAGGGGATACCAATGTCAAGCTAGAATCAGGCAACCCTAAAAGGGATGGTCTGCAGGCGACCATACTGGGGATAATCTGCTGCAAGCAACCCTACTGGGGGTGAGCTGTAGGAAAACCTGCTGGGGAGAAACTACAAGTACCTCCGGAGGAACTGTCTTGGCTGAGGGAACCAGAAGTGAATCCTTCATCAACACGTGCCATGCTAGGGATGAAAAGGGAACACACCCTTCACCAACTGCTATAGGAAACTACTGCTGAGGAGATATCTGAAAAATAGCTTTGCAAGGAACACATGCTTACTCCTCCGTGGACTTCTACTCATGTTGGGAATTTCTGCTCACTGGGGAAAGACAAACTTCCTCGTGAATAGGTAGCATATCCACTTTTATCAATTTATAAGGGATTTTAGGCCAGTCCACACAAGTGATAACAACCATATAATTGATAAAAACACAAATGCTAGTGTCTGATATAGAGGTATACACATCTCTAAAAGATCGAGGCCAAAACTCCAGACTCTCTGGCGATCTGATAATGTTTTGTTCTTTCTGCGCTCGCTGGGGAGACAACCTGAAAGATGATGAAGAGGATACAATCATGCCAGAACATGAACAAATGGCTTACCCTTTGGGAGATCATACTATCCTTGGGAGAGCACTGAAGACATTCCATTTATCCTTTCAGTCATTGTGAATGTTCACTTTATTTAAAAACAGTTTATAAAAACTTTATTCGTTTAAATCAATGATATTTATCAATTAAAACATGCAAACATTTGTTAAATAGAAACGAACAAGAGTGCAAAGAATTGGATAAAAGCTCAAATTTATTTGATAGAATGGTAGTCTGCAAATGGCGAGACTCCATGGATCTTTACAAATTTGAAATTGGTGATATATATTAAAAAAAGGGCTACATTGAACATAATGGCCATTTCTCCACCAACTCTGAATCCAATGTATTTGAAGCTTCAGTTGACGATGACTGAGCGAGAATCTTTGACAGAAGACACTTGTAGAACGAAGTCTTGTCAGGATGCAGTTACTTGCCAAATCCCTATTTTTTGCCTAGATTGCCCCAAGGTGAGGTACTCAATCTAGCGGGATATATATTCTTTTTTTATGTCTCTAACTTTTGCCTGGACTGCCCTTTCGGGTTTTCAATCCACCGAGATGCTCATTTTTGCCTAAGTCGCCCTTTCGGGTTTTCAACTTAGCGAGCTATTCTATTTTTATTTTAGGCGAAGTATTTCTTGACTGCATCTGAATTCACAAGACGAGTAAAATCCTCCCCATCCATAGTTGTAAGTATCAAAGCACCGCCTGAAAAGGCTCTCTTAACAACATATGGACCTTCATAGTTTGGAGTCCACTTGCCCCTGGAATCGGGCGCGAAAGATAAGACTTTCTTGAGCACGAGGTCACCTTCTCGAAACACACGAGGCTTGACCTTTTTATCAAAGGCTTTCTTCATCCTTTGCTGATACAACTGACCATGGCACATGGCAGTCAACCTCTTCTCTTCTATCAAATTCAGTTGGTCATAACGACTCTGAACCCATTCAACCTCAGTCAACTTGCCTTCCATTAAGACTCTCATTGATGGGATCTCAAACTCCACGGGGAGCACAACCTCCATGCCATATACAAGAGAGAAAAGGGTTGCCCCTGTTGAAGTGCGGACAAATGTACGATAGCCATGCAAAGCAAATGGCAGCATCTCATGCCAATCTTTGTACGTAACAACCATCTTCTGGATAATCTTCTTGATGTTCTTATTAGTAGCTTCAACAACCCCATTCATCTTGGGTCTATAAGGAGAAGAATTATGATGCGCAATCTTGAACTCGCTACACAGCTCTTTCATCATCTTGTTGTTCAAGTTAGATCCATTATTAATAATGATCTTGTCTGGCACACCATAACGACATATGAGTTGATTTTTGATAAACTTCACAACCACCTGCCTGGTCACATTCGCATATGATGCCGCTTCAACCCACTTGGTGAAGTAATCAATAGCTACAAGAATAAAATGGTGACCATTCGACGCCTTTGGCTCAATCATGCCAATCATGTCAATTCCCCACATAGAGAAAGGCCATGATGAGGAAATAACATTCAGAAGTGTCGGGGGAATATGAATCTTGTCCGTATAAATCTGACACTTGTGGCATTTCTTCACATATTTGCAGCAGTGAGACTCCATTGTCGACCAATAGTAGCCTGCTCTCAACATCTTTTTTGCCATGGCATGTCTATTGGAATGAGTACCAAATGAACCCTCATGGACTTCAGTCATCAACAGGTCTGCTTCGTGTCTATCCACGCATCTGAGCAAAACCATGTCAAAATTCCTCTTATAAAGCACATCACCATTAAGGTAGAAACTACCAGATAGTCTCCTCAAAGTCTTCTTATCTTTAACAGATGTCCCAGGTGGGTAAATCTGACTCTGAAGAAAGCATTTGATATCATAATACCATGGCTTATCATCTTTCACTTCTTCAACTACAAATACATGAGCTCGTCTATCCAAGCGCATCACCGTAATATTGGGGACTTCATTCCAATATTTCACCATAATCATCGAAGCAAGTGTAGAAAGAGCATCTGCCATCCGATTCTCATCTCGTGGAATATGATGGACGTCAACCTCAGTAAAGAAAGTTGAAATCCTCCTCGCATAATCTCTGTATGGGATGAGGCCAGGCTGATTCGTCTCCCATTCACCCTTAATCTGATTAACAACAAGGGCCGAATCACCATAAACATCAAGATGTTTGATCCTAAGATCAATACATTCTTCCAAACCCATAATACAGGCCTCATACTCCGCCATATTATTCGTGCATTTGAAAGTTAGCCTTGTTGTAAAAGGAAAATGTGTGCCTTGAGGAGTAATAATCACTGCCCCAATACCATTTCCATACTGATTAACAGCGCCATCGAACACCATACCCCATCGGGAACCAGGCTCTGGCCCTTCATCGAGCGTAGGCTCATTGCAATCTTTCATCTTCAAATACAAAATTTCCTCATCCAGGAAGTTGTACTGAACAGACTGATAATCCTCAATTGGTTGATGTGCCAAGTGATCATCCAAGATACTACCTTTAATAGCTTTCTGAGCTCGATACTCAATATCATACTCAGACAACAACATCGGCCAACGGGCAATTCTCTCAATTAAGGCAGGCTTCTCAAAGATATACTTGATTTGATCCATTTTGGATATCAACCAAGTTGTATGATTTAACATATACTGGCGTAAACGCTTAGCGGCCCTAGCCAAAGCACAACATGTCTTCTCAAGCGTTGAGTACTGAGACTCACAATCAGTGAACTTCTTACTCAAGTAGTATATCGCATATTCTTTCTTCCCCGATTCATCTTGCTGACCCAATACACAACCCATGGAGTCATCAAGCACGGTCAAGTACATAATCAATGGTCTCCCTTCAACAGGTGGAGACAAAATCGGAGACTCAGACAAATACTCTTTGATACTGTCAAAGGCCTTTTGGCAATCTTCGGTCCAATCATGACGCTGATCTTTTCGGAGGAGCTTGAATATAGGCTCACATGTGGCAGTCATGTGGGATATAAATCTGGAAATGTAATTCAAGCGGCCAAGAAAACCTCAGACTTGCTTCTCAGTTTTGGGCGCAGGCATCTCTTGTATTGCTTTGACCTTGGCAGGGTCAACCTCAATACCTCTTTCACTGACAATAAAGCCCAATAACTTGCCGGAACGGACTCCAAATGTACACTTGTTCGGATTCAAGCGGAGCTTGTACTTCCTCAAACGCTGGAAAAGCTTCAACAAGTGCTCTACATGTTCAACTTCCGTTTTCGACTTTGCAATCATATCATCAACATGCACCTCGATCTCATTGTGCATTATATCATGAAACAAGGTAGTCATAGCTCGTTGATACGTGGCTCCAGCGTTCTTCAAGAAGGGCATCACTCGATAACACAATGTTCCCCAAGGTGTGATGAATGTTGTCTTCTCCATATCCTCAGGTGCCATTTTAATCTGGTTATAACCGGAAAATCCGTCCATGAATGAGAAGACATTGAATTCAGCTGTATTGTCCACCAACATATCAATATGTGGTAGAGGAAAATCATCTTTCGGACTAGCTTTATTCAAGTCTCGATAGTCCACACACATTCATACTTTTCGATCTTTCTTAGGCACGGGCACAATATTGGCCACCCATTGAGGATATGTAGAAGTCACCAGAAACCCCACATCAATTTGCTTCTGAACTTCTTTTTTAATCTTCACTACCATATCAGGATGAGTTCTTCTGAGCTTCTGCTTTACAGGCACACACTCAGGCTTCAAAGGCAAGAAATGTTGCACAATATCAGTATCTAGACCAGGCATGTCTTCATACGACCAGGAAAAGACGTTGACATATTCTCGTAGCAACTCAATCAACCCCTTCTTAACAGACTCTTCAAGGAGTGCCCCAATCTTCACTTCACGAACACAGTCTTCAGACCCCAAGTTGACTGTTTCCAGATTCTCAAGATGCGGCTGAATGATCTTCTCTTCGTGCTCAAGCAGACGGGTAATCTCGTCAGGAATCTCTTCAACATCATCTTCTTCGGCCTCAAATACAGGGAACTCAAAGTTGGGAGATGGTGTTGGATCATTATGTTCAATGGGTTTGATCAACCTGCATAATGATTTTGAGTATAAAAGAGATTTCAGAATTCGAGCAAGGCAAATCATTATGCAGATGAAAAGATTGATTTTATTCTCTTTTTTAAGGTGTTATGGTGATCACCAATTTCATGCAAAAAGCAAAAAGGGAAAAATAATTTGGAAAAACAAACATTTAACATGTGATTATTGAATGAATACCATTATATTAATCAAATATGCCAACAATGTCATCACTTCTCCTTTTGGCATGGGAGAAGGGTTTTTAAACAAAATGAACACATTACGTGGACTTGTGGATAACTGTTGGAACATCAACAATGACCCAATTATTGCAGATTCCACCCGGTATGACGAAGTTGCCAAGATCTTCCTCTTCATCATCTTCAACAATGGCAACAGCGTCTTGATCTTCGACAGTGTGGATGAAACCACCACTCTGGAACAACCCACGCTCATTGGAAATACCTGAAGAATACCCTATGCCAACTCGGGATTTATTATCTTCCAACTTGATCATTTGCCTTAAACCAGTAGTTGCACCATGCTCAATGGCCAACTTAGCATCATTGTAGGAAGAAAATGAAGAAAGTCCTTTCCTTGAAGGCTCAGCAATAGACAAGGCTTGGAACAGAGTCCCAACCTCATCCTCAGCGTCAATATAGGAAAAGGAAGATAAATGGCTAACCAAGAGAGCCTTCTCTCCCCCTATCACCACCAACTTCTTGTTTTTGACAAACTTCAACTTCTAGTGTAGGGTGGATGTCACGGCGCCTGCCTCGTGAATCCATGGTCTGCCAAGCAAACAACTGTATGATGGATGGTTGTCCATGACCTGGAAAGTGATCTAGAAATCACTAGGTCCCATCTTGATCGAGAGTTCTACTTCACCGATCACAGTTTTCCTTGATCCATCAAAAGCTTTAACTACCACTCCACGCTACCTCATGGGAGGCCCCTGGTACGAAAGTTTGGCCAGAGTGTATTTTGGCAACACATTGAGTGATGATCCTATGTCTACCAACACATTAGACAAGGCATCTTCTTTGCAGTTCATGGAAATGTGTAGAGCCAAATTGTGGTCTTTTCCCTCCTCGGGAAGATCAGCATCATAGAAGCTCAAATTGTTACAAGCAGTTATGTTTCCAACAATGCTATCAAACTGCTCAATAGTGACATCGTGGTCCACGTATGCCACGTCCAACACCCTCTGCAAAGCTTCACGGTGTGGCTCAGAATTCATCAGCAAAGATAAGAAAGATATATTTGATGGAGTTTGTAGCAACTGATCAACAACATTGTATTCACTCCTCTTGATGAGCCTCAATATCTCATCACCATCCTCTTTCAACATGCCATGCTAGCCAACCAGGATATGAGTGTTTTTATTTTGAATAATAACAGGGTCAACACCCTTCACAGCAGGATTAGAAGAAGAAGTCCCCATGGGACCGACAGGATTAACCACAACTTTCCCCACAACGTCTTCATGGGGTTTCGGCGGAGCCGAGAAAACACGACCACTACGGGTCACACCACTGACATCTGAGATGCTCACAACAGAGGTTGAGGGCAACGACACCTCCTTCCCATCTTCTAGCATCACATCGTTGTATCTGTAGGGAACATCTTTATCAGATACATACGGGACAGGGCCCGCTGGCTTGGTTATAAGAGATGGTGACACTTTCTTCTTGCTGCCATCATATTTGACGATAACAGACTCTGGAATTCTGAATACAGGGGATATAACATCAACTTCGTCCTCATTGCAATTATGAAGTATTTCGATCATTCCCTGATCCAACATCTCTTGGATGTCCTTTCTTACTTGTCGGCATCCTCTCTCATTGATAGTGCACACCTGGAACCTATCATGGTCATGCTCATAGTGACTGTATCCACACAACAATTTATGCATCTCGACCAAATATTGCCTGATATCATTGACATACAGGACTTTATATTTGCCAGGGCAACCCTGGACCTACGTCCTCGAAAAACAAAATCCCACTTCTCACAAGGTCTTGCACCTTGGTCTTTAAGGGATAACAATTCCCCACATCATGTCCGGGAGCACCGGAACGATATACACAGTGTAGTTCAGGCTTGTACCACCACTGAGGGTTGGTCGGTACAGCGGGAGGGTCTCGTGGAGTAATCAACTTTATGTCTATCAGAGAAGGATAGAGCTCAACGTAAGTCATTGGAATTGGATCAAAAGTGACCCTCTTCCTCTCGTAGTTGCTGGTGCTGGTGTTATTGTTGTTTCGAGGCTGGTAGGCCTGCTGTTGCTGACGATGTTGTTGTTGATATTGTTGATGTTGTTGTTGTTGTTGATGATGAACTTCTCTAAAGGCAGGTGCTATATAAGCCACCTGGTGTTGGCTGACGGCAGGGCAAATATTCTTCCTCTTCACAAAGGGCCTTCTTTTAATATGGGAGGAAACAGCATGTGCCTCTCCCTCCTTCTTCTTCGCAAAGCTCCCATACCTCTTTGCTGAAGAGCTGTCATCCCTAGAAAAGTGTCCTTCACGGACCCCTTCTTCCAGTCTCATTCCCATATTCACCATTTCGGTGAAGTCTGAGGGAGCACTGACGATCATCTTCTCATAATAGAAAGAGCTCAAAGTCTTCAAAAAGATCTTCGTCATCTCTTTCTCCTCCAGGGGTGG
Source organism: Lathyrus oleraceus (assembly GCF_024323335.1). Taxonomy (NCBI): domain Eukaryota; kingdom Viridiplantae; phylum Streptophyta; class Magnoliopsida; order Fabales; family Fabaceae; genus Lathyrus; species Lathyrus oleraceus. Next base: position 235,698,477 of record NC_066579.1, read on the forward strand.
CACTATCTGAGCTGCCAACTCGCGCCATCTCTGGGCGTATTCTTTGAAAGTCTCCTTCTCTTTCTGGGACATCCCCCTCAACTGGTCCCTATCAGGAGCCATATCCATATTGTACTTATATTGCTTAACGAAGGCCTCGCCAAGATCCTTAAAGAAGCGGATGTTCGAACTCTCCAAACCCATGTACCACCAGAGAGCGGCATCTGATAAGTTATCCTAGAAGTAGTGGATAAGCAGTTGATCGTTATCAGTTTGTGTTGACATCTTGCGAGCATACATCACAAGATGGCTGAGCGGGCAAGTGTTTCCATTGTACTTCTCAAAGTCAGACACTTTGAATTTTACAGGGATCTTCATGTTGGGCACAAGGCACAACTCAGCATCACTTTTACCGAAGAGGTCCTTACCCCTCAGAGTCTTCAGTTCCTTACGCAGCTCAAGGAATTGGTCTTTCATTTCGTCCGTCTTTTCATAAATTTCTGGGCCCTCAGATGGCTCAGAATGATAGATGGTGTCTTCAACTCTTGGCAAGGTGTGCACAACGGGAGGTGGCACAGAAAGGATCGGGCTAGAGGTCGGCAGAGAAGTGAGAGTTGGAGCAAAATCCTCTGGCACAAAGTTGGCGGGCATTCCCCAGGGGAACCCGGATGGCATAGTAGGCGCAAAGTGGGTAGTCACCGCAGGCACAGTTGAGGAAGCTACCTCAGATATAACAGACCTCGCGGGAGGAGTTGCAGGAGTTGGCGATGATTGGCTTTGAGCACCCAGTACTGACTCCATCATGGTAGTCAGCCTAGCAATCTCGTCCTTCAGTTCCCGGTTCTCTTGCTCTAAGTGTTCCATTATCTTTGGCAGATTAGCTCTTGTGTTATACCGGTGCATCAACTTGTCTTCAAAATAAATGAAGAGCAAAGAGTTAGACCACTGAGCTGAACAAAACCTGCTTATGCATATGATGCATACAATGTTTGTGCATATGATTTATTTTTATTAGAGGAACTTTATAGAGATCTATTTGCAAATATTAATCTTTTAAGACATATGGGGAATACTCATAGCAATAATATTTAGAAATTTTTTTACACCAAAGAAGTAGTACAGTTTTGGTAACCAAATACAATACAAGAGGAAAGGAGAATAAACATCCTATGGAGCCCTAGAAACAATCGTCCAAAGCTCTCGAGATCGGAAGATAAGTTGCACGAAGCCTCTTCACCTCTCTCTCATAAGCTGCTTCCATGTCAGCCTTCTCCTTGGCGAGTCGATCATACTTCCTCTTCTAAAACTTGGATGACTGAGAAAGAAGAGAAGTAACCACGTCATCAGGCTCATTGATAACCTGATGCTCCAGAAACTCTATCACAACATCCTTATCTCTGAGTTGCTGAAGAAGTTCCTCTCGCTCGCGAACCCAAGCACGCGAACGATCTTCATCTCTCAACTCCTCTACTCCTTGGTTAGGGAGGGTTTAAGGCCTAACCATAATCATATGGGTAGGTCTTGGATAGTCATATGGTATGCGGTACTCAAAAGCTTTCTTCCTCACTCAAGAGGTGTAGGGCTCCAAAGCAATACAATTCTTCAGACCAAGCTCTTTCCTTCCCTTCCTATGAACCTTGCGCCAGGCGTGGACCATTCTGCCCTTCAAGTTCTGGGGATCTTTACCCTCTTGAAATAACACACCTTCCAACATAATGTTGTTAGGTTTATCCTTTAAGGGGAACCCAAGTTGACGGCGAGACAAAATAGGGTTGTAGTTAATTCCACCACATGTACCAAGAAGAGGCACATTGGAGAACTCACCACAAGAATCAATAATCTAGATACCATCATACACACGGTTATACCAAGAGATATCATCATTAGTGAGAGACATAAGTCTCGTAGACCACCGTAGACATCCCTTGTTCTCTTTTAAGGCAAGCGTCAGAGGCAAGTGCGAAATAAACCACTTGTACAACAGAGGCAAACATCACACAATGGATCCACCACCCTTTGCATTCCTCATATGCAAAGAGAAATAACTGTCACCCAACAGAGTCGGAACGAGATTAAGAGTAGAGAAAATCCTAATAGCGTTCACATCCACAAATTTTTTGATGTTGGGGAATAACACTAGCCCATGGATGAGAAGTAGAAATATGGCCTCAAAGGCGTCCTCACTCATGGCCTTCCCAAACAGAGTAGCTTGGGCAATGAGAAAATCAGATGGGAGACCTTGAATTCCACCTCTGGTAGTCATATGAGCAACAATATCAGATACATATATGTGAAGCATATCAGCAATCTCTTGGGAAGAAGGAACCCTCTCCAAGCCACTGAACGACAACTGATCCAGAATAGGTATACCCATAAGATAGGCATACTCCTCAAGTGTAGGCAAAAGCTGAAAATCCTGAAAAGTGAAGCAACGGTACAGAGGATCGTAGAACTGCACCAACACACTCATCAGACCCTCATCCACCTGAGTAGACAGAATAGACAGAAGCTTCCCATGGCGAGCTTTGAACTCCAAGGGATCTAATACATAAGATGTCAAACTCCTTAACTCTTTCAAGTCGGGTTATCTGAAACTGTACTTCTTCATATTCCTTCTTTGCTTATCCATGTCTAAAAATTTGCAAATAAACCTCTTAAGTTCCTTGAAAATTTTCTCATTGTTGATGATATGGATGCAAATGAATGCATGAATGCGTAGATGCAACAATCACACTCAAGGATCAAGCAAGTCACACCACACAAAGGTCACGGGATGGCTCACGTCATCCTCAATATCAATCATCCATTTTGGTGGATTATGGTTTACACCTTATCAACACCCAAGTTCCATTGATATTGAGGATACACGAGAACGGATCAACCGCGAATCAAGGGTTTATTGTAAGTCACGAGCATGGAGCCTCGGTTAAGAACCACCGAAAGGGAGTGTACTATGGTTAAACCTGACGATCATGTTCTAAAAGAGGTCCCCATAGTCATCATCTCATCTTTCGGATATTATCGGATAAAACGACTACTCGTATTCCAAAAATATTCTCAAGAGAAACTCTTATGAGTGTAGTATCACGTAACAATCGTATCAAATCTTACACTTGAATGATCTTCGCACTACGTTCTAAAATAGGCCAAGATGGGCTAGGTAATCTAAGGTCCTTGGCTTCTAAGGTTTATATTGGAAAGAGTAATGCCTAACCACGACTACTCGTGTGACATTATTGATCCCAACAAGACCTCCACCAAGTGAATGGGCTTGCAAGTCAACTTGCTAAGGAATAACTCCACACAAGTCAACAAGATTATGCCATTCTCCTATTATAAGTGCACTCGAATTCGGGTATAGAACTCATCTCACCAGAAATAACCAAGCATACAAGCAATTGATATATCAAGCAATTCATACATTACAAACAATACAATCATCCCAAATTTGCACAAAAATATGTCACAAATAAATATAAACATACAACACACATAAGCAAAAAGTAGGCTAAACCCACTAGGAAGCAAGAGAATTCCCCAGCGGAGTCGCCACTTTTCTGTAGCGGGGTATTCGTTACCTTTAGATTTATTGACTAAATCAAAAGTAAACATACAATTCGAGTCGCCACCGCACTTTTATTTATCCAAAGGAAAGGTTAAAAAGCGAACAAAAACCAAGTAAGAAGTTTTATCAAATCAAAAACTAATAAAAATGTCAGAGATCTAGGTAAGGGGGTTGGTTATGAAATGGGAAGGTTTTAAGCACCAAAAACATCCTTAGTACTCTAAGGGAGCCCTTTTTGCAAATGTGTGTTGTAGGTTCGTATTTGTGAAAATATTTGTGCAAACAAGATTGGAGGGATGAGAAGAGAATATACATGATATTTATAATTTTATTGTTTGAACGGATAAATCCATTGCCTACGTACCATCACAAAGGTAGGATCAAAACCTCGTAGTTCGGGGTAAAAATCTCAAAAGGTTAGTGAATTTATTTGGTCAAAAGCCTTAAGGTCTTTTGTTATCAAAGGGAGAAAACTCAACCTAAACCAACAATCCACCATGTGAGGAGAGCTTCAACATACTAGTGAGGGATTAACCCTATAATAAGTATGGAAAACTTATAGTCCAATCACTACGAATAAGGTGAGATTTACATCAACCACTGTGATAACTCAAACCTATGGCTAATGTTTATGAAAAAGGTTTTAACAAAGGAGGCCATTGGAACCACAAAAACAACTTGAAGTGAGTTGTACTTACAAGTTAGAAGTATTTACAAAATGAGGTCAAAGTTGAATTAAGGTTCATTCACAATGAGTATTAATGAAAAGATTTTGAAAAGTCAAAGGCATAAGGCCTAGGTTTCTAATTTGAAAATAATGTCAAAGTTTGCACAAAATGAGTTTGTCTTGGGTTAGAGTGGAGAAAAGAAGAGAAGGGCTATCCTAAAGCATACAAAGATGAGAGAAGAGATAAAACCCTTGGAGTTCCTTTTCTTGAAATCATAAAGATGATTCAAGATGCTCCTTTCCTTTGGACTTAACAAGCAACAAGCAATCAAAACAAATTAGAATCAAGCTCCTAGGATCTCCATTTGGCTTGTCTCTCATAACTTGGCTATTCATGACAATGGTCCTTCTTACTATCTCAAGATGGAATCCCTATCATAGAAGAGCAAACATCAAAAAGTTCACAACACAATAAGAGGAATGGACCAAGAATGAGTTTAGATTAGGGGTCCTTTGAAGTCAACTTTGATTTAACATTCTAAAGGCATGAGGCCTAGTTGCTCTTGCACTCCTTTAAGCTTAGGTAAGGTCCTAATTCTAAGTCCTTTCTCCTTTTTGCATTGGGTTCACACAAACAAAGACAAAACAAACACAAAACAACAATATATTTATATACAATAATGAGCTCAAATGAGCAAAAGGAAAATGACATAAACATAAAATATGTGCTCAAGTGAGCAAAGTAAAAAGCAATATGAATAAATGAGCAAGAAAGTAAATTGCATTAAAGTAAATTGCATTAAAGTAAATTGCATTAAAGTAAATTACAAGAAATCAAATGCTCAAATTAAAGTCAATAGTTAGTGGTTATGTTAGTTTGTCATAAGACAATTTAGCGCTATGTTAAGCAATCGTAAGTGGACTAATGTAGTAGTCACACCTATCTGAGGTCGGTCAATAAATCTATAGGCAAATAAACACAAGTTAGAGATCATGACTAGTAAGCCAAGCTCCTACAACTTTCCATGCCAAAAGAAAAGAGGAAGGCCTTGTATGGACTTTAGGCTTTTTGCTTGACCAAGAAGCAACCTATCTTGGACACAAAGCAACTCACTTGATCATGGATCAAGTTGAGTTTGATTTGAATCAAAGAAGGTTAAACCTCTCATATGTCAAGACCAACCACAAATCATTAACTCATTGGCCAAAAGAAAAAGAAAAGAGTGTAAGAAAAAAAATTGTTCTACAACAGATTCCCTGATTTTGATGATAACAAAGGATGAAACCAAAAATGGCACCCTAACGAAAAGTTTCTAAGTGTGCAGGGTTCTAAAGAAAGAAGGAAGAAATCTGATGACATCATCAGATACAGAACCAAATCAGATACAAATTATCAAATTATCAGAAGCATCTGAAGTGGAAACAAGTTCAAGAAAGTCTAACTCTGAGCATAACAGCAAAGTATCAGAAGCATCTGAACAGGAAGTAAGTTCTAGATGTTCTGACTCTGAACAACGCTATCTCTAAATTCCAGAAGTTATCAGCGCTGTCTGAAGAAACTATCTGAACTCAACATCAGAAGCAAGATTCCAAGATCTTCAGAAACACAAATACTCTGATCATGGAATTGCTAATTATGAAAGAGTAACGTTAAAGTCAAGTAAAGATTTGCAAATGGATTTCCTAAAACAGAAAGAGACGTTAATCTCCAATTTCAATAAAGAAGATACTATATGTGGTAAGTAGTCATTTCAAGGAGAGAAAGTTATCCTGCAGAAGCTATTTATGTTATGGCGTAAATTCATCTTATTACTCATCAGTTTCAACTACTACCTCACTGATCTATATAAAGGACTGCAAATCAACATTCAGTAGTACACAACACATACAAGCGAAAACTATACTGAAACATCAACGTTCAAGAAAACTCTCTTACTCTCTAAATCTTCACGAAACTTTTGCTTATAACGTGAATCACCTTGTTCTTACTATTGTAATATTTGCTTTCTTAGAAGCACTCTAGATTACATAAATCTTTCATTCATTGTTTGTTTATTTCCTCAAGTGACTCTGTGTAGTCTGTATACTTGAGAGGACTAAGAGATCTTTCTCTTAGACGTTGTTTGTAATCAATCTTTCAAGATTAGTGGATTAAGTCCTTGTTGAAGGCGAAATCACCTCGGCCGGGTGGACTGGAGTAGCTTTGTGTTATAAGCGAACCAGTATAAAATCCTTGTGTGATTTTCATTTTGAAAAGCGCTTATTTTTCCAAACAATTCAAACCCCCCCTTTCTTGTTTTTCTCACCTTCAATTGGTATCAGAGCATAGGCTCTGTTATTGATTTTCTAATCAAACACTTAACAGTGTAGAGAGATCCAGTACGAGAAAAACTATGGCCCACTCAAATGAAAAAGATAGTTACAATGCTAAGCCTCCTGTTTTTGATGGAGAAAAGTTTGACTACTGGAAAGATAGAATTGAAAGTTTCTTTCTGGGTTATGATGCTGAACTCTGGGACATTGTCACGGATGGATACAAACCTCCTGTCACAGAGGATGGAGCTGAAGTTCCCAGAAGTAAGATGTCAGATGATCAGAAACGAGTTTTCAAGAATCATCACAAGGCCAGAACCATACTCCTAAATGCTATATCTTACAACGAGTATGAAAAGATCACCAACAGAGAAACAGCCAAAGACATACTTGACTCTCTGAGGATGACTCATGAAGGAAACTCTCAAGTCAAAGAGACAAAGGCTCTGGCGCTTATCCAGAAATATGAAGCCTTCAAAATGGAGGATGATGAAGCCATAGAGGCAATGTTCTCTAGATTCCAAACTCTGATTGCAGGTCTCAAGGTTCTAGACAAAGGATACACAACTGCAGACCATGTCAAAAAGATAGTCAGAAGTCTGCCAAAGAAATGGAGACCTATGGTTACTGCTCTGAAGCTGTCAAAGGATCTGAACAATATTAGCCTTGAAGAACTTGTCAGTTCTCTCAGAAGCCATGAGATAGAACTAGAGGAAGATGAGCCTCAGAAAAGGAACAAGTCTGTAGCATTAAAGTCCAGACCTGAAAGACGCAAACTTGACAGAACCAAAGCTCTCCAGGCAGAAACTGAAGATGCTGACAACTCTGAACCAGAAGACTCTGATGATGAAGAAGAATTGTCCCTACTAACCAGAAGAGTTAAGCAACTCTGGAAAAAGAGGAACAACAACTTCAGAAGATCAAGACCCAGAGGGGATCGATCAGAATCAACTTCAAAAGGTAAATCTAACAAAGATATTACCTGTTATGAATGTAAAGAAACAGGTCATTATAGGAATGAATGCCCCAAGCTAAAGAAAGACAACCCTAGAAAAGAAAGCTTCAAGAAAAATACCTTCAGGACAAAGAAAGGACTGATGGCTACCTGGGATGATAGTGAATCTGGATCATCAGAATCTGACTCTGATGAACAGGCCAATGTGGCACTTATGGCTACCACATCCAGGAGTAGCTCAGATGAAGAATCTGAAGAGGTATTCTCTGAACTTTCTCGATCTGATTTAGAATCATGCTTGTCAGAAACTCTTAGCTCTTATCAGAAATTAAAACAAAGAATTAAAAACATTAAAGGTTGTCTTAAAGCAAAATTTGAAGAATGTAGTGAACTTGAGATAACAATTCTAGCACAAGAAGATACAATCAGATCTTTAACGTTAGAAAGAGATGGAGCAAAAACAAAAAACTCAGAATTAGAAGAAGCGTTGTCTCAAGCCCCACAAACTTCAAATAAAATAATTTATGAATATGAAGAAGCCTTTCAAGAATTTCTGAAAAATGGGATAGGTAGGAGTATTATGGCATCCATGATTTATGGAGTAAGTCAGAACAATAAAAAGGGAATTGGGTATGATCCTAAGGAAGATAAAACTTCTACCAGTAACCAACTTAAGTCTCCCTTTTCATATCACTATACACACACACAAGAACAAAAATTTAAAAATGCTAGAAAACCCAAAGTTATAAGAAACTCTGGGAAAACTAATCTGAAAGGACCCAAGAGATTCTGGGTACCAAAAGATAAGATTGTGTATGTTGCAGATATCCTATGCAGCAAAGTTCAGACACCAGTCATGGTACCTGGACTCTGGATGCTCGCGACACATGACGGGAAGAAAGTCTATGTTCCAAAGTCTGGAACTTAAAGACGCTGGATTTGTAGGCTTCGGAGGAGATCAGAAAGGAAGGATCAGAGGCTCTGGAACTATTGGTAATGGTACTCTTCCCTCTATATCTGATGTTCTTTATGTAGAAGGATTAATGCATAACTTGTTATCCATAAGTCAATTAAGTGATAACGGTTATGATGTAATCTTTGATCAAAAAACATGTAAAGCCATTAATCAGAACAATGGCTCTGTCCTTTTCACAGGCAAGAGGAAAAACAACATTTATAAAATTAATCTTTCTGATTTAAAAGAACAAAATGTTAAATGTCTGATGTCTGTTCACAAAGAGCAATGGATATGGCATAGACGCTTGGGCCACATTAGCATGAGGAAACTTTCTCAGCTAAATAAACTCGAGTTAGTCAGAGGCCTACCTAAACTGAAGTTTTCTTCAGATGCTCTGTGTGAAGCATGTCAGAAAGGAAAATTTTCAAAAACATCCTTTAAAAAGAAAAATGTTGTTTCTACCTCTAAGCCTCTGGAACTTCTTCACATTGACTTATTTGGTCCTGTGAAAACAGCATCAGTTAATGGAAAGAAGTATGGACTAGTCATTGTTGATGATTACAGTCACTGGACATGGGTAAAATTCTTAAAGCACAAGAGTGAGTCTCACTCTGTATTCACTAGTTTCTGTTCCAAAGTGCAAAAAGAATTTGACTCTAAAATTATTAGAGTCAGAAGTGATCATGGTGGAGAATTTGAAAACAAAGATTTTGAAGAATTATTTGACTCTAATGGAATATCCCATGATTTCTCCTGCCCTAGAACTCCACAACAAAATGGAGTTGTAGAGAGGAAGAATAGGACACTCCAAGAGATGGCCAGAACCATGATCAATGAAACTAATGTGGCAAAGCATTTTTGGGCAGAAGCTGTAAATACAGCGTGTTACATTCAGAATAGAATCTCTATAAGACCCATTCTGGAAAAGACTCCCTATGAACTGTGTAAAGGAAGAAAACCAAACATTTCATATTTTCATCCTTTTGGATGTTCTTGCTTTATTTTAAACTCTAAAGAACATCTGAACAAGTTTGATTCCAAAGCACAGAAAGGTATTATGTTAGGATACTCAGAACGCTCTAAAGGCTACAGAGTATACAACACAGAAACCAAAATTGTGGAAGAATCAATTCATGTTAGATTTGATGATAAGCTTGACCCTGAAAAGTCAAAGCTAGTTGAAGATTTTGCAGATTTAGAAATCACCCTTGCAGGTTCTGATAAAGCTCCAGAAGCAACTGTCACTCAGAACTCTGAAGAAATTAAAACCCCAGAAATCCCAAAGAAAGTTAAAAGTCGTATCAACGTATCTAAAGATTTGATTCTGGGAAACAAGGACGAACCTGTCAGAACCAGATCTACCTTCAGAACCTCTGAAGATACTCCTCTGGGACTAGTGTCTCTGATTGAGCCTATGTCCTGTGATGAAGCACTTCAAGATAACGACTGGGTTTCAGCCATGCAAGAAGAACTAGATCAATTCACAAAGAATGATGTCTGGGATCTTGTTCCAAAACCCAGAGGCACTCACGTTATTGGAACCAGATGGGTATTCAGAAACAAGCTGAATGAGAAAGGAGAAGTCGTCAGAAACAAAGCTCGACTGGTAGCTCAAGGTTATAGTCAACAAGAAGGTATTGATTATAATGAAACTTTTGCTCCAGTCGCAAGGTTAGAATCTATTCGTCTTCTTGTATCTTTTGTTATTAATCACTCTATCAAATTATACCAAATGGATGTCAAGAGTGCATTCCTTAATGGTTATATTTCAGAAGAAGTGTATGTCAACCAACCTCCAGGTTTTGAAAATTCAAATTTTCCAGAACATGTTTTTAAACTTAAGAAATCCTTATATGGACTTAAACAAGCTCCCAGAGCTTGGTATGAACGATTAAGCAATTTTCTTCTGGAACAAAATTTTATCAGAGGGAAAGTTGATTCTACACTCTTCTGTAAAAACCTTAATAATGATCTCATGATATGCCAGATTTACGTTGATGATATTATTTTTGGTTCTGCTAATATCTCTGTTTGCCAAGAATTTTCTAAGTTAATGCAGGCAGAATTTGAAATGAGTTTAATGCAAGAACTAAAGTTCTTTCTGGGAATTCAAATTAATCAAACTCCAGAAGTCACGTACGTTCATCAAAGCAAGTACATTAAAAAAGTTCTGAAGAAGTTTGACATGACTGAATGCAACTCTGCAAAATCTCCCATGCACCCAACTTGCATTCTTGAAAAGGAAGAGGTAAGCAACAAGATTTGTCAGAAGCTCTATCGAGGTATGATAGGCTCTCTTCTCTATCTGACTGCTACTCGTCCTGATATTCTCTTTAGCGTCTGTCTCTGTGCCAGATTCCAATCAGATCCTAGAGAATCTCATTTAACAGCAGTTAAGAGAATTCTTAAGTATCTGAAAGGAACTTCTAACCTGGGCCTGATGTATAAGAAAACATCAGAGTATAGACTTTCTGGTTACTGTGATGCAGATTATGCAGGAGATAGACTAGAACGAAAAAGCACATCTGGAAATTGCCAGCTTCTGGGAAACAATCTAATCTCCTGGGCTAGCAAAAGACAGTCAACTATCGCTCTATCAACTGCAGAAGCAGAATATATCTCAGCATCACTGTGCACAACTCAGATGCTCTGGATGAAGCATCAGTTAGAAGATCTGCAAATTTTTGAGAGTAACATTCCTATCTTCTGTGATAATACTGCTGCCATTTGTCTAAGTAAGAATCCAATTCTACATTCCAGAGCTAAACACATTGAAATAAAACATTATTTTATCAGAGACTATGTTCAGAAAGGGATAGTAACATTGAAGTTCATTGATACAGATCATCAATGGGCAGATATCTTTACTAAGCCTCTAGCTGAAGATATATTTCTTTTATCTTAGAAAATCTGAACATTCAAAATTGCCCAGAATGAAGTGTGGCTTTGAAAATGTAAAATGAGACTCTGACATAAACAAATGTTCTTCTGCCTCTGACTCTGATACTTCTACAAGTTAAGAAGATATCTGAGTTAGAAATCTCCAGGAATCAATCTTTTGGTATTCCTGAAGATCAGATACATCAACACGTGGAGCACTAAGCGTCTAACCCTAGAACTTCTAGACAGCTGTCAAAAGAAATTCAAAGGACAGACGTTTGAAATCTCCTTGAGCAGTGTGCGTACTGTTGGGATTAGACATTCATTAATTAGCTGTAATCATTTTTCCCCCAAGCGTGCAATCTTGAGCTTTGTACTAACGCAATTTGATGTGTCGTTTTGCATGTGTTTTACTTAGAGTATTTAAACACTTTTCTCACATTTCACACACTTTTCACTCTCACTCACTCTCAAACCCTCTCTAAAACCCTAAACCTCTCTGAAGCATTCTCTGCAAACTCTCAATCTTCATCTTCTTCTTCACCATGGACGCTCAACAACAAGAAGTGTTTAACTTTTCTCAACAAATGGAATCAAGCTCAACTGCTCAAACTTCAAGCATTCCAACTCCAACAGTTACAGGCGTCTCTATCACCCCTGTTTACAAGGAACCCCATGTTCTTGACCGTGAACCCCATATAAACCTAGCAACCCCTTTTGAAGGACTGGACGTGTTGTGTGAAACACTAGTAGATTTCGACAACTTGAAGAGAAATGGCGTTGATCTTACTGAAGAACTTCATAAACAAGGTTGGGGAAACTACTTCCAAAGGCTCTATGGCCCTGTTTACCCACTTCTCATCAAGGAGTTCTGGAGATTTGCAGATGCTGATGATCATTTCATCGTCTCCCATGTTTTGGGGGTAAAGATAGTAATCACTGAAGAGTCAATTGCCTCTTTACTGAACATGGAGAGAGATGGAGGAAAAAGGATTTACAACATCCCTCCTAGGTCAAAGCGCATTACTGATGTAATCAATCCAACCATCTTCAAACCCAACACTGAAGGAAATCCTTCAAAGAACAAAGAGCTGCATCAGAACCTCAGAGTGTGGCTGAAGATCATTCTGGGAACTATTCACCACCGCCCAGAATCCAACTCCTCTGATTACATCAATGCAGATCAGAAGTGCATTCTGTACTGCATTCACAAGGGTGTGAAGATCTGCCTTCCTGCACTTCTCTTCAGATATCTCAGAGATTCTGTAAGGGAAACCAGAAACAACATGAAGCCTAGATCCTACATCCCTCTGGGAAGGCTCATATCTGATGTCTTCATTGAGAATGGGTTGGTAGATCATCTGGAGAAAGCCAAGCTGATGCAAGATCTGGCAATAGATACTGGGAAGCCTCTGAACGCCAGAAATCTCAAGAGTATGGGAATAATAAAGAAGATTCAAGTCAGACCCACTATGGATACCTCCTGGGATGCCTTGAAAGATCAGAGGAAGCTGCCTCATGGTCTTGCAAGGTTCTTCAAGGATGAACCCAGAGATGCGGTTGCTATCTATCTTCAGCGTCTGCTGGATGAAGGTGTTGACATATCTGACTTCAGCCTCGACGATTGTCTAGATTCAGAAGAAGACTTCGTCAGGTACAAGAGAGGTCTCTCTGAGAAGAAGATAGCATCTCAGGCAAAGAAGGCAAGAATTGGAGAATCTTCTGGAAGCAGATCTCCAGCTCCTCTAAAAATTTCTACTGGTACGTCTGTTCCTCCTATTCCCTCTGAACCTATGATGGTTTCCTCTACTCCTTCCTCTAATCCTCTCCCAACACCACCATTTATACAACCTCTGATATCCCACCTTCAACCACCAGAACTTCACAATCTTCACCAATTCTAAATATCGCCCGTACATTCATACCTCCTTCTGAACCTGAACAAATGAACCAAAGCACTTCCTCTTCATCATCCTCAGAACCAGAATCACCCCATACCTTTCTATCTCCTCTGACCAAGATTACTCTGACCCTGACTCTCCAACCTTAGCCCAAATTTATGCTCAAAACCTCGCTTCACAACAACCAACAGAACCTGAAATAACTTCACCACCACAACAAACAACCACCATCCCTTCTGAAAACCAACCTTCTGAAGACCAACCCTCTGACCTTCCCACCTCTGATATCAACCCACCAAACACCTCTGCTGCACCTGAATCAGAAACTGAAACTGAACCTTTAGACTTAAACTCTCTTTACGCTTCACCCCAAAGATCTGAACCTGAAGCAGAATCTGAACCTCTCACATTAAATCTCAGCCCTCCAACATCTTCACCCCAAACCTCTGAACCAAACCTTTCTGTACCTACCCTTGAGGAAGCCATCATGCTGGTAGCAGGGGCTTCAGTACAAAAGGTCAAGTCTCTGACCACTAACTCTGAAGTCAGTGATGATCCTGACTCTGTAAGGACACACTGGAACAGAGTCATTGGCTGGATGACCTCTGAGGCTTTTAGACTGAAGAACATCTCTGAACAAGTCAGAAATGGCTACATCAGAGATGCTGAGGCAAGACTCCAGGAAAGACTTGCCAGAGAAGCTGCTGAAGAAGCTAGAAGGCTAGAGGAAGAGAGACTTGCGCGAGAAGCTGAAGAAGCCAGAAGATTGGAAGAAGAAAAGGCTCGTCAAGCTGAAATCCTAAGGGAAAAGGAAGCTGAAGCTAAGGCTCTGGCAGATGCTGCTGCTGCTGCAGAAGCTGAAGCACAGGCCGCTGCTGAAGCACAGCAGGCTCTAACTCTGGGGGAGTCCTCTTCTGTTATCCCTATGGTTCTCCAAACGCTGAAAGAACTTAAGCAAGATCAGAATGAACTCCGGGCCAGAACGGACAAGCAAGATACTGTCAACGACAACATCCAGAACATGCTTGCTATGTTGCTTCAGAGATTGCCTCCGCCTCCGAACCCCTAGACACTTAGGATTTTTGTTTGCCTGTTGTTTTGTCTTTTGCTTTCTGATGTTTTCATGTTCTTGTTGCCTTTTTGCTTTTATTTGAATACATTGTTTTTCTCTTTATTTATTTATTTATTTTGCTATGTCTTTTTGATTCTGACAAAAAGGGGGAGAAGTCATTAATAGCTCTGATGAAAATATAGTCTAAATACCTTAAGCACTCTACAACATTTTTTCTTAAATTAAATTTATCTAACAATAGACTTAAGAAATTGCAGAAGGTATCAAGAAATTTCATCGCTTGGAAGCTCTGGTAAGAACTTCTGAACTCCCTAGCACCATCTCAGGGGGAGCTCTTATCTATCTGATCTGATATTATTCATGTTTCATCTGCTAATTAAGTTTGTTTGTCATCATCAAAAAGGGGGAGATTGTAAGAACAAAAATTGTTCTACAACAGATTCCTTGATTTTGATGATAACAAAGGATGAAACCAAAAATGGCACCCTAACGAAAAGTTTCTAAGTGTGCAGGGTTCTAAAGAAAGAAGGAAGAAATTGATGACATCATCAGATACAGAGAACCAGATCAGATACAATTATCAAATTATCAGAAGCATCTGAAGTGGAAACAAGTTCAAGAAGTCTAACTCTGAGCATAACAGCAAGTATCAGAAGCATCTGAAGGAAGTAAGTTCTAGATGTTCTGACTCTGAA